>NC_134486.1:33142451-33514178 GCF_040206685.1 Ascaphus truei
CTGGAGCCACAGGTAAACCACAGCATCAGTAGTTCCTTTGTGCAGGGGTTCACAAAAAGGGCTACATATAATTAGATCACCAAACTCAGTAGTGTGAAAAAAATATATTTTCTCTGCATGGCTCGCCTCTTATTTCAGTATTGTAAGAATTCTGCTCGATCCGTGCCGGGTTTTCACTTTGGCCCAGGTATTCTGTCTCTCCTGCCCTTTCTGCTCTCTGTGGTCATTTTGGGTACTGGCAGCCTGCTTTATAAGGCTGCAGTTACCATAGGGAATCGCTGAGCAAAGTTCTGTGTTTCTGCAGCTCCTGTCGGTCTTTTCTGTCGCCCTTTCCGTTACCTGTTTGGATGCCTTGTTGCTGACCCGGACCGTGACCCCGACCTCGCATCCTTCCGCCTGCCCTGACCCTTTGCATCACTGCCGCCTGCCCTGACCTTTTGCCTATCCCCTGGACTCTGCACCATTGCCACCAGCCCTGACCTCTACTTCCATACGGACTACGAATACTCTTACAGGACTCTGTCCCAGGGCTCTGGTCGGTTTATTTACATCCCTACCTCAGCCCTGCGGGTCCGCCTCCTTATTTGAGACGAGCACTGTCATAAGTATTGACTGATGGATGTTTTTTTTTTGTTTTGTTTTTAAAGATGAAAGAAAATCTAATCACATCTAGTCACAGAGTACCTAGAAAGAGATGTACTTGGTGGTGCGCACTCAAGGGCTATTAATAATTAGCTTTCAATGTTTTATAGTCAAATTAATGCTCACAAAAACTACACATATTAAAGTGACATAATACAAAAGTGAGAAAAGTGAAATGCGATCAGTAAAATGTATGTAACAGAAGAGGGCCACACCACAGTGATCCAATATCTATTCAGGTGTTGCACAGAGTCTTCTTACCTTGTTCTCAGGGCTCTGGCATTCGTGTAGGCCTGGTACGGTAAGCAATAAGAGAAGGGCGCCATTGTGACGATGAAGGGGTAAGCAGACTAATAATAAAGGCATTATGCCCGGCTGGTTGCCCCTAATCCCTGTTAGGGATGAAGGGGTTAACTGTATGGTCATCATAATGCCATGTTTTCCCTGTATATCACCTGTGATGTCCCCTGGGTCATACCGTAGAAATCGAGTATCAGTTCTGCAGCTCAGAACCTAGCTGCAGTCCTGTTAATATATACTGTATGTGTAGAATGTGCCCGCTAAGCAAGGGGGGCTCCTAGCGCTGTGCAAAGAGTTAATTGAATAAGCGTGCATGTGGTGAGCGGCTACATTGAAGCCCTGAATCACTTCCTAAAACGCAAACCGCTAAGGGAAAGCCTTAACCACAAACTCAAGTGGATAAGTGGCTTGCGGTCTAGATGAAGTGGCGGAGTGCAACAATGTATCCTGCGGTCTCGTTAACCAATTAAGGTCAATTGGTGAAGTGCTTCTGCGGTTATTGATCCCGACAAACAATGATACATTATATGCCGGCTTCTGACCGCAAAACGATTATAAGTCAAACCGCAGACCACATCACAGAGCCCATTCAATTAAGGGGCTAACTTGCGTTAGGAGTGAGCTAGCACTCTAATTTTTGAAATGCAGATGGCTAGGGACTAATCATACACATACATGTAGTTCTAAAACCACCAACTCATATAGAAGTCCGGAGTTGAAAGCCTCAGAGACCCTGAAGTGTTAGGGTGGGCGGGATACAGTAAAGTACCCTGTACCGGTGTGAAGTACGGGCTATCAACAAATGGTAGCCGAAACCCAGACTTACTGTCGCCAGGTAAGGGGTTGGGTCCCGTATGCTAAGCGGCATAGATGCTAAGTTAGCGCATGCTCTTAGCAGACCAGGAAGACACCTCTGCCAGGTTTATGAGCTACTGGCAAGTTTGGGATAGGTGAAAAAAGATATTCCCACGGGGGGATTGGCTGTACAGGTTAAGGATAGGAGTCTTAAACCTATAAGAATGCCTGCAGCCCGGGTTTGAATTAGATTCACCTAAGATTCAGCTAAGAAACATCTTAAGCTTCAACCAAGGTCCGTTCCAGTGTCAGCGGAGTTCAGGAGTGTGAGGGGTTAAAACATCGTAACAAAGAATTGCACCCCTCTTCCAGAATATGTTTGAGCTAACGATTCCTGAACGAATCCTATAAGGACTTAACGAAAAGATTTCCTTCGGTGGAGTTACAGGGGCTGCATTCCGCGCCCCTAGCCAAGGACTGCCGCACTGCTCTATTCGCGCACCACCCCACTCCCAGGCAGTGATGCCTAGAGACTTTGTTTTTGAGTTATTCGTTCCGTGGATATTATATTTAGTTTCCCCATCCCAGTAAGTGTATATTAAGTGTAATTTTGAAGAATTGTGCGTTTGTCTTAAAAGGAAATAAATTACAATTTATTTTATCCTCCTTGTTGTGCTCGATCCAGAATCCCGGTATTAATGTGTTAATAAAACTTGGTCTCCCGTGGCAGGCAGGAACATTTCTTTTAGCTTTATTTACAAGAACACAAACAGTACAAACTTCTTCCTTGGGGGAGCTCATGCAGCATCCTCTCCAAAGAGGCACATATCTTGGACTTTGCAGTACTGTAAAGTGGCACTCTATTGCTTGAATGATGGCTGTTCTCACATGCACTGGAATCCCAAGGCAGGGTATCCTCTTGCATGAGTGATTACAACCTATCACCTCTGACAGAACCAAGGAGACTCAGTTTAGTAATTTGGAGGTGATACTCCAAGGCCCTTACTTAAGGATCCTTCTTTGGAGTACCAGTTCACCCCATCTTGCGGGTGGAATACGCTCAGAGCCATACAGAGAGGTCCTAACTTTAGGAGTGACATTTCTCTAGCTGGAAAACAACTAAGTGACCCTAATACTAAAACATGCAGTTACAGACTAACAGGGCTAACATTATGTACAATGAGAGCCCTTATCTAGGTCTCCTCCTAGGATCTGAACTAGAATGTTCCATCCCCTCTTTATATAGCTCTAGTGATATCACTAGTTACTATGACTAGTAGGGGAGAGATATGACATTCTAGTTAGTAACATTATTTAATATCACTAGGCACCTTCTAGAAGGTGGGTGTGCTAGGTTCTGCCTAGTCATCCTATCCCATGTGATGGATAGAGGTGAAATACTGTAGCTATACCTGCAGTTAACCCTCCAGGGCTCTTAAGCAAGTAGTATTCCCACAGGGTGCTACTTATAACACAAAGGAAGGTGTGGCAAAGCAATGGATTTTCTGATTCTCTCTCTCTTTCTCTCTCTCTCTCTATATATATATATATATATGTTTAATATTGCTAATGATTAGTTAGTGCTGAGGGGGGTATAAGAGCAGTATATGGACAGGATAGCAAAGGGTATACTAGTCTGCAATGTATACCTTTATGTGAGCAGCAGGTGAATAAGCAATTTACGCAATTCTCAAAGGGGCTAACGTCTAATTGATAAGAACCCCAAGAGGTGGACTGCTTATGCCAATATTCATTATTAGAGAAAGGTAAATGTTGAAACACTGTAGTGTATAATAGAGCAGTGAGTGTCTGTGAGACGTCTATTATATAAATGAAAATCGATAAAGGACTACCATTTTACATAGGATCTTAGTCTGCCACTGTCACTGGAGACCAGGCATTTACACCTTTATGTAGTGAGAGAAATAATCAAACAGCGCTCCTTTCTGAGGAAATAACAATAAGTGCAATATAGCGTGATGATAAAAGTGATGAAAAAAATGGTTCAAATAAGTGACAATTGTGATAATTGAGTGAATAAAAATGAATAAATATGCAGCTCATATTTGACTGCTGCCGAAGTGGATGAGGCAAAACGCGTAGAGTCGATGCGGGGAGCTTGAAGACCTCACCTACACCATACCTGTCCTTATCAGCTGAATTTGGGATCCTCTCAAACTGAATACAGGCGCGCGCCGCGGACCGGAAGTGACGCGACAATAGAGAGATCCGAGTGAAGGAGGGGGTGAGAGCCCAAAAGCCACACTCGCTTTTATTATGTTCCTGTATTAATTGTTTAAAATGTAAGTGTATTACCACTAACTTTTATTGGATAAAGAGTGTTTATTATACCGGTGTGCACTACAGTATATCTGATTTCTCTCCACATCCTACGACACCCCGCATACCCTGAGGGATACCCCCACATTGAAGGAAGACCTGCCCATTCAAAACATCTTTGTGACGGTTTTGGAGATACCTTTATTTGTTTGAAAGAACTTCTCTTTCATAAAGGGCAGACGCCTGAAACGCGTAAGAGATTTTTACTTACCCGCTACCATGATGTCGATCATGCAATAAAGGACTTTTATTCACTTTGGTGTTCAGCCCCTGCATTTGCTCTGCTGTGCTCCGCTTACCTCTCGCAGGACTTCTCCATTTCCTAGTTGCAATAGCACAGAAACTCTTTTCGGCATGCAGTTCCAGCCGCGAAGTATTCGGAGAACTTGGCCCCGAAAAGTGGGACTCAGAAAAATTCTCGCCTTGAAATTTCCAAAGCTGGCTCACTGACATCTCTCACAGAGCATCTTTGAATTTATCACTGCTGTTTTTGGCGCTTAGAATCTCCTGAGCCGATTGCCTGCTAGGTTTCTTATAGGATTTCAGCCCCATTCACAGAATACCTCAACCAATCAGAGCGTGGGAATATTTCCACCAGCCTATCAGCGATTTGCTGGTAGCCTGAAGCTGGGCGGTCACGGATTTCAATTCTGCAAAGGGGCATGCGCCAACCTGGCACCTCTTCTACTTCGCATATTGAACCCACCGCTGGGCCAGGCTCCTCAGAGTCTTGGACCGGGCAAATGGTTGCCGGATAGCCCTTATTCATGCCAGGATGTGGGTACTCAAGCATAACTCCAGTACTTCACCCGCCCTAACACCTTGGCATCTCTGAGACTTTCAAGTCCGGGACCCTAGCAGACTCAGTGGCACCAAGCCTGGTGGCCATCTGGTCTCTCAGAACCAGGGACGTAGAAATTCCCCAGCTCATATACAGTGCATAAAACATATACTGTATACCTTTATACACCAGGTTAATAAAAATCTCACAAAATTCTTCTAAGTCACTCGTCCCATAGGATCTACTGAAAAGATGCGTACGTTCATTTTCAGAGCTCCTAGACCTTCCTATGAGAAGTTTACTAAAAAGTTGCTTCAAATAACGCTTAGGTTAAGTTTCAGAGTTGCTTCTATTGTACCGAAGTTGAACTTAGAAATAATTTCACTCTCCCAACCTCATGGATGGTTGGAGACACTCCGGACCCCTATACCGGGTGCGAGGGTTTGGGCATATACTGTTGGGGACTCACCCTAAACCAGGGACCCCTGACTATACCCAGGATACGCGTACCCCTATGCCCCCCTTTTGCCTTTCTGGTCTGTGCTGAAGCAGGGCATCCTGGCGGTGAGCCGCCTAACTGCTTTCCAGGGAGAACTTTGTCCGGAGGTCTGTGTCTTCAGGTACCCGGAAATCTGACTCAGCTCCCGGCTACATTTTTGAGGCGGCCAGCAACTCTGAACCCCGACTAGCTAGACACAATCCGATAACACTTTTACCGCAAAGTCCACCCTGAAACTCAGACTGAGAATCTCCACTGGTTAGCACTCCTGGAAAGGCAAAAGACACATGCATTCTTTATTGTCGCATATTTTACAGACAGTGCATGGCAGTACTTATACAACAGTCAGGCCCAAGAGCTGACACTCTAGGACCCCAAAACATGGATCAGGGGCAACCAAGTTGGCTTGACCTTTATTAGTGAGCCTGGTTACCCCCTCACCGTCACAGTCTGATCAACAGTATCTTTCCTATATGCAATTTTGTCTGAAGAAGCCCATTCATGAATATATTTGTTGGTGTTCCTTAATTCCTTATGGAGCCACATTCTCCCCAAGCTTGAGGATTTTAAAGTTCACATGGAAAAGTGGTTTCCAAACCAGTTCTATTCTAAGCCTTGTTTGTGGAATATTCCAATAATATTTGAGGAACTGTGGCCATTACATTAGATACACTTTATAGGGCCTTACATTTCTCAACAATTAACTCTGTCAGGCAGCAACGAGATCATAATGTTGTCATTATTACAGGTGACACTTGATATGTACGACCTCTTTCTACTGAACTGTTTCTACAGAACTGTGCAAAAAAAATTAAAATTAAATCAGCGATTTGAATCAGAACAATGGAGTCAGTCATTTTCCAAGGCATGTCTCTCCTTAAGATATGCATTACCTGAAGGTGCAGGAGCTTGGGATTCAGTATCAACAGTCAACTATTGTGTGGCCTATGAGTAAATCGTTCTGTTTTTTCCCCTGACTGAACCGTCTGACTAAAACGTTGCATTTATTCTTAGGCAATTTAGTGAAAAAAAAAAAAAAAGAGAGACATTGATCTGTGCAAACTTTTAGTGCGCTTAATCAAACTTGGCGAATATCATCTACAGTATTTCAATTCGGGTGAGAAGTGCGAATCAATACAAACGTTTGTGGCAAATGCGATTTACCCCATAAAAGTCAATGGCAATTGGTGCATTTTTCGATTACTTTCACTTTTGAAATTCTATTTAAAAAACAAAAAAAAGGGGGATTTTTTTTTTTATGTCGCAGGGCTGATATTTCACTAGTTTAAAATACTTAACATTGGTTAAAAGTTCTATTTCGGTACAACTTTTGGTGCCAAATGTTTGATCTAATTTATTTTAAATTGTAGGCAAGCGAATCTCAGCAGGTTCACACATCTCTTATTGTTAATAATGTAATAAAAATAAGCGTGACTATATAATATTAAGTAGGGACAGGCAGAGAGGCATACAGGCAGCGCAGTAATACTACGGCTCAAGATAACATTTCCAGTTGAAAAACAGAAATGCTTCTACTCTTCTACTCTCAAGGTCTGTAGAGTAAGATGTCAAATTTTCATGTTAACAAAATATAGACAACAAAAGGTACATGTGCTGAAGGCCCCCTTTCCCCATGTATTTCTCTCCAAATATCTCTCTCACTCTTCCCCCACCCTCTCTCTCCATCTTACAGGCTTCCTCTCTCTATCCCTCCCCCTTCCCCTCTTACACCCCCTTTCACACTCTCCTGCCCTCTACTATCACTCAATGCCCCTCCTCCTTCTAATCAATTCCACTCCCTCCATTCCCTCCTCCTCACACTCAACCACCTACTCGATTCCCCTCACTGGCCACACAAAATACATCACAAGCCCCTCTCCACACACACACCCCCACAATTCCCCCTGCACACACACACACACACACACACACACACACACAATACCCCCACAAACCCACCCTACACACACACACAAACAAACAATACTCCCACCACCACCACCACACAGACACACACACACTGTGGGGAGTGGGACTCAGGCCTCCGGTGCTGCTCAGATACAGAAGTTGGGCCCGACGTCCGGTGCAGACTGGTGGGGGAATAGGGGCCCGGTAGCAACCAGAAGCCCGGCACCTAGATACAGAAGTTGGACCCAGCCTCTTGCCGGCCAAACTTCTAGCACTGGCCGGCCGGGCCCCCCACAGCCACTGGGCCTGGGACAGTTATCCTTGTCACCAGAGACCAGGATTCTTTCACGGGATCAAGCACCAGACAGGACACAGATCAAATAAACAGTGTTTATTTCAGGCAGAGTCAACAGACGCAGTACAATATCACCAACAAAGCTATACTCCCTCCAAACAGGGGACACAGGGGGAATCCCAGCAGTCCTATGTGCCCAGCGCCATGGATATGGTTAACCCAGTGCAGCTTCCACTCATGTGGGGGATTGGAAACTCCATACATCGCTGGATGCAAGACACAGGCAAGCAACGTTAAATCTCCTGCGTGGAATAGTAGGCAGCCTCGGTTTCAGGTGTCTCTGGCACAATCTCAGAGTAGATCACTTAGTCCATCTCCACGCTAGCCTCAGCAAGGTCTGTGGAACCGAGATCGTCCACCTTTTCTAGGTTCCCGTCTCCATAGACAATCAATCAATGGTGGGTACTTATCACAGCATGGATGCTGCATGTGGGACCAATCACAGCGCGAATGCTCGTCTGTGTTGGCCAATCTGGGCTAGAGGTGTGATGGGAGGCTGAGGCAAGGAGGGCGGAAATTACAAACCAGCCAATGAGAACAGTGCCTACCTGCCCATGTTCTCAATGCCGATTTGCTATCTCTCGACGAGATAGGTGCCTCGCTGTCTTTGGCAAACAATGGCTCCCAGATAGGCCAGCCCAATCCGCACTGTCTTTTGTCCTCAACCCGCCCCCCCCCCCCCCCCCCCCCCCCATGAAACCAGCTAAACCCGGATCCCTGGGTTTGTAGGCTTTGTAAGTATTACCAGCCTATCATGCACAGGGAACCAAGAAATACAGTTTCACAAGCATTACATTTTTCATGTAAAAAGACAAAAGAAACAGCGCAAAAAACCTCATAGTGTAGTATATAAAATTATATTGTGGTAAAACAGGTGAGTAATGCACGTACATCAATTCAATAGTTACTAGCAGTACATGTTTTGGACATGTTACCAGTCAGCAACAGATGGTGGGTGAAGATCACCGGATGGCTCCCCTTCTCCTCTCACGTTTCACTTGTGGTATCGTTCAGGATGCCGTGATGCAGGGCAGCAGCCCCTCAGCATGAATACAGCAGTCCGGTGGAATACAGCTGTCTCTCCACGTGTAAACTGTGGCTGTTTGCGGTAGAAGCAGGCTCTCAGTCACTGGCTTCAGGCGTGCGTCTGCACGTGTGGCGTCTGCTTGCAGCGCGCCTCGGATGACGTCATCAAGCGGCGCCGATCACTCTGCAGTCTCAGCCGGCCACAGAAGTATAGATGGCATAGATTGCAGTAACGGAGATGGGGCCAGGTGACAGAAATAGGGTAATAACACACTGCAGGTAGTATCAGAATGCGCCCTCTAACGCGTTTCGTACTTCAAATCCTGAACGAAGTACCTTTGAAGTACAAAACGCGTTAGAGGGCGCATTCTGATACTACCTGCAGTGTGTTATTACCCTATTTCTGTCACCTGGCCCCATCTCCGTTACTGCAATCTATGCCATCTATACTTCTGTGGCCGGCTGAGACTGCAGAGTGATCAGCGCCGCTTGATGACGTCATCCGAGGCGCGCTGCAAGCAGACGCCACACGTGCAGACGCACGCCTGAAGCCAGTGACTGAGAGCCTGCTTCTACCGCAAACAGCCACAGTTTACACGTGGAGAGACAGCTGTATTCCACCGGACTGCTGTATTCATGCTGAGGGGCTGCTGCCCTGCATCACGGCATCCTGAACGATACCACAAGTGAAACGTGAGAGGAGAAGGGGAGCCATCCGGTGATCTTCACCCACCATCTGTTGCTGACTGGTAACATGTCCAAAACATGTACTGCTAGTAACTATTGAATTGATGTACGTGCAATACTCACCTGTTTTACCACAATATAATTTTATATACTACACTATGAGGTTTTTTGCGCTGTTTCTTTTGTCTTTGTATCTCTAGCTCTGGTCTGTGGAGCCATTCCTTGAATATAGCAGCATATCCTCACCAATTAAGTAACAGGTTTTTATTATTATTATATTAATATCACTTTAATATCACATTATAACACTAATCACGATTATTAGAGCGCAGTTCACCCTTTGTTTCTATCATTTTTCATGTAATACAGGTAAATATACACATTTTCACACAACCTATTCTTGCCAGATGAGCTACAATGAGATGCATATACAGGGCATCTCTGTATATTCACCATGCCGATAGGGCAATAGCTGGGCTTCACCTTTATTATAAGAGTCTCATTGCCCATATCGTCAAAGTCCTGACTATGTATTAATGGACTAGCTGTTTTGCAGTTAAATTGACGGCTGATTCAATCAACTGTGAAGCCGAAAGCTGCAATTGGCAGTGGGATCTGCCACGTCAGATTATATTGAATTAGTCCCTTAGTTGATTTTCCCTGAAGTGTGATAGCCATTATTGGTCATGGACGCCATTCACTTGAACGAGAATGTCTCCGGCACGTGTGAATATATCCGTGAGTCAATTGTATAATGTCTCAGCATTGGTCTCTGAAGGAGCTTTGCAAGGTTTAGGTTTGCGACTACTTTTGTACTATTATGAGATTTAGTAAAGTTGGTATGTAATGGTTATCGTTACCTCTGTGTCAAATGTATAACAAGCGGTTAACCATTTTCCTACAGTTGATGCTGCTGCAGAGATCCTTTTTAGAAAATGTCAATATGGTAACCTAACATTTCCACATTGATACAGACTACAAGGTCTCCGGTACACAAATAACACATTAACTTACAATATATAGAACCACAATAAGCGCTTTCAAGCACAGAGTTACAATATATGGATAGAAGTAGTAGTTCAGATCACAAAAATTTCATTTTTTTAATCGCAAAAGGTACATTTGACTGTATGGTTTCTATTTAGAGAAGGTAGCGAGGACATTCAGTAAAGGATGAAATAAAGTAAATTCAGATGAAATGCTATAACGTTGTAAGGTACAGCACTGGGATAGACTGAGCCGTGCCTGTTTTTATCATCTACATTTGTCAATGGAAAACCACGCCTGCAGTTCCTAGACTGTTGTAAATTAAAAACGAACCGAGAAACGAGACTCAATTTGTCCTTCATTCCTGAAATGTTTTGCTAGTCGTCTCCAGGGGAAAAAGACCCATATGTAGCAATAGAAGTAACGTAAGTTACAGTAAGTTTCTCAGAGACCTACAAATGTAGCTTGCGTTACGGTTCCCAGCGACGCAGATGAAATGCACAAAAGCTGAGGCGCAGGGGGAGGTGGCTGTCTGCAATGCCGCTGCTTAGGGGTCCATTCTTTTCCATGGCACCTCCCACAGTGTTAATTCTTCTGGGCCAGGAAAACAGTATCGTTGGCTTCATCTGTATATTTCTGTAATTAAGTCAAAGCTAGCTATTTTAAAGAATAACTATTTTTTATTCGAAGGGAAATTTTATATACAAAACATTGGAACAGCTATGGGGACGAAATTTGCCCCTAGCTTTGCAAATCTGTTCATGGGGAAATGGGAGATTGATAATATTTGGCACAATAATCCCTTCCTCAATAATATTTGTTTTTATAAACGTTTTATAGATGACCTTTTAATAATATGGAGGGGTACAACAGAAGACCTTTTAAAATGTTATGATTATTTGAATAAAAATGATATCAATCTGCATTTTACCCATGAACATAATCCGACATCGATTAACTTTTTAGATTTAGTTTTATTTAATGAAGGGAAAAAGATTTTGACTAAAACTTTAAAAAAAAAAGTTGATTCAAATAGTTACCTTGACCAAAAAAGCAACCATTCTAGGTCTTGGATTAATAATATTCCCTATGGTCAACTCCTGAGAGTCCGTAGAAATTGTACAAAAGATTCTGATTATGAGGAACAAGCAGCAATATTATATAAAAAAAATTTGGCAAAGGGTTACAAAAAAAGATAAATTGGATGTTGCTTTAGCAAGAGTAAGGGGGCAAAATCGACAATCACTAATTGAAGGAAAAAGTGAAGAAGTAAGAAAAGGGAAAACTGACCCCATTGATGGAAACAATTGTTTATTCATCACAAAGTTTAATGGGGCCTCTAATGAAATAAGAAAGATTCTAGTGAAACATTGGGGAATTATTCAAAATGACCCAATTTTAGGAAAAACCCTCAAAAATAAACCAGAGATTGTTTTTAAACGTGCAAAAAACCTCAAAAACGTTTTAGCTCCAACAGTTTTGAGAAAGTGTTGAAACACTCTAACAAAAGATCCATACCCAGAAAATATGTGGTTACCGACATGCCCGAGAGGATGTTACAAATATGGACGCCTTAATTGTTTGACCTGCAAACATATTGTTAACAAAAGTACTGAATTTATGTCTACCGCTACAGGAGAAGTATTCAAAATTAAACAATTCTTTAATTGTAATACCAAATATGTTATTTATTTACTTACCTGCCCATGTGGCCTTTTTTACATAGGAAGAACAAAAAGAAGTTTAAAAGAACGTTTTACAGAACACAGAAGAAATATTTTAAAAGGTTTTGTAGGCCATGGAGTTTCTAGACATTTCCTTACAAAACATAATATGTGCATTGACGGACTCTCTATTAAGGGTATTGAACAGATTGAGAAAACTAACATGAGAGGAGACAGACTTTTAAGGCTCAGAAAACAGGAGACCTATTGGATTTTTAAATTACAAACATTGAGTCCAAGGGGTCTCAATGAGGAGCTGGATCTTTTAGCATTTCAATAGTACATGTGAGAATTTTATTTATTGATTGATTTAGATCTGCAATTCATTCCATTAAATGTTTAAATAAGGCTCAGAAAACAGGAGACCTATTGGATTTTTAAATTACAAACATTGAGTCCAAGGGGTCTCAATGAGGAGCTGGATCTTTTAGCATTTCAATAGTACATGTGAGAATTTTATTTATTGATTGATTTAGATCTGCAATTCATTCCATTAAATGTTTAAATAAAGAGATTGTTTTATTATGTTTAAAGCATTTATATATATATGTATTTATCTTTTTAAATGTTATTCATTTTATTGCATTACATCATTGTGTATTTTAATTGCTTGTGTTTTTTTTGTGACATGAACCATTCTTCATACTGTGAGTAGGAGTTCATTTACCCCCTTGTTTTTATTGATTAAGTGAATACACATGCAATGCTGATTTTTTAATTGGTGCAGCTATCACTAGGGGTATATATACTCTATGATCTCTACTCTATGGTATCCCTGATGAAGCCACTTTGATGGTGAAACGCGTAGGAGGAGGAGCCAGGAGTCTGTGCTCCCATTTGTCCCATTGACTGGTCTCATCTGGCACTGCTGTGTGCCCTGGAGGAAGCGGCGGTGACGTTGTTGTTGGCGTGTCTGTCTGCATTTGGCGATCTGTGCTGCGGAGGAGGATTCAACAGTTCCTGCTGTAGCCGGGAAGGGTTAGTGCGTCACGTCCGGCCGTGACGCCGTACCCGGAAACCCGGTGTGGCTGGATTCAGTTGGTCTCTTACATCTGAGACTTGGAGGAGCTGGCTGGGGAGGAATCTTCGTGCCGTTTCAAATCAACGATCGGAGGTTGGGTGAGCTCATTCAGTAGTGGCTCATTAACGTCCCATATGCACTCTCCCCCCTTTACCTTTTTTCCACCCCCAACGATCTGTGCATCTATCTTGGGCCGTCACCCTGGTCCTAGGAAATTTTCAACCTTGCCCTATAATTCACTTTTGCAATTTTGCACCAGCTTTACTCACCTTTGTTTTATCCTTTTGACTCTGCTTGCAGCAGCCAGCTACGATCACCGCTCACCAGTGATTCCAATCATATGGACACTACTCTCAATATTGTTTTTAATATAACAATTGTTGTATATTATTCATTTTGTGTTTTATATTCACATAAAGTTGCCAATTTGCCATTGACCCGTTTTTACTGCGCTTCCTATATGTTTTTTTCTTTCTTTAAAGCTAGCTATTCCACTAGCCTTATATTTTGCCAGGGTTCCTCTTCTCACCATGATCAAAACAAACTAATTGGGAAAGCGGTTAAAAAAGAAAAATAAAGCATTTGCGGGCACCCTGTTGTTTTTCGGCAGCCCATGAGATATCTGACACTTATTGTCGAGTTTCCCCCCACGTCCTGTTTACAGGATTTTGTAGAAATGGAATATTTTATGCTCTCTTAGTGTCTGGCCTCAAGTCTTCTTATATGTGAATTAGTGGTGTTAAATGACCTTTTGCACCACACTAAGGTGCCTTGTGCTCTAAAATGTAGCTTCCCTTCTCCCCCCAAAAGGACAAGAGGTTCCAGTCTGCGAGTGGTGACTTACAGGCCAGATTGGGCTGCTTAACTATCATCTGTGGTTAACAACAAAATTCAAAGCCAGCTTGAGGTGAGAGCATGCTTTTATAGGGGTGTGTAGAACTTTTCCTTTTTGGTGTCATATATAATGAAAGAGTAGATTTTCTTCCCCCCAAAATGGATCAAACAAACCTTGTTCTAATTCTGTTCCCAGACCCAACTTTTTTTTTGTAAAGGAAGGAAGGGTATTTTTTCCTGAGTTTGCATAACATTTTTATGCTTTATACTTATTACCAGATTGGAAAATGTAAATGTCGAGAGATCCCTTTAATAGCCTGGTTCGTGAAGCCTGGTGGAATAGTGGATATAAATAGGGGAACGAACAAAAGTGAAGTCGGGCGCAAAACAAACTAAGAGGAGTGAATTAGTAACAGATTAATGGGGACAGTATAATAGACAATATATTATAATATTGAAAAAAATGTTAAAGTGATACGTTAATTTTTGTAAAATATATTTCAAATAAAACCTCTGAAAAGCTCCTTGTTTGAGTTTCTTATTGTCCCTTGTAGGTGCAGCTCCTTCTTGACCCTCCTGTAAGTTTTTCTCTGATTAAAAACAATATGCGATGTGTGGGTTTCTTCTTCTATCTATGAGTATACCATCAAGACAAGAGATTGCACTTCATTTGATACAAGGCACTTTGTTTATTCCATAAAAGTGTTTGGTTAACGATAGAGGACTTCTGCACTATTTCTTCTTCCCTTAGTTGCTTTTGCTTTCTTTGGGAGAGAGAAAAATAGGAGAATGTCTACATACAAAAGGTGTTTTTGGGCTCGTCTTCACTTTTAAAGCAACAGACCAAGCAATATTCTACATGTGTGTTTTTTTTTGTTTAATATAAATCAGTTCTTTACTAAGAAAATACTTGTAGCATTAAAACAAACAAAAAAATACAACTCTGAATGACATTTTTACTGTATGATAATGTAACAAGCATTTTGTTTCTATAGCAATCATTTACTAAGTCACATCCCCTTCCTCTTCTGAAACAGGCTCTGGCACACCCCTTTTTGAGCCCCCCTCTAGCAGAGCACCAATTAGATCTAGTGACTGCCTGGTCACATGATCTTCCCCACAGAACTTTGCATCTTTGGTCCTCTTCTGCTGCACTGACAGTCGTTTAGTGAACGTCCAAGCCGAATCTTCGCCGAACGATCACAGGAGAACTGATCGATCGGCTAATTACTTATCATTGTGAGGATCGTATTGATGCACATATTAAAGGGGAAAAATGTAAGAAAAATGGCAGCGTGGACTGCAGCTTTAATGTTTCATTCCACCACTTGAAATGTCCAATAGTGGATGTTCTAGTCCAGTGGACAGCAGATTCCTCAGCAGCAAAGGTATTATGCCATGCAGGGAAGACAAGAGAACAAAATCATAGTGTAACACAGTTGGTTAAAACTTAACAAGTACAGACATGCACAGACAAACACAAACAACACTTAAACAACACTAGACAATAGGCTGACTATTATTAACAGTTTTAATGAACATAATAAAATCCAGCACACTGATGACGAGCAGGTTCGGGTTCCGGTGTTTTAAAACCGGAATCCTACTTACAGCAAGACCACAGGATATAGGCAGATGGATAGTGGATCGATCGGTGGATGCTTATGGACGCGTGTCTCATGTGGAGTCCTGCAGGTCACTCCTCGTGCTGATGCCGAAATGGCGACTCTGCCTTCTCCTCCACAAGGCTCCTTCCGTTTCCTCCCGGAACTACGTCACAGCGGGCGGGATAGGGATGCCGAATCACACTCCAAATGTCAGCTCCTACTGATCGCAACTCCAAAGACTGCTGCAAGGCTCTGCTCCTCTAACAGTGATGCTGGCAATGTACTCTCAAAGGCCCAACGCGTTTCGTGCGCATGCGCACTTCTTCAGGGGAGAATGAGCACAGTTCATGATGGCTTGATATACAGACAGGGCGCTCACCATTGGCTCAAACAAATGTCACTCAAAACAAATTGGTGTTAGCCTTAATTGGTGTCACATTCTGTCAATCATGTCCTGTGTAAAAGGCAGCCTTAACACACAAATGAAACTACATAAAAACAACAGACATACATACATAAAAACATAAAAACATATCATTTCAATCATGTTACTAATTGTACCTATTACATCTTATTCCAACAGACTGAATCACACATCCTAAGTTAATAATGTAATCTTATTCCACATTGATGTAGCACACTCCGCACACAAATGGCTCCAAAGATTGCAGCAGCTATTATAAATTTATTCTGTTAAAATATTTTAAAATTTATAATATCAATTAGAAAAAATAATATCAATTAATATTCTAAAAATGTATATTCATAATTTATTTAAAAAGGTTTAAAAAAGTCTTTTAAAAATCATTTAAGAAAAACACCTAGATCAAAATCAATGTTGAGACTGTTAGGTGAGAGTGTTTTTAATTCATAGATCCAGTAGGCTTCACGCCTACTGATCTGTTTAAGTAAATTACCTCCTCTCCAATGTTGTAGGCAGAACAGGAAGATGTTATAAGAGAAGAGTGTATGAACATATTTATAACATAAAAAGAGGTCTAGACACACACAGTGTTTCACACCATTTTAAAATTCATCATAATAAGAATCCGATGGGTTTAAAATGTCAAGCCATAGAAACCGTAGAAAAACATTGGAGAGGAGGTAATTTACTTAAACAGATCAGTAGGCGTGAAGCCTACTGGATCTATGAATTAAAAACACTCTCACCTAACGGTCTCAACATTGATTTTGATCTAGGTGTTTTTCTTAAATGATTTTTAAAAGACTTTTTTAAACCTTTTTAAATAAATTATGAATATACATTTTTAGAATATTAATTGATATTATTTTTTCTAATTGATATTATAAATTTTAAAATATTTTAACAGAATAAATTTATAATAGCTGCTGCAATCTTTGGAGCCATTTGTGTGCGGAGTGTGCTACATCAATGTGGAATAAGATTACATTATTAACTTAGGATGTGTGATTCAGTCTGTTGGAATAAGATGTAATAGGTACAATTAGTAACATGATTGAAATGATATGTTTTTATGTTTTTATGTATGTATGTCTGTTGTTTTTATGTAGTTTCATTTGTGTGTTAAGGCTGCCTTTTACACAGGACATGATTGACAGAATGTGACACCAATTAAGGCTAACACCAATTTGTTTTGAGTGACATTTGTTTGAGCCAATGGTGAGCGCCCTGTCTGTATATCAAGCCATCATGAACTGTGCTCATTCTCCCCTGAAGAAGTGCGCATGCGCACGAAACGCGTTGGGCCTTTGAGAGTACATTGCCAGCATCACTGTTAGAGGAGCAGAGCCTTGCAGCAGTCTTTGGAGTTGCGATCAGTAGGAGCTGACATTTGGAGTGTGATTCGGCATCCCTATCCCGCCCGCTGTGACGTAGTTCCGGGAGGAAACGAAAGGAGCCTTGTGGAGGAGAAGGCAGAGTCGCCATTTCGGCATCAGCACGAGGAGTGACCTGCAGGACTCCACATGAGACACGCGTCCATAAGCATCCACCGATCGATCCACTATCCATCTGCCTATATCCTGTGGTCTTGCTGTAAGTAGGATTCCGGTTTTAAAACACCGGAACCCGAACCTGCTCGTCATCAGTGTGCTGGATTTTATTATGTTCATTAAAACTGTTAATAATAGTCAGCCTATTGTCTAGTGTTGTTTAAGTGTTGTTTGTGTTTGTCTGTGCATGTCTGTACTTGTTAAGTTTTAACCAACTGTGTTACACTATGATTTTGTTCTCTTGTCTTCCCTGCATGGCATAATACCTTTGCTGCTGAGGAATCTGCTGTCCACTGGACTAGAACATCCACTATTGGACATTTCAAGCCCTATATTGGACTCTATTTACCATCTAATTGGACTCTAAGGCGCCGGTCTGTATTTGTTTTTTCTGTGTCTCACTAACTGTGTTTGGGTTAGATGTTCCTGGCAGCCTTGTTCACTAATTAATTTAATATTCACATTGTTGTCTTTCAAATCACCATTTATTTGTTTTCATTTGTTTTGATTGATTCTTTAGCGCTATCCACACCACTCTTTTTTCTTCATTCCACCACTGTCTTTTTTTTATTATGACTTCCTAGATAAAATCTCTTGCAAAACAGAGCTCCAAGAGTGCAAAGATGCATCTTAAAACAGCAGTTCAAGGAATGGATCGGCTTATGCCAAGTGCATCCCAGTAATACATGAAATAGCCCCTCCCTGCTCTAGGGATGATCTAAATGTTGATAACCAACATCTATGCCATCCTACGAAGCTTGAGCCCCAAGCAAAATGTGTCGAGTTCGAGAGAGAGAACCACTCAATTGAGAGGAACTCTGCTGAAGGCTGGAGGGTTTTTCCGGGCAGCCGTAACCTGGAAGCAGCCCCAGCTGGCACTGTGCATTTGGGAGACGCGTTTTATATTGCCTTATAAATTTTGATACATATATCTGTGCAATGGTGTTCTCCTCTTTATCCAAGATTATCCACATCACTTGCCATCTATTGGAGTTTGCCACAGTCTGTGATATGCTCATCTGATTCTCACTTCATGTGAGAATAACCATTGAAGAATTTCTACTCTTGTTATTCCATTTATCATCAACAATACGGTTTCATGATCTATTTTTTGTTTCTCTTTTACATAAATTGATGCCCCCCGCTCCCGCATTCCTTTGGATCCTACAATTCTAGTGAGGTCCTGGTCCTTCAAGTCTCTTTTTAATTGTAATTCAAATAATAATAGTGGCCTAATGTGAACCACAACACACTGGGAATTGTGTCAGAAAACGAAGGGCTGGAATAAATCTCATGACAGATTCAAACCCTGTTGTTGAATCCAGTGACATAACTTCAACGCAAGGGTCCCCAAGGAATTTAATTTACCAGTCGGCCCTCGTCGCTTCACCGTGTGACGTCGCATCGTCACGGGACGCTACGATGTTGGAGGACTGCCCTATTAGAGAGGCCCCGTTCTCTCCCCCAGCAATCCGTTTCATTGCTGTGGGAAGAGCATGGGACCTCTGTAACCGCTTGGGGGGTGCATCACGAGTTGGGAGGATCCAGACTCCCTTTGGCCCCAAGCCGGGGCCCCTGGGACATGCCCAGGCGGTAGGTACGCCACTGCTTTAATTTAAAAAAAAAAAAAAAAACAACCCTTACATGCAAGCTACATCCAGTTGTAACTATCCCTGTCTGTTTTCTAGGGAGATTACCTTGAGATGTTATGTATGGCAGGTAGCAAGGTTATAGAATAATGGGTGCCTGGAACTTTTGTAGTACACCAGTCACCTATTCGTGTTCCCTTGGATAGGGACCACTCATAAAATACAGTACAGAATTATTAATATGTGTATAACAGACATGCATGAATACAGGTCTTCCATCAGTGACCACTCAACACATTCAATGAAGGTACTTTGACTTGGTTGCTCTGAGTAAATGTGGGACCCAGCACCCCCTTGTTGTTTTAGAACCATACTCTGTATCAATCTGATTACTCTGGGCCCCTACAGGAATCCTGACAAATCTTTTTTTTACTAGATCCAATACATTTGGCCTGTTAGGGAACTGCCACTTCCATATGGACTGATGAGGAATATTAGCGCTGATCCACAAGCACCTTGGGGAGCCATCTTTCCTGAGGCCCTCTATGGCTTGCTGTATTCCTTAATATTACTTATTCTGGATTCCATTCTGTCCTTCAGAAATCCGAACTTAACGGGCACTGTCAATATCTACAACATATTAAACAGGGGGCCTGGTCTATATTGTTACTTTAGAAACATTACTTATCTACTCCTGAAACCCAACCTTCTGGAATTGTCCATTCTCCTTAAAAAATTTGGATCCCCATAGCAACCCAGGGTTGGCCCCAGCATAAAATAGCAATGTTAGTAACCCTTTAGGAGGGGGCTTTACACAGTGATGGTCCATATTTGCTATTTAAATTTAACATCAAACATGGCCTCAATCCAAACTATTTGGATTTACTCCTGGATGAAAGGTCAAGACATCTGTTTTTAGTTAATACATTTTTTTTTACAGCAAAGAATTTAAAGTAAATTCTAAGCAGTGTAGTGAGGGACAACAGGATTGCACATAAGAGCAAGTCTGATTACAAAAGGAACGTATGAGATCAGAAGACTGCATTTTTAAAAAAAAGTAGTGTTTTAATATATTTGTGGATTTGTTGCCTTTGGTGTACAAGTGTGGCACAATACAGGTATTAGGAGAGTGCTAAAGCAATTCTGTGAAGGCTGCTAGTGATGGGTTTTCATGTGACATCTGAACATATGGGTAGTTAGGACACAAGTCCAAATAGCAGTGCTCAGTCCGGATCAGACACAATGGAAATCCATATATCAAAGTATCAAAGTCCGCATATCATGGTATAAACAGAAGCACATTAGGCTAAAGGGAGTATTGGACCCAGTGTATAAAAAACAGTGACTCTTCAATAACACATACTGTAACTGTCCATATGGTGGAGACAATTAAAGGGTTAAACATACTAGTTTCTTGCAGTACTCCACAGAACAGGGGTCTCTCACTGTTACACTGTTGCTGGTCGACAACTCCCCATAGATAATAGGGGAGAGACAATACTCACAGAATAGCTGCTTCATGGGGACATCTGAACATAGAGAGTGGGTGCTCAGTGCATAGCACAAAACTACAGAGGACGTTTCTTTCCGGAAAGACTAATTGAGAAGAAATCGTGTCTATCCAAATGCAAGAATGAAAGCGCCACTTTGCCACTTTGAGAACAAAAATCAAGTATGAATGGCACTTTAACAAGCCATTTTACAGTAATGAAACAGCAATTTGTCCTGATTGGTATCAACTAAATTACACAGTAAAGTACACTGAGATAGTGCAAGTAAAATAAATGGAAGGTTAATGATAAAGTTAAACTAATTTTAGAACATTTGAATAAATAAATCACAATATTACCAAGTTCCAGTAGAACGCAGTATAAACTGTTCCCTTTGACATCACACAGGCTGCTGGTGGCTTCAGCTGCAATGTGAATGTTTATGTATCTGGTGGCGTTTTATTAGTCATTACAGTAAATGTTAAACTAATTCTTGTTGCATGTTGCTACTGTAATGCTCATTGATTACATCCCTGCACATGCTACATGTCTAGTAAATTAAAACATGAGAACCACGTGAAGTGCTCCCTTTCTTTTACCATCTCAAACATTAAGAGCTACACCACCAAGCTGTCTCCAAGTTAACTTTGTGCTAAACCCATCATATTAATGTAACGGGTGTTCCCTCTGCCCCAATCGCAGATAGAGTGCATGTGAGGGGGAACCTATATGTTACCAGGTGTGGTGCGTATACCTGCAGGGTCACAAGAGGCCTGAGCCTCCGCTTGCTGGGAACCTGGGGTGAATCCTCTGGAACAATCTGGTTTACAGCGCCTCCACCTGTGTAGGATTCTAGGAGTTTGTATATCCTGCCTTTCCTAGCATGAGGATCCGTCAGGGGCGATCCCACCCTGGTGATATGAAATATCAGGGATTGAACCCTAAATAAACTGGTGCTGCAAACAAGGCAGATTTTGTGGATATGTAGAAAACAAGGAGTAAACAGAGTGTAAACACCGCAGCAACAAAAATAGAATGATAAATATGTCCATGAATGAACCTCCATTCTGAACCCATAAAACCTAGATGGGGGGCTTAAATAGCACGGCTGGTAGAAGTACAGGGGAGCCCTATCTGGACAGAGCCCCCGAGTAAGTCACGGATCCAGCTACTGCTAGCCTCACCTGTATCTGGTAGAACGGAGGGTTTCTCAGCCGGTATGCATCATGTGATGAGCTGTGAAGCTGCCGGGTGCTGCTGGAGGGAATAGCTGCTGCTGTTGCTGAATTCTGTGCGTGCTCCTGCTCGTAGCATGTAGACACAGGTAAGTAGAGATTTCGGCAGTCACTGCTGCTCTGAAGAACTCCAACCAGGCGCAATAAAACTAAAAAACTTTTATTAAATCAAAGAAAAAGAGAACATCCACATAGGCTAAGAACCTCTGACGCGTTTTGTTCTATTGATAGACTCTGATAAAGTTCTATCAATGGAACGAAATGCGTCAGAGGTTCTTAGCCTATGTGGATAGTCTCTTTTTCTTTGATTTAATAAAAGTTTTTTAGTTTTATAGCGCCTGGTTGGAGTTCTTCAGAGCAGCAGTGACCGCCGAAATCTCTACTTACAAACCCTGGAGATAGTCCTGCTCTCTCTGTAGAGTAGGCTTGAGCCCAAGCCTCTTCGCGGGAAGCGCAGCGTTCGCTGTGTCCCTAACTGACAATATCACTAATGGGCCAAGGTCCCTAACCTAGGGCCTGTCCCTGTAGCACAACAAACTGTAATGTGGCTCAGGACCTGACTGGGGCCTAGGGGGCTGCTGGCCTACTGCAGTGGGTCACAGACCCATGCACTCACCTCCTACCCCTAGCTCTTCCTGGTCCTGACTGTTAGCATGGGCTCAGCACGCGAAAATGTATCTATCCCTCAGAGCAGGGAGATACTGCAGCCCTATTGGCTCCCTGGCGTCATGTGCGACGCTCCCGAGGCTCATGGGACTTGTAGTCCCGTCCAAGAGCCTTCCCTGGTAAGCTAGTGCTTCGCGGGCTGTACTCGCGCATGTGCAACTCGTAAGGGCCGCCGGAGCTCCAACTGTGCATGCGCGACTTCGTGCAAGATGGCGGCGCCCTGCACTGGATTCAACATGATGCCTTCTCTATATGGTGTTTTTGTGTAGACGTTACCTTCCCAATAAGCTGTACACCCCCCTCTTTTTAATATTTTAATATGTTGCTATGTATACCTCTTGTATACCTCTTGTTCCATGTTTACCTAACAGGTCTCAAGATGTTCCTGGAAGTTCCTATAGAGCATTTTTGTCCCCCTTTTTGATATGTAGAGTATCTATACATTTGTTATGCTCTAGTAGTTGGATGTATCAGCTAGGGTTATTATGGGGATTTGGATGATAAGCAATCATGAGTTTATATGTTTGGATGAACCTTTCTAGATAAGAACTTTACTGTACAATATCTTACTAGTATATCATATTCAATTTCTCCATTCAAACTTCATGTTATTTGCCATCCTTTATCTACTTAGTTAGTTTACCCTTAAGCTCCCTAATAGATCAGGGTTTTGGTTTGACTATACATATGTCAAGTGATCTTTTATTTTGACCCCTTCTGGTTGATTAACATCAGTCATAACAGAGTTAGAAAAACATATTTGTAAAGACCCCCCCCCGTCTTTGTTAACACATATTTTTTTTAAATTCATTAAGTTTTAATAATGTCATGTTGTCTTTTTTTACAGCACATTTTTTGGTCCTATTCCGTGTTGCGCAGGATTTTGCGCTCCCGTTGTCACTCTCCCACCCCGTACTCGGGGTATTCTGTGAGCCCCTGGCATCTGGGTTGGTATTGCGCAAGCGCACTCCTCCTATGGTCCGCGGCTCACTTTGTCTGCTCCGGTTGCGGGGAGGGATTAGTGCCTGGGTAGAGTAGATGCGCGCGCGCACTCGGAACCCCAGTGACGTGCGCACTTAGGGCATTATGATGACATACCTCCCCCGCGTCCTCCATTGACATAGAGGACTTTCCCTCAATTGGTTACTGCGCAAGCGCATACCACTGGGGGCTGTCAGACCTCATATGCCTCCGGATTGGTAGCTAGGGGCAGGGCTAGTCGTCGTCAGCCCTGTGCACAGACACAACATATATGCACACATCAGGAGATTATTAGCAATTAGAGAGGGCGCGCCACACTGGGGCTGTGAGTATTGGTTGATTGTGTGTGTGTGTGTGTGTGTGTGTGTGTGTGTGTGTGTGTGTGTGTGTGTGTGTGTGTGTGTGTGTGTGTGTGTGTGTGTGTGTGTGTGTGTGTGTGTGTGTGTGTGTGTGTGTGTGTGTGTGTGTGTGTGTGTGTGTACACAAAGTTGTGATATGTATACCTTGAGAAAGCGCTCTGAGAAACGTGAAACGTTGGTGGGGCTCTCCATTGCCCTTTTTTCCATGACCAATAAATAACTTTTTTATGGGATACACACCCTCCTCTCTACTTTTTTCTGGATATACAGTAGTGCTCTGCCAGTTCTCTTCCTCTCTATCAGTTTACCCTTCGGACGGAAGCACACCTGGGGACCCCTTACCTGCGGATCACATGGACGTTGCAGCACTCAGAGCGAGTTAACCGCTTGCTACAGGTTTTCCTGCTCAGGACTTTATTAAGACATTTGGTACATCTTAGGGTGTGATTATACTTATCGCTCCTGGTTTTATTGTTTAATCAGTGTCACTTATTAGTGAGCTCATTATCCAGTATTTGCAACCCAGTACCTGTCTCCTATCAAGTTTATATTTAGGGGTCCCCCCACGAGGTTATTCACTCATTTACCCATCTCACTGTTGTGGTCTTTAGCATTACGCATTCACATGGTGCAGCTGGATAAAGCAGCCAATCAGGATACAGGAAACTGCCCAGCCCCTAGCAACTACCCTGCTCTGGGAGATCGGGGAAACCCTGCGGCACCCTTTTGATTCTCTCCCCGAGTCAAACTGGCATACGACAAATAATTTGTAAGGTGCATCAATGTCATCGTGTTACCGCATGAAAATACCACATTTTTGAGAACATAGATATGAAAGTGTTAAAATGACCACACTTCCGATACGAAGTTCTGAAAAGGATGTACACGTGGGAGTCAAACAGTGATGACTGGCGATAATTCCTTTACGTAAATGCCGCAAATCATCACCTACTATAGAGTGGCATTAGCAGTGTGTTACAAGCTATATTTATCCAAAAATTGGTCTTCATTCCTCTAATGTTGAATGAAAGGGATGGGTTTGAGCAGATGCTGGTGGAGTGGAAGCAGAGGAGACACCTTGAGGCAGATAGAGGGAGATATGGGATGAAGAAGCAGAGTCTGGATGAAGGATACAGCCAAGGCCCAGGGCATTTGGGGAGCAGTGGATCTTCACTTAGTCCTGTACTACTTGTATAGCAGACTTCTCATAAAGGCGCTGTTTCGGAGGCAACAGTGGGCCTCTCATCAGGGCCGCTCCAATTAGGTTCCAGGGCTACTGCTAAGGCAGCCCCTACAGGACATTGGCTTTCCATGTGGAAACCAGTACACTTCTGTGCTATCACGGCTACGGACATTATCTAGAGGGGACATTTTCCCTGCCTACAAAACAACAAACCGGGACAGAACTCTATCTATACACAGAACATATTTACAGGCAGTCCTCGATTTTTTACAACGCTTCGCTTTACAACGAATGGCTTATCCAACGCTATGCAATGCATACCTATATTCATTTTTACAACGCCAAAATGGCTTATCCAACGCTCTTACGACGCTTTGCAACGTTGTGTATGTGTGTATATATATATATATATATATACACATTCACATAAACAACGTTGCAAAGCGTCGTAAGTGCATATATATAATATTATACTATATAATATTATACTATAGAATATATTATTTATTATGTTATATTATATATATAATACAAAATATACACTATAATTTATGTGTGTGCTGCATATCTTATTGCCTGCATAAAATATTTGGTGTATTTTAGTGTTAAAAATTACTTCAGGAACGGAACCTTTCATTTAAACAGTGTTCTTATGGGAAAACGTTTCGCTTTACAACGTTTCGCTTTACAACGCCATTTTGAGTAACGCATTGTCGGATAACCGAGGACTGCCTGTACATTACTTAACTGTGAGGCTGTTATGTCCCTTCCAGGAACCAGAGTTCTAGAATCTTCTGTCCCACAATATATACCCTGGTGGTGATGTCACCATGCACACAGTGGGAGTGGCTACTGTGGAAGTATAATATTTTATTATTACCAACATATGCATAACTATGAGAAAAGCCATGTTTTGTGTTACAGTATATTATGGCTAACAGTGAAGTAGTAGACTAGACATATGAAATCATTTTTTCCCCCTTCTCCTTCACCTTGTAATAGCTGACCCTGTGTTTATTTTCCTGAGGTGGGCCCCTCAAGTTCTTATCTGTTCATTGTCTTTGTAGAGATAGTCAATAGATATACAGCTGTCAGCCTTGAAGGGGGAAGATGAGATTGTCAGGCAGCAAAATCTTTTCTTTATGTTTAGTCGACTAAATTATATAGCAAATGTATTACCAATAATGACATAGGAAATGTGCATGCCCACCCCCTTTTTGGGGTATAAGTAAGGCTGTTTTGGAACATCTCATCAGTGCATTTATGTTAGATCAGACGCATGGCTTGAATTTTATATGAATGTACGCGTGCAAGCGGCTGCTGCAATAACGTTTCTCAACAGATTGCTTTTGCCTAAATAATAATAAGATGGCGGCGTTGGCAATAGTGAGGCGTTCTGTTCCCGTCCAGCTCCTATCAGGTGCGTGTTTTCCCGCCCAAAGACCCGTCACTGTCCGCGCGCTCCCCCCCTCCCGCCTTGCCACCCTTGGCGCGTGACTGTTGCTCCCTCTATCAGAGAGGCTACAGGATTTACCCGCGCTGCCGGGTCAGTCAGAATCCAGACATAGCCAGTCGGTGTGTCAATGTCAGACAGAGTGGGCGGACATGCTTTGTGTGGGGTGAGAGCCACCCTATGTCTATAATAAACACTCATGGCTACCAGCCCCCTTATAAAAAAGGCCTCACCTCCCTCCGCAGCACTCACTCAACCTCACCTCCCACTGTCCCCCCCCTCCTGTCCACTGTCCCCCCCCTCCTGTCCACTGTCCCCCCCCTCCCTCCTGTCCACTGTCTCCCCCCTCCCTCCTGTCCACTGTCTCTCTATTCACCCCCCCCCTCCCTCCCTCTGGGGGGTGGGAGAGGGGGAGCACACAAATAGGGGGGAGAGGAGGGAGCAGGAAATTTAACTCATGGGCAACGCCGGGTCTCTCAGCTAGTAAATAATATTTTCTCTAGAAAAAGTCTCTCGTGTGATTTGGACTGTTAAGTATTTTATATGCTGATGTAATTTTTTTTGTCTACAAGCATTATAATGTTCATTCATGCAAGTCTTCACATTGTATAGTCAATACATGATTATTCTTCATACACCACAATGTTGTAGACATGTTATAAGAAAAATGTTTTCAATGTTGTATCTTTTAAAAAAAAAAAGCAGATTTTAATTGATGGTTCAAAATGTATACAAATGTTTTTGCTTTATAATCCTTGCAATGTTGTCCCATTTAAATCATATTGGTAAGTGGTATTGCATGGAAAAGTAATATACATTAAAAAATAATAATTGATGTTTCGGTCAACAACTTAGACAGTCGCGCTTATTTGTACTTTTTAAATGTTCATGACTTCAGCCTCATTTATATGACAACACCCGTATTTTCTTTTAACGGAATGAGATATTCACTCCGTTTGATAACTCGAGGCCATTAACAGGAACGTTTTTGCTCATGTTTGTTGAAAAAGCTGCCACAGTAGAAAGAAGTGTGGTGGTTGAAATTGAAAGGGGAAACCAGCGAGGCCTAATGTAAGGAAGCAAAATATATTACACTGTGAAGTGTTCTACACAGAAGAAATAATTCACTCTAGAAAACATAACATTTCTGGGACAACGCCATTAGCCGTTAGCCGTTTATCGTACCTACATTCCTATGACTGACGTTACCCAGAGCAAAAATTATGCATTCTACTTTTATTTTTTTTGCTGCATGACTTTATTTAACGCAGTAACACAGCCAACTTTATATATCTTGTAGATATAGCACTTCCAAATATTCCCTTTAAATATATGAACACTTCGGTGTCTGGAGTTATTTAGGAGTTATATTTGAAACAGCTTACATTTTATTGTACCTCTCTTGTACATCACGCAAGCTTTGCACTGCATTTGCTGTGATATATAACTAATTGCATTCTCTTAACCCTCAAGTAGAAACCTAAATTGAATCATCTGTTAACCCCTGTGGTGTCGATTTGACTCCAGACATTAACAATGAGAATTACAAATATGAAGCAGAAAAGGGAGACTGTAAAATTTGACTGTGCTACATATTCTCAACCAAAATAATTATCGTGAGATTGCATGAGCCTGTAAATTCTACTAAATATTTATACACTAATGAATAATGTCAGGATGGTATAATATATAACAGCATGTTCATTTTAAGCTAGGCACTTCATTTTTGGAATTCACCTACTGTATGTCCTTTTTTTTCTTTTCTTCTAATTATTTTTCTTATATAAAACTGGCATTGCCCAAATCTCTGGCAAACCAAGCGTATTTATTTGGATGATGAGGCACAGAGGGATAGTTACATGACTAAGCGCATGCAGTAATTCAAGAAAAGAAAGATCACTTAGGATTCTGTGTGTTCTAACGTGACTTCCAGTGCGGGACTGTACCTTATTGCAGGAAAAAGTACTTCACAAATATGGCTCTTATTCTTTTGCACATGTGGTATGTGTAATTGGGAAGTTCCATTAGTGGGCTGCTCTTCAGAACACTGTGCAGTACTGAAATATGTGTTGCCTTAATAATCCCCAATAACTTTTCTTTTTCTAATATAAATTGAGACACCAACACCACAAAATACATATTATACTCATAAAAAAAAACTAGTTTAGAAAAACAGAAAAATAAAATCAAGTTGCCTTACTTTAATTAGCTTTGCTGGTCGTAGCTAAAAACACAAATTTCTTCCATATGTCAAAATACACCGCCTGCTGGGAACACCAATGGTATGCAACTGGTTGGAATGGCTAGCACCATGGTTTCAATTAAGTATGTTCAGATGCAGTATTCTCGAATACAAATATCTTGCTTGTTAAGATAGGAGCCCGGATATGGCAGCCCTTTATACAAGGAAAGGGCCATCACAAATGGTAATTTCATACACTTCATAATTCAGCCACGTCTCTCCTGAGCTTTTAAGCTGATCATTTCTATTTCCTTATACTGTGGTGTTTATTAAACAGTACAATCCCACTTAAAAAAAAATATATATTAAAGACGCAGTCATTTGAAAATGCTTAGTCTTGTAACACCTGTCTTTCATTCATTATCCTAAATAAATTAACAATTTAAAGAACGAAGGCTCTAAACACCACAAAGCAGTACAGGCATACCCCGCATTAACGTACCCAATGGGACCGGAGCATGTATGTAAAGCGAAAATGTACTTAAAGTGAAGCACTACCTTTTTTCCACTTATCGATGCATGTACTGTACTGCAATCGTCATATACGTGCATAACTGATGTAAATAATGCATTTGTAACAGGCTCTATAGTCTCTCCGCTTACGCACAACTTCGGTACAGGTAGGGAGCTGGTATTGCTGTTCAGGACATGCTGACAGGCGCATGCGCGAGCTGCCATTTACCTATTGGGCGATATGTCCTTACTCGCGAGTGTACTTAAAGTGAGTGTCCTTAAACCGGGGTATGCCTGTAGTTATTGTATTTAAAGCAATATTGTCCCAAATCTTGAGAAGATAATGTGTCTGCCCAGTGAAGCATGTAATAAAATTAAACAAAGGTAATTAAACAGAAAATCCAGGGATGGGAGAGAAGGGAAGGGGACTGGGGGGTGCTCCCGCATCAGCAGAGGTATAGGGAAATGTTGATGGGCGTATTAATAAGACCAAAATCTGGTGCAAAAGGGGATGAGGATAACTATGAACAAACACACAAAAGATTCCCCCTTGAATGCACTCAGGTGCGTCAGTAGTGGTGATATGATTAGTACATTAAAAACCTTTAATCACATATAAAATGATGCTGATTTTTTTTTAGACATAAGGACATCCACTATCTGGATTAGTACCTTTTCTGTAGGTTAATATGGGTGACTACCTTTGCCATTTGGCCCACTGCGTTTTGATGTAGTGCTATCTGAATTTATCTTCCGTGTATTTGTTTGCAGGAAGATTCTTTGGTTTGCCAATAGGGACTGGTCCTGGACTATGTTTACCTTGTCCCTCTTTACAACATCATTTTATATGTGATTAAAGGTTTTTAATGTACTAATCATATCACCACTACTAATTAAACAGAACCCTGCGAAGAAGAAACATTTTTGTACAAGTAGATCCTTTAGTTAGGCAGATAGACACTGCTCATTTGCATGTCATTTGCCAGTGTCCCTGGCTGCATTGGAATCATTGTATGTATGCTAGGACAGGGGTGCGCAAACTTCCTGCGCTGCGTCCCCCTGCCTGATCTCCGGTGTCGCGCCCCCATGCAGCGTCAAATGACGCCGCGGGTTCAAGCCACGTGACCCGCCCCGTCATTTGAGGCCGTGTCTCCATGGCAACGGGCATCAAATGATGCAGTGTTGCCATGGGAACACGTGGACTGAAGCCGGGTAAGCAAATTACAGAGGCCTCGCGCTCTCAGCGCGGGGTCTCTGTAAATGCTGCACCCCACCAAAAAGTCTTGTGCCCTTCAGTTTGCACACCGCTGTGCTAGGAGGTAATGGCGAAAAACAGGTTTGCAGACCTGTATGAAACATGTGAGCGTGCTCACAAGAGAGATTTTTATTTGCAGATACAGGGAAAGGCACACCCATTTTGGTTATTCCCAAATGTATGGAACACCCACCCATAAAATAGTTACAGCCACTATTGCTCTTTTGTGTCAAGATTTCAACAGAAAGTACAGATTTTAGCCAAAAATCAAAATCAAAATCAAGCCAATGACATGTGCCGTTGGATTCAATTCTGACACTCACTCTATAGTGAGTTGTTTGGGGAGTGTGTAAAACGGAGGAAATTGTGGAAGACTTTAAAAAAAAAAAAAACATGAATCTATCATCTCAAAAAGTGGACAGTATTGTATTGGTGTACAGTGGGACATGTTAGGAAGAGGCCAGAAAGGGGGTGTGCCGCATTCAATGAAAACATTCTACAGAATGCATATTTAAAGGAAGTCAGATCTCAAAAGAGATCTTCACACAAAGTCTCTGCTAGTTTCAAAACAAAAGCAAACAGGATACAGGGTGCATCTGTGCTTAAGAACATAAATCAAAGCAAGAGACCCAAACAAGACATCAAAACGAATGTATGGAAAATATGAAGCAGATATTATATGTCGATTGGTAGAAATAATTGAATAGAAGTAATCTATATGTAGAGGTGTAACTAAAGGTCTGTAACCATGCTTCTATGCTTACGTAAACAAGGTACACTTCGCCACCAGACACTCTGAAACAATTAAGTAGCATTATTCCCAGAAACAGATTGAAACTAGCATTTCACAAATCTGACAATGTATGGCAATTTAATTTGGTTGGGAAAAAACAAACACGGTATTTTTAAGCCATTAAGCAGGTAAATTAATTGTAATATTCTAAATGAAGATAAGTAATGTGTGGATACTTTTGAGCAATGTGCAGCATACTTACAAAAAAAAAATAATTAAAATCAGCAAAAGACCCTTAGAAAATGAACATGAGGAACAAATCAATACACTCATAGATCCAAAACAGCTGGGCTTGTGCTGGTATGAGTAAAAACACCAAGATCTGGATACAATATTCGCTAATTGAATGTGGAATTTGAGGCAATGCTGTATTATTACTTTACACGGGAGACTTGTCAGTTATTGGATAAGGCCACAAAAGTAACATTAAGAAAAAAATAAGTATAATTAGTTATTTTGACTAAAATGGTAACAAAAAGGTTTTTGTTTACGTGGTCCATCTTCACCTGACCTGAAGCTCGCGAATGGAAAAATCTGTCATGGTTATGCGTACATTTCAGGCTCATCAGTGGTCATATTCAATTAAGTTAAAAAGTCACTAAAACAGCTGATGAAGTCCTTGTTTGTCAGCTACATAGAAAGGGTTTTTTTTTTTTTTACAAAAATGCATATTTCAGAACTGTGATACTGAACTTGCAATATAAAAGCTACCGTCTAGCTTTAGCAAAATCCTACATTACCTAGATGATCATACGTCATTAGACATGTAAAACTAGACCCCATAATAAAGACCTGACATTTTTTTGTACACTGCGCATCAGGGTTCAAAAGGGTGAAAGATAGAAACGAACGGAAAAATAATGTGTACATTTCCTAAGAAGTTACAGCAATAACTAGAGGCCTGGAGAGTGTGGGTCGGGAGAGGAGGGGGCTTATTCCCCCCTCCTTCCTGCCCCTTCATCCCAAGCTCCTGAACTCCTCCCCGTCCCCTTCCCTCCTCCCCTTCTTTTCTATTCTTTTGAGCAGCGGCTCAGGGATATAAAAGGTTATCTCTGCCTTATAAGTTGAATACTGTAAGTGAGTTTATGATTAATGGAGCACGGAGTAGAAGTACAGGTTGTGTAGCTTGTGTTCTGGCACTAACTCCTGATCAATGTTCTGTATTAAGCAAAAGCTATAAAAAACTCTTCTGAAAATTGTTACAGTACAAGTTGTGCATCCCTATGAAAACCAATAAAAAAATTGAAACAAAAGGGTGAAAGAACCTAAAAACCTGAAACTCTAAAAAAAAAAAAAAAAAAGAAATTCCTACACATGGATTAAAAGCAGCAATACTACAATCCCTTTTTTTTCTTGTTTTCTTATTTTTATACTGTATGTAAATCATGTGACAATGTATAATTCTACATTCTTACCTAAACTGGCAATGTTTGATTGTGTGCCTAGCGAAATGGCCGTCTTCTGACTATGCTGCAGTCTGTGAAATGCTGCAGCCGATACGTAACATTATATTACCAAGTGAAACACATTTTTGTTGCATCTTCCAGAATAATGGACAGTCTGCTATTTGGAACACCGCAATAGATCGGTTTGTGATACTTTGTTGCCGAAGTGCAGAGCTCCAAAAAGGTGGTGTGTGAGAGCCTGTCTCAAAAGAGAGTGGATGTGACTTAATAAATGGTTGCTGTGGCAACCAACAGATGATCAGTACATTAAACAATAACAAAAATGGCATTAGTTTAAAAAAAATGCACAGTATTATCCAATACTACAGAACTGATTTATTTACAGAAAACAGGATTTTTCATGTGTTGCTCCTTTAACATATGTTCTCTCCAACACTGAAGGTGTTAAATGACTAAAATAATAACGGCTGCTTAAATAAATGCTTTGAAGCTAATTATTTCTGTGCAGTATTGGCAAGTTTGAGATTTAAAATGCTGGGCACGATATATTTTTTCATTTTCCAGATTGCGAAAAATTGGCCCGGCTAATGATCTGAGGAAAATGTAGCTTAATGGACAAACTATCTGGCAGTCCCATAAATATGATGCACTAATGCATTCCTTGGATGGAGATTAGAACTGAATAAAGTAATTAAAAACAAACCACCACAAGATGTACAATTCTATAGTGTTTTATTGACATAAACTTTCACTTGGTAGTTCTAAAACTCTTAATACAGCAGGCACGTTGGCTTCAATGTTTGGCATTGGACAATCAAAAGAATTGCACTTAACCAAAACAGTTATATCTCTTTTCTCATGGCACAGTTCATGAACAGCCTTTCCGGGTGTACTGTTTAATGTTAAATTCTGATTATTTTGGTTTCCATAATTAACATTCAAAGTAAGGTTAGACTGTGATGCACTCTGATCTGTGTTGTTTTTATGCTGCAGTACAGAAGTGCTATTTGTTTCATTCGCACATACTTTTGTATCACACAAATCCCTTTCTTTGTTGCTTTGAAGTTCATTTTGGTTTTTGAGGTGCAAAGTCTTCTCAGAACTAATTACAAAAGAAGATGGTTTAATTAGTGAGCCAGCACATTGGCAGATAAAGGGAGAGGAGTATGCTGCCTTTGGCAAAGTTCTCCCATTCTCCTCTGTGCTGTGAAGACTGTGCATTTGTGTCTTGTTTATTTCATGTGTTTGAACTTGGTGCACTGAATGAAGAAAGAAGTTCCTAGGCAGAGAAGTCTGCATGATGGGCCTTTGTAGTCGCATTGATACACAGCTACATTGGTGAACATGAGATTCAGTAGGTTGCTGCACAGCATTGTTAGCTGCCATAGGATTTGGGATCTGCATTATTTTTCCAGTTAGCACACTTTGACAGCACATACATTTGCTGAACTGTTGACATGATTGAGTGGTGCAAGTTAAGCACTCCTGTTTATATGCATCTGGGCATCTGCATTGTCTATTTTGAGAGACCAACTGGCATGTCTGTTGGTCCACAGGTGTATGTGTACGACAGATTTCATTACTGATGCACTGGCTAATTTCCACAGTGCGGTATGGCAAACATGTAGGTGCAGGTGCATTCTGTGTTATTTCATTGCAGAACTCTGCGAAATGTGTTTCTTCATATGCAGTCTTCTCTGATGTGCTACAATTGTGTGATGCTAAAGGCTCCAATTCATAATGCTCATGCTCGACTTCTGGTTTCGTACCTCTTGTGTCCAATTGATACTTATTGGCATGATGAGTTTTGTTCTGTCCTCTTTCTACATTGCCTGAAGCTAAAGCTTGAGAAAAAGCTTTAAACTGCAATTTTTGGGGCAAAGGTATCTGACCACAAGTTCCTTGGGGACCAAGACATCGGCACATACATTGAAAAAAGAAAGTTGCAAAAGCCCAACTGATGCACATGATTAGCATCATGAAGGTACCTAGCTGGGTGTAGGCTAAAACTGTAGAGGGCATCATCATTGCTCCAGCTACAAAGGTGGTCAATGCAGCCATGGCTATAGCAGAACCCATGCGGCTTAGGGAGAAGACCACCTTTCCTTCTCTGTCTGGATCTGGGGCCAGACGATATGCAATGCCATAATGTACGGCAAAATCCACAGATAAACCCACAGCAACAGATATAGTGACAGATTCTAATACATTTAGTTCCCATCCAAGGAGGACCAGAGAACCCACTGTAACAAATATGGTACCAGCTATTGAAACAATTGCATAAAGACTTAAAATGATGTTCCAAGTTGTAAGAAGCATTACGCTAAATGCAACAGCAACGGACAATCCCATGGCAATCAGAGTTCCATCTGAAAGACTGTCTTGTAGATCATAAAATTCTAGGTTGCTCACAAACCATCCATTACTGAGGCCATCAGGTGCAAACTGAAGTTCATTTGCAATCCACGCATCAACCTCCTTGTAGAACTGGTGCATCTTCTCATAAGCCAACGTAAAAAGGTAAGTACTTTGAAATTCCAGGACTACAGCTCTGATTGTATCATTGATGTCAAACCTTGGACCTGGGGTTTTGCTGTCTAAATGAAAACCAGTGCTTCTTTCAAGCTCCATAATTGCCCTCTTAATACAGAGCTCAAAAACTTCTTGTTTATATGGAAAGCCTGACTGGCTGCAACATGGGTAAAGCGCGGGTTCATCGCAGTCTTGATTCTCCATCCACTGTTTAAACGTCTCAATAAAGCAACTGGTGAAGTCCTGTTCATCAGTTTGATAGAAAAATGTTTGGTTTTTTAACTTTTGGCAAAAATGCAAAATCCACAATTGCGATGCCGGACTTGCAATATTAAAACTACTGTCCAACTTCAGTTTTCCTTTGCTTTTAGGATTCAGAGGATCCCCGTTGTCCTCTGGGGAAACACCCCAAATTATTGTTATAGGCATGTGGAGCTCTTCCCCATGATGAACGCGCTCAAACATGAAAATCTTTTTGTACTCTGCATCGTAACGTTCAAAGGGGTGAGAGGCCCGAAACACCTGAAACTCAGAAAGCTCCAATGAAGGCAGTTTCATCTTTGGATTAACACATACTATATATGCGCCAGCAATGGTTAAGGCAAGGAACCAGAGCAGCCAAATATATCGAAATTTGATTACAATGCATGGCAATACTTTCTCGAAGAATATCCTTGATGCTTCCGAAAATGCAAACAGAAGCTTGTGTATCTTCTGGCACATTACATTCCAGCAGTTTTTCTTATTATACGGTCGCTGTTGGTTATTTTTGAAGCAAGTGAAAATGTTGAGAAGATACCGTTCATGTAGAACAACTACTGCGGGTAGCCACGTAACCATTAAAACATAATTTACCAATATGGCTGTGCCAGCATACACACCGAAACATCGGATTGCGGTGATATTGCTGACATAGTTTGCATAAAAGGCAGCTGCGGTTGTAAAGCTGGTGACAAACATAGAAAGAGCAGCATGTTGCAGAGTGATGCTCACAGTTTCAGACGTTTCTGCATGAGGTTTATCAAACTTGGTGTAGTTCCAGACGTCACACAAGACAAAGGCATCATCTGCCCCAATTCCAACGAGAATTATTAGTGCAGTGAGGTTCATGAAGGGGAAAAATTCAAAGTTAAATACTACACGATAGAGAAAATATGAAACAATCAGTGAACTAATTATGGCAAACATGGTCATCAGCGTGATAAACACGGATCTAGTGTACACGCACATGACCAACAAAACGATGACAATGGCGATTGCCGGATACACAGTATCCATTAAAAGATAGTCTTGAAATAAGCTGTGTTTGATTCCAAACTCAATTCCTGTAATGGTGGTTATACCATCAGAACAATTCCAGTTCTCAAAATTATCCAGATAAATGTTCATCATAGATTCTCCTTTTTCCGTGGGTGAGAAAAGCATGCTATGCTTTAAAGCTGGTATCGCATACTCAACAGTCTTTGGGCTTAAAAAATCTTTATCTACCAAGTAGTGAAGAATCTGGTATACTGCATTGTACTTGGTACATTTACGAGGCACATTTGTACACTTCAGCTGGTCCTTCCTCTTGGCGGCCATATCCCAGCAATCTGCTCCCAAAGTCCCGTTGTAATAGTATTTGGCACACGTACGAAGCAACTTTAGTGTATGAGAAACATCCCGTTCTACAATTGTCTGACACGATGATCTGTTATTTAGAATAGCAATGTAGTTGCCTAGTGTCCAGCTGGGGCAACAGGAATCAGCAGTGGCACGCTGGCAAAGGTCAGCAAACTGTGGGTGGGATCTAATCTGTAGGAAGAGAGAAAAAAATGGAATGTAAAAATATGGAAGAGTTGTAGACACACACACACACACACACACACACACACACACACACACACACACACACACACACACACACACACACACACACACACACACACACACACACACACACACACACACACACACACACACACACACACACACACACACACACACACACACACACACACACACACACACACGTATTTAAAGAAGAATCAACATTTTGCACCGAAACATTGTTCCTCCTTGAAATAAATCCACTCCTCCTTTTACTCTTTACCCCTCTCCTTATCAGGCTTATTTCCCCTCTCCTTATCAGGCTCATTTCCTCCCCAGGTTTTATTTCTCCTCGGTTCCACCTCCTCTCTCCACTCATTTCTACTGTATATATTGGAGTCTGGATGTTATTTTCAGGGCCACCTGCTGAGGAAGGTCTCCTTATGCAGTTAGGTCGCTGAACAGTATTCATCTTAGTTAAATAGCTGAAACTTTGTATGTTTAGCAGTTAAAAAAAAAAAAAAAATCCCATTACATCAACGTTTCACTTAACTTGGCAAAGTGACTTACGACAAACATCTGTCAATAATTTCTGATTAAAGCTACAAATGACGAAAAATAAATAAATCCAGCATATCACACCCAGCAAAAGACAAACGTGGCACACACTTATTTTTTTTTATAGAATGGCTTTAGGAGAATATTGATTTAACATATTGCAGTAGACTTTTCCACTTGCTGCAATGATTCCACAGTTGAGGACTGCATCTCAGCCCTAATTTCTCGCTATATACCATCCCGACTCTCGCGTTCTGCTAAAGGATGCCTTCTCTCTTCTTTGTATCTAAAGCCCTCTTCCGCCTTAAACCTCTCCCACTCACTGACTGCTCCACACCTCTAGAATTCCCTTCCACCCAATATCCGACTAGTACCCTCTCTATCTACCTTTAAGACCCACCTTAAAACACACCTGCTTAACGAAGCATACGAGTAGCTCCGCGGCTAATAATATACACCTGATACATAAAGCTTGGCCCCCTGCAGATGCACTTACCAGAACACCCTCCTACTGTCTATGTACGTTCTTCCTACCTACTAATTAGATTGTAAGCTCTTCGGAGCAGGGACTTTTCCCTACATGTTACTTTTATGTGTGAAGCACTTATTCCCATGATCTGTTATTTGTATAATTTGCTATTTATATGATTGTCACATGTATTACAGCTGTGAAGTGCTATGTACAGTAAAGGCACTATATGAAGACATACATATATACATAAGGAATAAGTGAGAAAAACAAAATCATCAAATGGAGGTGTCCGAAAAAGCTCAAACAATGTAGCAATGCATTTCATTCTGGATAGTACAGTGTGTGTATGTGTGTGTGTGTGTGTGTGGCACCTTTGCCTATGTAGCTGAAATCAATGTAACTTTGCAAACTGGATGTACGTCAGGATCCGTGATACACCACAAATTGCAATAATAGAGATGACATTTGTTGCACAGAATTAATCAGATTCTGCTATTGAAGCTTTTAAATTTTCATGTTGAATTTATTTGGCCGAGGAAATGATAGCACAATGTTTTGGGGGTCTCGGCCCCGTCTCACTATGTGCACCTGATGATGGGGCTGCAACCCCCCCCCCCCCCGAAATGCTTCAATGGCAGAGTCAACTTAATCATGTGCGATTGATTTAATCTTTACTACTACAGTGGTTCTCAATCTTATTAGGATTTAAAAGAAAATACAACCCGTAAAGAAATGAAGGTAAATGTTTACATTAACACACATTCCCAGCTAGCTCAAACTCCTACACCCACCACATCATGAATATATATTTATGTCAAAAAGAGTGCTACTGTGCGTGGCAAGTGTATACAACAAAAGACAGGGGTGCCCAATGTTACATCCAATTGACAAAACACTACAGTCTAGTGTAGGACCTGCATTCATTTTGGTTATACCTTGACATGGTATGCAGGCTTATGACGCTTTGGCCAAAGGGTTTTACTAAATAACCAAGTAAATATTATTATTATTGAAGTATTTAAACTTTATATGTTTTGTCAATTGGAGGTAGCATTGGGCACCCCTGTCTTTTGTTGTATAAATGTTTACATTCCAATATTTACAATTACAAACAAGCAATATTTAATTTAATGATTGCTTTGAGTCAGATCGAACTATTACCCAACTATAATTGTAATATATACCTAATCAGAGACTAGCAGTATCACTGTACAGTCGTTAAGGACGTTGTGTTCTTGAAGCTCAAGAATATTAATGAGCCAAATAAAGCAGCAGTCCACACTGCTCACCACTATTTGAATTGTATTTATTTATTACTTTGAGATCTCGTCTCGCCCTTTTAAGATAGCCGGAAGAAGAGATCAGTGTATCTCGAAAGCTCGCACAAATAAAAGCATTTCGTTAGCCACAGAACGGTATCATCTATTTATTTTTTTGATTATATATATATATATATATATATATATCTATATCTATATATATATATATATAATTTCAGTCACAGATAACATTCCAAGATGTACTGTTTTTAAGTGAAACCCTTGCTTGCTTTATTCATTACAACAAAAGACAGGAGTGCCCAATGCTACATCCAACTAACAAAACATATATGGTAATAAGTATAAAGTTTAAATACCCCAAAACTTTGTGCGCCCCTGCATTACAAGTTCAATGTACAAGGCGCTCACAGTGGTGAGAGCATTGTAAGCGGTCCTTTTGCACACATTGTATGTCTGCTCCAGAACATTCCAGGTTTATCAAACAGCCTAGAACCAGCTGCCTTTATGAAAAGTGTAATGCAACCCTTGAGTTTATCATAGGAGCCTGAGTAAAGACTTCATAATAAAAGAAGCAGTGTGAGGTCAGGCATGTACTTGGACATACCAATATTTGAGACACATTTAACAGGTTTTTTTTTTTTTTTTTTAAATGACCTGGTGGACACACTATCTTACTTATGGCATTGATACATTTATATAATAATGACATACATTGTAAATGACAAACGGGCACATTTCATTAAACGGGGTTCGAGTAAAATATACTTGATATTGGAACGAAAATGAAAAATGCTTAATTGATTTACAAGCCATGAAAACATACAAAACTGCACAGAAAACGCTTTGCTTATTTGAAGGATGCATAAAGTAACACTGCTAGAGTAGCTGGGAAAATAGAAATAACAGACAGATTATGTAAATATAAAAGAATGTCTTTAGACCTAAAGTTACAGAGTAAAGTGGTACTGGAATTTTAAAGACCAATAGAAACCTTTAAATAAAACAATATGTTTTATTTTTGTAACAAATACATTTTTTTTTAATTTTCTTTGACTTTAACAAAGAAAAAAAAACCTCAAGACACTTAATACATCAAAATGTCCTTAATGGGATTGCACAACATTCCAATGTTGTCCCATTTTAGCTGGGACTTGAATCTGGTTAGAGTTTAATTATGCTAGAACGCCAGAATTCCTGCCAGATAAAATAACTTTCTAGTTCTAATATAATATAGAATAGTGTAACACACATTTAACATTTCAATTATTATGCTCTTGGATTTTTTACATTTAGTAATTTAAGGTGCTTCCAGCAAATTTTCTTGTTTAAATAAATATTATTGTATCAGTGGAGATGGGAAACCATCTCTTCCCAGTGATTTATAGTTAAGTTCCTATATTGTACTAGAGGTAGAGTGCACTATCAAAGGGAACACGTCCTCAACCTGTCCCCACAAGGACATCACTGTAAATGTTAATGTGCCTGCTTTTCAGGGGATAGGAAGGAGGAGAGGTTGCCTCTTTGCCTACGTTTTTGTTTACCATGTGTACAAGCATTCAGGACGTAAATATTTACAGGTGTGCAATTTAGAAAAAGTCATCAATTCCCAGCACGAAACCCTGTACAATATTTCCCAAACTAGGTGTATATAGATGTTCTGTCTACAAACACCTATTTCCCCCCTCCCCCCTTTGCTCAATGATGTTTAAATATGAATTTTATAATAACTTTATTTCAAATAGCACTTTTCTCCCAATGGGACTCATACCGCTTCACAATTACTGTATAGTGCAGTACGCAGCACATCATTTTTACAGACAGTTCCTGCCCAGATCTTACAATCTAGGTTTTTGGTGCCTGAGGAATTTAACCAGGTTCATCTGCTTTAAATTCTGTGTCACAGTTTACAGAGTCAGTGTCAGTGTCTTGACTCACTAAGCCACTCCTTCTCCCATGGTCTTTTAAATGATAAATTGTCTTTTATTCCTGAAAGGCGAGCTCAAAACTGCATCTTTAAAAATCTCCCGATCATTACTTGATTTTGGTACTAGGAGTGACCACCTTTAAAGAGATACATGATTGCATAACGAGATAATGCTAGGTGCAGTAGTCACTTATTTCAAGGTAAAAAATAGGTTGTTTTGTACCTTTTATTGGATCAACAACTACTTTTCAATCCAGCTTCATCTGGTAAGGTGGTTTAAAATACTGTATACTATATCTTCCATATTTTTGATGACTTGGCAAATGCCATTAATTTAGTTGGAATGTCATGTAATTCTTTCCTTTAAACCTCGTCCATAAAATTATAATTTTCAGCAAAGTTCTAAACTGCTCATCTAAAAGTATAACAAACATTTTGAAGAGGTAATAATACTGCAAAGTAACATAGGCAGTGTGTTCAGCCAAGTCATTTTTACCAGCTTCTAATATAGAGGCCATGTCGAATTACACTGATCTAGAAAACTTTGTGCACATGTGTTTGTCCAATGCTTGCTTAGGACATTATGTCTACTATAAATAGATTAAAACTCAACGGACCACTTTAATGAGCATTTTTATTGCTCAATTTGAACTATAATAGTTAGTAAGGCCCGAGCAGTTTTTTTTAACATGTGTCCTTCAGTGATCGAAAACTAGGAATCTTTGGACATCTGAATTTCATTAGTGAGAATGCCACTAGAGGCCTTTGAATATTAAACAGCTATAAAAATGTATTCCCGCAGGCTGGAATGAAATGTACTACAACTGTGGCTGTCAATTGGGTCGTCACAGAATATATTTGACAAGATGTGTCTTTTTGTGTTTTAAAAAGGATGCAGAGCTTAAGAGATTGTATTAATTTACCCCTTCAGCGGTGCGCAAACTGGGGGGCGCAATATTTTTTTTTGGGGGGGGGGGGGGGGGGCACGGGCGGTTGCAGAGGTCCTGCGCTCTTCCCCAAGGCATTTAAATTAAATGCCGGGGGACCGCGCGAGGCCTCTGCAACCTCTACTTACCGAGGTTCAGACGGCTTTCATGTGACACAGTTGCCACTGTAACGTGACATCAAATGACGCCGCGGGTCACGTGACACGACGCCGCACGAGATAAGGGATGGGGTGGCGCATCGACAGAGGAGAGCAGGCGGGGGGGGGGGGGGGGCGCAGTAAATAAAGTTTGTGCGCCCCTGCCTTACAAGAATAAATTAACGTCTTGACTATTTTCAGACCGATATCCGAATGCTTCTATTATATATAATGATCATAAGGTTTCTTTGGTTTCCGAAAAAGAGAACGAGTTAAAAAATAGGGTTCGTGGTCGGTAATTCTTATAAGACCGCCGATACGTTAAATATTAGTAAATGTGTTCTATGCGCACATTCAGATTAGTGTCTGTGTAAGCAGTAAAGCTTTTAACAACAAGAACCGTAAACACGTATCGTAATCAGAATCCTCACACAAATAGAGAGAAAATCTCTCTCATCTTATCCACTATGCCTTTTCAGGAGGGCTCTTCTGCCACCTGGTAAGACCCCGCACCACAGGTAGGGCTGCGGGAGGAGTGGTGCAGAGAAGGGGGCCTTTAGAAATGCAGGAACGCTGTGCTGGCTGCTAAAGTAAGGGTAGTAACAGCATCCCAGCACGTTAAGATGGGCCCCTAAAGGTGGGGATCCCTAGTGCAACCAAACGGGCTGCACATATGTTAGTTCCGCCACTGACGGGGAGTGCTCATTGGCATGTCATTACCCAGAATCCCTGGCTGCAGCGGAAGCACTGTGTCGAGCGATAATAGGGAAAGGGCAGGGCTGTGAACCTGTCAGACATGTAAATGTGCTCATAAGTGGTATTTTTAATTGCATAACATTTTTTTTTTTTAAACTACAGTAAGCATGGCACTAGGGTTGGGCAATAAACCGGTAGCATAGCAATACCGATATAATAAAAATGGACGGCAACTTGATACCATTGTTTATTACCGTGGTATTCCCATCTGCTGGCTGTGGGGTCCCATGTTTGAAGCTGCAGCGGTAGCAGTAATGGAGCTTGCAGATACTCTCCCTTCCAGCCGTGTTACTGCTGTTGTATGGAAGCAGTATGGGGGCGGGAAGCTCTGTGACATTCACATGCTGCAGATTGAAGGAATCCTCCTCCTGGTAATTTGAACTCTTCCTCTTTCCCAAAGCCCCCTAGTCCCCATCTCCTTCCCAATGCCCCTTAAGCCACTTACTGTAAATGAGTGCAGGAGTTGAGGCTGATGATGTGCATGTGGGTGGAGGTTTCAATTGTGAAATTTAAAAACGTACTTGCTTTTTTACATTTATTAAGAATGAAATGCATTAATTATATTTTACAATAAATGACCTGGAACCGTTTCTGATGACTTTAGATTTGTATCGCGATAAATTACTTCATATCGTCAGGGCTCGACAAACTAGGGCAAAAGTAACTCACCCCCCCCCCACAAAAGTTACTCGTTCCCCACAAAAGTAACTCCATCACCCTCCTCCCCCCCCTCATGAGTCTTACCGGCGACTGAGTCCGGCGATCTCCGTCTTCTCCCGTGCAAAGTGTAATGTTTCCCTGGCAGGTCCTGAAAAAATGGCCGGGTGGCAACAAATGATGCTGCGTTGCCATGGCAATGGGACGCTGTGACGTCACGTAACGTGGCGCCTCGTGACGTCACGGCGTCACTTGCCGCCGCTTGGCCATTTTTTACGGACCTGCAAGGGAAACATTACAATTTGCAGGGGAGAAGACGGAGATCGCCGCACCACGCTGCAGGTAAGCACTTGACAACGGCCAAAATGCTCTCGCCTGTGGTGTGCGGGCGAGTGCATTTGTCGAGCTCTGCATATCATTATTGTAGGAAGTATTTAGTTATCACCCAACCCCACATGGTTCTAGTATTTCTGTGGTTGTTTCGTATTTCCTTTTTTTCCTCATATTTCACAGCTAATTTAATATTTGATAGCCATCTAACTTTAATACCTTTATGTATTTCTGCTATTCTAATTATTACCATCTCCTTATCAATTTGTGTATTTTCACATAGTTGGGGACATGCACATTCTGAGTTTTCTGGAACCTCTACTGTGCAAACCACTGGGTACTAAGACTTAACCCATGAACCTTTGCACTACCAGAGAGGCCTGTGACATTGCAGAACAATGTGTTTCCAGTCCCTCTGGCAGCAAAAGGGACAAACATAAATCTAATGCTTGCAGTGCAACTGCACCTTTAAAAACCACAAGTTGAACATTGAACCTTGAGTGTAGGAGGGGCTGTGGCACCAAAGTGCCACGGGCCCTCATGACCCCGTTCTCGGAAGAGATCACATGATCAAACCGTCCTCTTTCTGATATCTCCCTTATAAAAAAAAAGCAATTAGATTACGTCATAGCTACTACGTCATGAGACCCCTGGAATGCTAGCCCCATGAGGTAACGTGTGTGTGTGGTGTGTGTGATATATATATATATATATATGTGTGTTCCTCGTCATTTTGCCCAAGTGCATTCTAAGGACCATAGGGGACTTACTATTATGGGTATAGAGAGTATCCCCAGTACCAAGTTGGGTGGGGATAGATTTAAAACACTATGTATGAGAGAATCTTTTTGGATTTATTCTCTCGGTACACTCTCGCCCAAGGGTCTAAATGCGTGCTTGGATACAAGCACACTGGTTTAGTGTTCTTGTCTTGCTGTTCTCTGCCTTACTGCTCAGGTTACTATATAGATTCTTCTCCCCCTGTCTGATAAATACTCCAATGTGTTGATTAGATAGGGTTCTGTGCCTCTGGAGGGGTTTTCCTTTGTAGTACAATTTCCACGCAATAATTAAATAGGTGTTTAGTTCTCAGTCAATCCAGGTTATCTGTATTAATTTTTAGCACTGGTACATTTTTTATTATCATATTATTCTTGATTTATTAAATATTTAATAATAAGTATATCAACTATTTACAATTTTTTATTTTTGATATATATATATGTTATATATTTTTTCTTTATTTGTATTTTTATTTATATTGCAAAATACATTTTTTTATTATTTATTGTATAAATTATTGGTGTTGTGTTGTTCCCATCACACACAGGGAGCTATAAAATGGTTATATCTATTTGAGCTATGTGATAGGGTTTAGTATATGTTAGCTTAGATTAATTATAGATATAGGTTCCAATTATATATGGTTTATTTTTTCATATTCGATGAATGTTAGATTAGAATCAGTAGGCTATCTTTCTGGTACTGTTTAGTATTAGTAGAGATTAAATTCATTTAATAAATTTGTTGGGTTATTCTTAGTGTATGATGTGATCAACACAAATATTGCTGAATTGTTGTGTCAATTTTATAATGTATGTGTTTTTTTGATGTTGCAAACCTCCGTTTTTTGGTGAATCAGTAATTTGGTTAAAGAATAGCTTTACATCACTCAGCCTATTTCATTGGCTGTCCTTGACCAATCAGACATCCCCTGACGAAGTTGCGTTTGTGTGACGTAACGCGTAGGGTTGGTGACGTCATCGCGCTGTGGGTGTGTCTACACTGAGTCCTGGGCTTCCCTGCGATCTTACTAGCTGCATTTTCAAGCGCTGGCAACTATCCTATGCAGGAGCAGAGTACGTGGAGGCACTGATTGACTCAGTCTCCTGGCGCCAACTTGTGACAGGAGTTGGTGGTGGCTACAAGCTGGGCAGATATACCATGCCTACCTGGGACCCTCTCACTACCGCAGATGACTACACACTGATTTCTCTCCCACGTGCGATTGCTTTTTTTAATCCTGTAAGTGCATTTCCTTTGGGCTGCAGTTTTTTTAATAAATGTACACTTTTGTTTAAACAGTTACATGCTATGGAGCTTGCACTTCTGTTTGTTTTGTGTATATGTATATATATGACCAGGGCCATGTTTGTGCTATGTTTAATTTTGAATACAAGTTTTCTTACTTACCTTTGAGTGCTGTCTTGTCTGCTCCTGCTGAAGTGGACTCCCCCTCGCTCTATATATATACATATCCATATATATCTATATATAAAGCATAGCCAGCAACCAACCTCACACTGATGATACCCATCACGGTTGAAACATGTCTGTGAGTGGGTTTACTGGCTTTGCATCTCACCCCAGCCTATGCTTAAAAGCTGTGTTTAAAGCAGCATGCATTGGCTTAAGGTTTGCTCGTGTAATATGTAATATGAGCTTGAGACAAAAGGTGACACTGTGTGCTCATTTGCATGTCATTTCCCAGAATTCCTTGTTGCAGTGGAAGTGCTGTGTGCTGGGAGATAATGGTGAAAGACAGGGTTGCAGACCTGTCTAAGACATCAAATGAATATACAGTAATATTTACAGTTGCTATATATATATAGATATATAAATAGATATATATATATATATAAATAGATATATATAAATATATAGATATATATAAATATATAGATAAATAGATATAGATAAATAGATATAAATATATAAATATATATATAAATAGATATATATAAATAGATATATATATAAATATACAGTGGTTGACAAATCACCAAAAAATCTACTCGCCACACAAAAAATTCTACTCGCCACCTAGTACCACACGTGTGCTGCTTGGGCCAATATTTACTCGCTCGGGGGTTAAATCCACTCGCCCGGGGCGAGCAAATGAAAAGGTTTGTCGAACACTGTAAATAAATATATAAATATATAGATATATAGATAAATATATATATATATATCTATATATATACATATATATGCAAATATAGCTGTATGCTCATCTGCATGTCTTAGGCAGGTCTGCAACCCCGCCTTTCCCCATTATCACCCAGCATACAGCACTTCCACTGCAGCAAGGGATTCTGGGAAATGACATGCAAATGAGCACACAGTGTCACTTTTTGACACTGTGTGCTCATTTGCATGTCATTTCCCAGAATCCCTTGCTGCAGTGGAAGTGCTGTATGCTGGGTGATAATGGGGAAAGGCGGGGTTGCAGACCTGCCTAAGACATGCAGATGAGCATACAGCTATATTTGCATATTTGCTTTCCTGTGGAGGGTTTTTGTCACATTTTTTACTCACCATAACTTAACTCAGTATAAATATAGATAGATATAAAAAATATAAATATATAGTAAACAAGAACAGATGGCACTCACAAAAAGATAAAAGATAGGTGCTTATCCCATAGGTATTGAATAGGTAACAGAGTTCCTTACCAGGCAGACCAGGAGATCCAGGACCACACAGCAAGAAAAGAGACAGCACTCGTGGTAAAGTCCAAAATAATGTATTTAAAAGGCACAACCAATGGTTGATTGTGCCTTTTAAATACATCGTTTTGGACTTTACCACGAGTGCTGTCTCTTTTCTTGCTGCGTGGTGCTGGATCTCCTGGTCTGCCTGGCAAGGAACTCTGTTACCTATATATAAATATATATATAATAAAAAAAACACAGTTTTGTACACTTCTTATTACTTTTGAGTGATCATATTGTTTTCTCCTAGCGGGTGTGCTGCAGAAGAGTCTGATAGAACCTGGGGCTGAGGTCGTCTCTTACAAGCAGGAAGCTGTCCGCCAAGGATAAAGCATCATTGCATTGATTTACAATAGGATCAGACTTCACTGAAGAAATGTTATGAATGCAACAAGTATTTCAGCACTGCTTCTTGAACTTACCCTTGCATTATCTATATTACACATAGACTTGATTGATTGTAAATTCCACAGATTTTTCTCGTCCACCGAGGTAAATACTACTCGAGAATATTGGTCACCTGAGAATGAAACAAAAAAAGGAAATGTATATAAGGGGCATATGTAGTAATACAATTGTAGCAAGCATTTTAACCATAGGAATATTAATAGCCTGTAACTACATCAATTATTCCCATTATCATTGCAACACATTGAAAGAAAATTGGGCTATGAAAGTAAAATGAGAAAATATTCCAATACTAAATGAGTGGGAGGGCCAGTAACATATTGCTGCATAATGTAACACGACACTCAGCTGTGCAGTAGTCATAGGTCAGGGGTGCGCAAACTGGGAGGTGCTAGATTTTCAGGGGGGTGTGTGGCAGTTTTAGAGGTCCCGCGCTCTCCACCCAGGCATTTAAATAAAATGCCAGGGGACCGCACAAGGTAGGGGTGCGCACGGGGAAAGGATTACACACCCCTGAGATAGGTTACACTTCTATTAGTATTTGGCTGAAAAGACTGCTTCAGGATGTAGAAAGTTACAAAACAGTTTTGAACACTTCTTGTTGCTTTTGAGTCATCAAAAGCACTGCTCACTCCACTGAAACAGCCCTCACTAAAATAACTAATGACCTCCATGCTGCCAAAGAAAGAGGTCATAACACTGCTCATATTACACAACCTCTCTCCCGCATTTAATACGGTGGACCAACCTTTTCTCCTTCACATCCTCCATACTCTTGGCATTCATAACAAAGCTCTATCCTTTATCTCCTCTTACCTCTCCTATCGTACTTTCAGTGTCTCTTCTGCTAACACATCCTCCAATCGATCTCTCTGTGGGGGTACCCCAAGGCTGTCCTGGAACCTCTTTTCTTTACCCACTCTCTCTAGGTGACCTTATTACACCTCTTGGGCTCAAATATCACCTCTATGCTGACACACAATGCACTTTTCTACCCCAAAGCCTTACACCTGCTGTACAGATTAAAGTTTCTGAATGTCTCTCTGCTATATCATCCTGGATGGCCCTCCGCTGACAAACTTAACATGGCAAAATCAGGCCCCTCATACTTCCTCCCAAACCTGGCCCTACTGCCTCCTTCCACATTACTGTTGGAAGTACCATCATTTCACCAAGTAGCCCAAGCATTCTGCCTAAGTGTCACACTCGACTCCTCTCTCACATTCAAAAGGTACAGTAGCTAAAACCTGTCTTTTTTTCCTCCGCAATATTACTAAGATACGCCCATTCCTCTCTTGCTCGACTGCTAAAACTCTGACACAGACCCTCATTCTCTCCTGTCTCGACTACTGTAACCTCCTGCTGTCTGGCCTTCCTGATTCTCACCTGTCTCCCCTACAATCTAACCTAAATGCTGCTGCCAGAATCACTCTACTATTTCCGAAATCTGTCTCAGCGTCTCCCCTGCTGAAATCCCTCTCTTGGCTTCCTACCAAATCCCGTATCACACACACAATTCTCCTCTCCACTTTTAAAGCTTTACACTCTTCTGCTCCTCCTTACATCTCAGCCCTAATTTCTTGCTATACACCATCCCAACTCTTGCGTTCTGCTCAAGGATGTCTTCCCTCTATCCCTTTTGTATCTAGAGCCCTCTCCCGCCTTAAACTTCACAGACTGCCCCACACTTCTGGAATGCCCTTCCCCACAGTATCCAACTAGTGCACACTCTATCCACGTTTAAAACACACCTCAAAATAAACCTGCTTAAAGAAGCATATGAGTAGCTCAATGGCTGATAATTAACACCTCGTACATAAACCTTGGCCTTTTGCTGACGCACTTACCAGAACACGCTCTTACTATCTCTGTACGATCTTCCTACCAACCAATTAGATTGTAAGCTCTTCGGAGCAGGGACTCCCTTTCCTAAATGTTACTTTTATGTCTAAAGCACCCGTTTCTGTTATTTGTATTTGTTATTTATATGATTGTCACATGTATTACTGCTGAGAAGCGCTATGTACATTGATGGCGCTATATAAATAAAGGCATACATACAAAACAAAAAAAACTTACAATGCACAAAATTATTAATTGATGTGAAAATGAGGTACAGCAAATAGATGAAATTGATGGAATATACTGAAATGTGATAATTTGATGTACCCATTTTTTGCATACTGCATCAGGAATGGGTATAATAATTAATGTTACTATATAATATTTAATGGTTTTGTAACAGCCCCATCTGGTTTAAAGAAAACAATTACTTTTTATTGCGGCCACTATATGTTAATCAAGACAAATTTTAAAAACCAGACCAGAATGGATGTCTGAAATGCCTTCTAAGCAGGGACCAGTGAAACAAGATTGAGGTGTTTTATTGGGGTGCAGAGCATTTTAATCCATTCAACAGCAACCTTTTCCCATGGTCATGACCTTGTAACCCAGGTTTAATATTTAGGTTGTAGGGCAAGAGCAGTACATATTCACTAGAGCCACTAAGGTAGGGGTGGACAACTCCAGTCCTCAATGGCCACCAACAGGTCAGGTTTTAAGGATATCCCTGCTTCGGCACAGGTCACTCAGTCATTGAATGACAAACCTGCACTTAAGCAGGGATATCCTTAAAACGTGAGCTTTTGGTGGCCCTTGAGGACTGGAGTAGGCCACTCCTGCACTAAGGCTATGAGCAAGAAAAAAAAAAAGTCACATCTATTGCAATTGAGCGAATTTGGAGACCAACATTTATGAAACTAGAACAGTTAGTTGAAATACTTATTACTGGATCACTTCAGAATTATAGATAGGTGCATTCTCTTTAACGTCATATCAAACATTTTTAAAATCAGACATTCAATGATAAAAAATGGTGTCCCTAAAAATAGACATTTAAAGAGAAACAGTGAGTTTCACTACTGTGTCGCAATTGTGAGACCACACAACGCTGACCGAAACGGAAACGTTCACTTATACATATATATATATAAAAAGAAGTCTATACTATTATATAGAATACATAACATAACCGAGTAAACAATACATTGACACTACGCAACTCACTTGGAACATCACAGAAGAAGCTGTCCTTATGAAAGTTCCAGTCTGCGTGTCTCTTCTCCCGTTCATAATGGTCTTCTGACCACTTGTCATCTTGATGACTAAAAAATTAAATACAAATAAAATGAGGCAAGAGAACTTTTTTTAATAAAAAAACCCCAGGATAATCTAGGTCTCCTACAAGATGAAAACCAGCTCTTTCTATTCATGCACTATAGGTTCCTATTACAGCCATGCAAGAAAATATTTAAGGTCTTAGGAGCTCGTCGGAAACATCTTGGGCCCAATACAGGACAGACATGTTCACAAGTTAGTCATCCAGTAAACAAATTTAGGCTCTGGGCTTTTTACACGGCAAGAACAAGAGGTTCTTGGCTCATACTCATATCTTGGATGCAATAGTTCCAAATTATCATGTACCAGTCAATAATAAGTATCCTTGCTCATCTTTTATGCAAAGATGTGTAGTTTAGGACGTTACAATTTTTTTTTTAAAATATGTGCCCGAAAGCCATCTTCTGATCAGCACCTTTGTTCAAGGCGTTAAAGGGAGAAATATGGTGAGGCTTTTCAATATTTCAGCACTGAAAAAATTCAGAACGGTGTCCATATTTCTTGACCTGGGACTTCTGCGATTTCTGCCAGCAGTTATCAGGCATATGCGTTTAAGTACTTTTAAGATTAACAGATTGTAATTTGTTACTTCGTTAGATGTTTTTAATTCAATAATACAATAAAAAGGATAAATAACCAGAAAGTACTGGAGGCATAGTTCCCGGTAAGTATCGTGGTACCCAACGGGGATCTTGGAGCAGAAATTAAACAGTTCTGCTCAGGGACCCCGGGTATTCGCCCATTAAAAAGGAAGACGACAGAGGGGGGACAGCTACTTTAAAATCAAATACCTAAACACAAAAATGGAAAATGTATTTATGGTCATTTTCTTTTCCTTTAGTTTTTCTTGGCAGCACACACTATGGGGAAGACCTCCTCCAGTGCTGACCAATGTCAACGTTCATGGTAGGGAGGATATCAGTCCATCAAAGTCCCCTCTTCCCTCCCCCAGAACTCATGATATATTGCAACGCTGGGCAATCATACGTAAACATTAAAAAATAAATAAACACATGGGCAACAACCTTACAGAAAATATAATACTGAAAAAATAAATGAAAATAATGGTAAGGAAAATATTAGTTTCCTGAGCATCTTCCAATGGCAGCACACTATGGGATAAGCAATGTTCAAATATTATGTGTTACTACCATCTGCAACACATATGCCTACTGAAAGATGCTGCTGCGGAAAGATCAACATTCACCTTTTAAAGTCTTAAAAAAAACTTGATGCCCATGAAGATGTGACTGCCCTGGTTAAATGTAGAACAAACAATTTGTTCCCAGCACTCAACGAAAAAATGATAGAAATAGATTGTCAGAATAAGAATTTTTACTGATCTATAAAGATTATACAAGGTAAACAACAACAACATATCCATGATACGCAAATGACTGCTATGGACTAAATGGCAGATCAAAATCAGATACTCCTGTGTTACATAATACACAAAACAAAAATCCTAAGTGGAGGAAGGGAAACACAGTAGGGTAGACAGGGAGAAAGAAAAGGGGAGGGGAATAACAGTGGAATAAGGGGGCAACGTTTTGGGGCACCTAGCCCCTTCTTCTGGCCTGTTCCCTTAGATCAATCCGATCTAGGTACTTCCCTTGCCCCTGTCACAAACAGGTGTTCCCTAATAACATGAACAAAACATCAATGAAAACAAAAGGGTAATGTCTATAAGACATAACAGGCTCTCCAACAAAATGCAGTATAAATACTATGGCCCCTACATCAAGTTCACTCAAACAGAATTGTCATTATGCTAATATATGAATGTACCACTACTGATATGCGCACAGACTATAACAGACAATTGCAGTGTGAACTCTCTAGAATCGAAAAAAAACCTGAAACTGTCTCATAAAATTGCAGTAAGGCACCGATACCTAGAACAAACAGTAATCTCTGAGTGAACCAGCATAGAGCTCATGTACTAATAGCCGGGAGATAACCTCTGCGTCCTGCAGTCGGAGTTCGCAGCTGGCAGCTTACTCATCTGGTTTGACATTTTTCTTGGACATTTGAGACTGTTTGTTATTCTAGGGGTCTTGCCACATTATCTACTATAGTCTATTACCTTTCTGTAGGTTGATGCATTAAGTTAATCAGGGATAAATAGTTAGCTACATAATAATTCAGCTACATAATAATTACTTTTTTGCTTGTTCATCTGCATATTTGAAAGGATAGTTGGCCAATGTTGCTTTGTATCCCGTATTTTTCACCATGTTGTTCCATGTCACCAATCTCTGGCCGATTGCTGTTCCTCTAGGCTCAAAACCCTTGAATAGAAAATTGGAGAATGTAATCAATCCCAATGCTTTGGTTATGCATCACGAACAAAAGAACCGCAAATGACAAGCTAATGCCCAGTCCCTAATTACAAAGAAGTCAGATCATACAGGTCAAGGGTGACTGCTTCTTAACAGGTGGATGACAATTGATGGCTCCAGGCTGGATATGGATTCCTCTGTGTATTACATGCCTTGGGTCAGAAATGCCTACAGTGATTTTATCTAATACGGCTATTAACTCCTTTATAGCTAGAGGGGCTATATTATTATTTCTTCCCTGTAAAAGGTGATAAGTGTGTTATAAAGCCTCAAGCAAATCTCATTTCAAAAGATGTTTTTGTTATGTAGTTGTAAACAGATCTACTTTTAATTAAATAAGTGATATGGGTTTTGAATTTCTCTCTGGATAATTGACATCTACATTGTGTTGCAATAGCTTTGTGATTGAGTAATGCTTTCTGAACAAAGTATTACTCATAGTATAAAAACATGAAATTATCTAGACTTTAAATGAGCAATAGTTTTGTTGATTTACAAAAATATGCTAATCACTTTGTCTAAGAAATTGTCCATCATTTTTGTCATTTAAAAAAAATGAAAGAAAAAAAATGGGCTTATTAAAGACACTCGCATAGCTTAGAAAATACAATTCTTGTAAAAGTCAAACTATTGCAATACATTGTGTATTTTACATTGGAACTGCTTCAGTATTGATACTTATAAGCCAATTCCTCTATAGAACTAACCAAGTTAATCTTTAAAGCAGCAATTCTTTCCAAAACTTTGCCTCAATAGTCTAGGGTTTATTGACACACAAGTGCACGTGACATTGGTTATTCGATATGTGCAAAGCACTTGTACACAGGTGTTAATAAAGTAGCAAAAATGGCACAATCACAATTTACCCCGGTATACTTAAAATATTTGAGACATCCCCCCGAGTGTTACCAGAGTTTGAGATTTTTGTCAGTCTATTGGCAAAATGTGATAATGTTGTGAATATACGTCTAAATTGCGAAACAGAAAAATACCAAATTGGCTTCATTGCCTGTGCAAATGTTAAAATAAGACCACTCTGTTGCCAAATTCATTTCCCAATATAAAACGCAAAATGAACTGGGACAAACTTGTTCATCTCTAATGGTCATCAGTTTAAATAAAGAATAATAATAAAAAAAAGCTATGTAGAAGTGTGTTTTTTTTGCAACCCTCGTAGTTTGTAATAAAGCATTTCATTCGGCATTTACCGCTCATCCACAAATGTAGCTCTATGCACTACACAATAGTTTTCTTTAACAGTTTTTCCCACAAGAACATTTATTCTAAAATCGTATTACTGATAGCCCGATCCACTTATAAACTTCATAAAAATGGCTTAGAAATTGAAATAGGCCTACTTCCAATTATAATGATTGTGTCATCAGATCAGCAGTGTTCATAAATAAAGTTCCATATTCTTATAGTATTTGAAATTTAAAACAATCCCCCATTAACACTTTAAAATAAAATCATTAGGGAATAATTTTTTGCTTGTGTAAGTGGACGGGAAGTGTAACTTTCTATAACATTTCAACGTAATATGCCTCAAAAATAAAATCTGACTTGGTAACAAAACTAGCACGTGTATATTTTTTGTCGCTGAAATAAAAAGGATTTAGAGAAGAAAAGATCAAATAAGGTGCACAGGCAGTAGGAAAGTATCTGATCTTGTAACACCTGCTCATACTCCCACTGTGTGCTCATTAAGACAACTAAATGTGACACAGAAAACAAAAATTGACCCGTAACAACTTACCAGAAGCGGATCAGAAAAGTCTGGCAGATCGGGCACTAAAATTCCAACCAGGGCACAAACCACGATCAGCACTGTGCACATGCCCAGGACCACCACCGGCCAGTCCGCTATTAAAGCAGAGTAGCTAAAAGAAAGGTCAGCGAGAAAACTCATCAGAAAAGGAGTGCTGTACAAGTTACATTGGGTTTATAATATCAGCCCAAAATGTCATTTCTGTTTCATGCTTTAGCTGCTGATGGGGTCAGACAAAAGTATTTGAACTCTTTCGTTGTTAGAGGCATCTACCGCAGACCAAAGAATACAAGGTAAGACTACAGATGAAGCCAATGTTGGTACCCCACCTTAAATGTGAGTTAAGTACAAAATTATGCATTAAATAGCACGTTATCTTCTTAACTGTACTTTTCAATAGCACTCATGTTAAAAAACACGCCAGTGTTAAAGTGTGGCATTAAGTGGTGCAATAACATCTGCCACATCTGTATATGACCAAAAATATGTGCTTGTGTTGGACCTTTACTAACAAAAAAGCAGACTTTATTTACAATGCTCTACTTATCAGAAACTGTACTCCACAACTGTGCTTATTATGAATAGTGTTGAAATGAATTGAATATATGGAAACCGTCTTTTCTGATCTAATTCGCAACTGTGCTTATTATGGCGAATGTTGAATGTGGAAATTACTTTGGCTTCCTACCCAATGCCCATTCGGTCACTAGGTCTACTTTTGGGTATCTCACAAGATACTTAGATGCCAACTGCTCGTAAATTAAACACATCAAGATGCACAGAAAATATGTACAGGCCAAAAGCGCAGTGTCAAACTGAAGCAGCGGCAGCAGCACGGTGGTAATTACTACTTTTTCTTTCAAGAAAATGGTGATGAAATTTCAAGGCAGCTTTGAGAAACGGTTATCGCTCTTTGGTTAAATGTACTGCGTTACACACACACACACACACACACACACACACACACACACACACACACACACAAACACTTATTGATCAGAGTAATTGTCTGATATTTCCTGCTTATTGGATGCCTCGTTGCACTTTGGACTCCTGATTTTTTGGATACCTATTAAGTTGAAATATTTATTTAAAAGATTTAAAAAAAAAAGGCCTACAGATTTTTCACAGCGCTTACAGAGGCCCTGCACGCTTCCCCACAACATTTATATAAAATGCCGGGGGAGCGTGCGTGGCCTCTGTACGTTTCTTAACTTCTCTCCGGCTAATTCTGGCAACGCGTCGCCATGACAACGCAGAGTCAAATGGCAACGCGACGTCACATGATGCTGCCGATGCCGGAGGAATGGGGGGGAGGGTGAGAGGAGGAGGAGAAGCGCGAGCAGGGGGTCAAACTAAAAGGTTGGCACACCCTTGGGGTAGAGAATGAAGAACCGCTCACCACGAATCTTCACAACCCCCCCCCCCTCACCCCCATTGCTCACCGAAATAGTGACTCCTAAACATTCCACCGAGTGCCTACGTTTTTCAAATGTTCACCCCTGTATCACTGATATTTAAGGCACTGGTTAAGGTATAGAGAGCCAGAGTTAGGCATGTAAAGTACTCCTTTAAGTCACTTATCACCAGCAAATACAGATGCTCAATTTTTTAAGATGACAAGGCAGTAAAGGAACGACAAAGATCCAAGTGAAGTCACTTAGAATTCAGCTATATTTGGCTGCTTAAAGAACTTGAGGTTTTACCGCTACTGCCATCAAAAATGAAGGCCTCTGGGAAAATAATAAAACAAACCAAAACAAAAAGGAGTTATCTTAAATCTCTGAAGAGTGGCCAAAGCTCAGACATTTGTTTGTAGGCATTGCTGTGGGTGTCTGACATTCCAGAGAGCTAAAGCTAGCAAGGAGTCCCTGGTGAAGCAGGAACACACTTCCCCCCCCCCAAAAATGGGTAGGAAGAAGTCAATTCTGATATGTCATGAAGGCGCTGACCGCAATACACAAATCAAAATATACAAAGCAAACTGCAACACCTCAAAAGCAGGAGCACCTTAGTTTACATACTGGAAGAGTTTTTGCGATTTCTATTAAGCAGAAGAATTACTGCAAACATTTTTGCTGTATCCAGCAACTTCTGAAGCGTTTCCTTCTTTAAAATGCATGGTAGCTTGCTTTATTCCTTTTTGACGTGTATGGATAGCAATAGTGGACCACGTTGTTGTGAGTTTGCACTATTTTTACCTTTATCTACTGCAGTATAAATGTTTCTCTGGTTTTTGGCTCTTTTTATCTTATTTTTTTGTGTGGATATTGATGACAGTAGTACATTGAGTGCTCCAGTGACCATGTGATCAGTCATAAATAAATAACCCCGTCACCATATTTACATACTATGCAGCCATTGTAACCATTTTGTCTCCCAGCTGCCAGAAAGCAGGACACTAGTCCCTCTCCAGCCACGGAAATATTGATTTCGCATTTCTTTAATGACCGAATATATAGCATTAAGTCTTCTACATGTCCACTGGAATTTCTGTTCTCTCGTTTTTTTAAACCAGTTAACAATAGTAAAAGTCAAAACTATACATTTGTATCTTTGAGAAACATTTATTTGATTGGCAAACGAATGATAGAGAAAGTCGGAGCAATTCATCTATTGCAGACTTACCTTTTGGGTAACTGGAATGGTTTTGCAGTTCTAAAAAAAATAAAATAAAAAATAAAAATCAGAAAGGCATGTATAAATAACCAAGCATTTCCTCTCGTATAGCTCGACAACGAAAGAAGCAAAAACGCATTCTAATAATACACTAAGTTAGGCTATTTGCATATTGCCATTCTTGACATTACATGTGTGTTTAACTTCGTAGCATAACATTTTGCAGCCCTTTAAACATTCATTTTGGTTTTGATCATTCTAATTACCAACATGGATTCTTCATCGGCAGTTGTGTGGCAGTTCTCATAACGTAACAGAGAAAAGATGCACACTGCTTTAAGTGGTCAGAACGTCCAAAACGAAGCATGGTTATTACACACAATTTATTAAAAGCTGCTGCATGGATGATGCTATAGAAGCAAACTATGAATTTAATTTTTGAAGCAATCAAAGCATCTCTCAGGCATCTTCTCCCCTGCACTATAGGCTTGTTTCATCATCCTATCTGCTCTCTGATCCACTCATAATGCTTTGAATACCGGAGAGGCAGCGGCCACAACCCATCCGGCACTTCACGATTACGTGAATGCGTTGCACGCCGATGACGGAAGAGGAGGGCGTTGTCCTCGGTCAGATCACGGTCTTCCCCAGTCAAACAAGCAAATCGAATATGACGTAGCTACATCATCATGGAGTGAAGGAGACCCAGTAAATTATGATTTAATAGCTACGTCAAATGGAATGCAATGGGTTAAAGCCAACTGGGTTTTTACTTTAACTGACTTGAAGATTAAATCACAAGTTCTACCAACATCAGGAATCTGTGACCACTTCAGCATTTCATAATTATTAGTAGGTCATGCAAGATACTTTGTAGGCCGTGACATCTTTTTTTGTTGTTTGTTTCAATTTGTTTTTATTGAAAGACAATAGCCTCAGATAGCCGAGCAGATACACGCATTGTTTTAGCCGTTTAACAGGGTAACCAAAAAGGAAAAATACATCGTAGGTTATACAAGGGGGCTGTGACATCTTTTAATGGACCAACATGCCAGTCGTGTGATGGATAGTTGGATCCCTTAAAATCGGTATCACTGCCTACAATGTTTGTTACTCTTCCTGGGACCAATACCAACTACTATAACAAAGTTATATATTACAGATAAACATGCGACACCTTCATATCCCTACCCAAAGCATAAGTATTAACACGATGAATACATACAATGACATAGAATTTCTGCTTTTCTCCCAGCAACAAAATAAACGGCTAAATTATAGAATGGTAAACATAGTTAAAATATATGTAAAGTCTGTTTATAAACATGGAACGTTTGATTCCTTAAAGCTACACCTATGCTTTGTCACTGGTTGGTGAGCAGGGAGGTATAAACATTGGGCATACACTCCCCACCATCCCCCACTATTTAAAATTTGCTGCTGAACAAACGGGGCCTTTAAAGCCTGTCTAGGAAGCTCTGTACACTGTGTGTGCTTGTGTTTCTTGAGTTTAAGGCTGATGGAAACTGTGGCCCTATGAAAGCCACAGCTGCCATTAGGAACAGAAACACAGGACTTGCCTTCCAAATACCAAGTGGTGTGTCACGGACACAACAGCGACCTCATATTTCAGGAGGGAGAAGGTCAGTGGCACATTGTTGTTGTCTTGCATGGACTATGGCCACATTAGCTGTATCCATCAAACATCCTCTGCAATAAAACCATAACGTTCATTGCAAGCTTGGTGTACCTGCTATATATATATATATATATATATATATATATATATATATATATATATATATATATATATATATATATATATATATATATACACACACATATATATATATATATACATACACGTATATATATATATATATATATATATATATATATATATATATATATATATATATATATATATCAAGGTTGCTCATAAATTTATTACAATTTTCAGGGTTTTTTTTTTGTTGAAGGTTGTGTACTTGGACTGGTGGGGGTTTTAAATCAAATAAGTTATCAACACTTCATAAACTGACGGATTTCGAAAGAGATAACGAGAGAGAAAAAAAAATCGTCCTCACATGTTACAAACACAATCTGTTTAGGCACGAGATGTTAAACCACAAACGAGTACCTGTTTCCAATAACGCAGGTAATAAACTAGATAGCGCATATGAGAAACATAACCGATGACAGACTATTCCTGCAGAGACTGTAAATTCCTTTGAAGATGTAAGGGAATGTGACAACAGATGTTCAACAGCTTATGGTAAAAAAAACGTCGTTTAGAAACTAGAGCCAAAGAATAAACTTCATACTTAAACACTCCTTCATATTTTTTGTTCCTACTCATTGTCAAATGGCAAAGACCATAAAATAAGTGATCACTAATGTTGTCACTCAGTTTAGTGGAAAAAGATCCCGCAATTCAAATTATGAAAGAAATGAATACAATTAAAACATACTGCGCAGCACAGATTGCTGTACTAAACATGAAAACGTGCTACTACTTAAATAGCAGTAGGATTACACAGTTTTCGTATTTACAGCAAAACAAACAAAAAAGCTGTGGTCAATTATTATTGCTGAAAAAAAATTGGCAGACAAAGCACATCAACATTTAAACTAATGAAAGTATCTTAAGTACAGGACTTCTGTACAGTTACACTGATAAAGAAATGGATAAACAATTGAAAACAAATAGTTGGAGGATATCTATGCATGCAGCTTGTTCTATGTGCCAACTTGCCTGGAATAAACAATCTTCAAAATCAACTTTATTTACATGCCTTACATTTCACGCAAACAAGCTTTTTTTTTTTAAAGCGTTTTTGCAACAAAAATAATTAATAATTTTTTTTTTTTTACGTAGGCAAACTGCAATCACACCTGGGATTTTACAAACGTGGTGATTCCGGGTGGGGGAAAGCAGGCATCTCAAATGCATCCACAAAACGGCACATCATGTTGATCTCGAAGTGGCATCAACAATGTTAATAAAAAGATAAGCTATTTGCATACAACAATAAAGCAAAGTGTTGTATACATTCATTTGAAAGAAATGAATTGCTGTTTATTGCTTTATGAAATATTTTATTAAACACACATTGGAAGAAAGACCAACATGGGCCGCCCTCAAAAAATTTCAAGAGGAGACTGAAAAGAAAAATGGATGTGAGGCATAATACATATGTTCAGTCTACAATGGTCTTCATTTAATAGCTACAGTAGAGAACGGAAGCTTGAACCATAAACAGCCAATGGTTGGAAGAGATCCAAATGATCTAATTTCTGGAATGATTACTCTTGTATTCCCAGTCATTCCTGCAGAGACTATAAAAGAAAACAATGGGTAAAAAAATAAAAGAGTTTTTTTTCATGGTTATTCATCCTGGTTTGTTTGGCAATATGTGGGAACCATTTATTGATGAAGTACACACACACACACACACACACACACACACACACACACACACACACACACACACACACACACACACACACACACACACACACACACACACACACACACACACACACGCACACACACAACACACGTCTCAGTGAATAGAATTTCTTAAGTGTCCCACTAATCTTTGCGTTTCTCTAACTCATTCATTTTATCCTTCCAGTTAACCGTTTTAATTGAAATAAAATTGAGTGAAATCCTCTATCACTCCATTAAAACATTAGCGGAAAAGAAGTCTATCATCTCCGACAGTAATTGCTTTAAAAAAAAAACAAAAAAAGAGCAACAAAGGACAGAAAGTGTGTAGACCATTTGCCTGTAGATAAAAGGCTTCATAAGCAATCAATCCTCCATGTTTAGGTTTCACACCTAGTAACTTACTGGCACTGTTGCATACATCATCTACCTGAAAACATTTCTCCCTTTAAAGAAGCATTTGAGTACAGTTGAGTATAGTATCTATACATCTCATACATAATAACCATAACACGCTCGCTTCTACTGTCACTAAGTTCGCCCTACTTACCACTAAGATTGTAAGCTCTTCAGGGCAGGGACTCTTTTGCTTAATGTTACTTTTGTCTGTATTGCTTATCCCCATTATGTGTTATATTATGCGACTAGTATTACTGCTGTGAAGCACTATGTACCTTAATGGCGGAATACTAATAAAGATATATGTACATAGATTCCCGTTCAGCGCTGCAGACATGATCTTTTGGGTACACCTCTTTAATTTTCCAGACCCAATCCCATCCATGGGGTACAAGGGCGTAGTGTGATCCAGGGTCAAGGAGAAAACATGGGTATTTGAATTTGGTATACCCGGTTGAAGAAAGTTTACCACCGAGCCAAGCCATTTCTTGTCCTACAGAATTACACTGTCCTACGCTTTCACTAAAACAATACATTATGAAATGGCAACAATGCTCACTGTGTCATACTTCTATCATCTGGGCACAGAAAGTTATAACAGCGGAGCACATTTTCAAGTGCGAAATTCCTAAAACTAACATTTCTGAAAACCCAAAACGAATTACAACTTTGAATTATCTTTTCTTATTTTTATCCCAACCTGTACATTTTAGTAAGTAAAACAAGCCCAAGCACTTAAGGGAGGGTTAAAGGTCACACCTGCTATCATTAAATATTTTTGCTTCAAAAAGCATGCATAATAATCTGTGTACACCAAAGGAATTCCAGCAGTGGAACCAATACCATGCAGCTGTTATGATGATGACTTTATTATGCTTGTCAATAGAGAACATTATCCCCTGAAACCATCTACAGAAATTATTTTGCCATGCTATTAAATTGAGAAATGCATAGCAAACACCATCTTCCATGTCTACACAATGGGAACATGGTGAATTCCAGTATTTCAAAAGCAATATCTAAGTATATAATTTTAAGACAAAAAACATGGGCACCCATCAATTTACTTTAAGAACTATAATTTTAGCATTAACGCCTTTGTATATACTTTCTCTGAACAGATCTATTTCAGGCACACCAAAGACCAACCGTAAAATTGAAGTACTCAATGAATACAAATAAAATGTGGAAAGAATTCCAGATGGTTTTAAACAACCAGAAAGTAAATAACGGAATGTGAACGACTGATAATATGCATTGAGAGGGTTGTTTTATGGTGTATGTAGAAAATGTCAAATATCTGCCATTAAAAGAAATGCTTCATTTATTGACCTTCCAACTATACATGCAACAGTTAAATGACAATATATTATATCCTAAAGAGATTACAGTCAATAATTGTTAGGTATACAAGGGCACACCGAGAAGGGACCATGAAGCAAGTGTCCCACTTCAGAGGCTAGAGAGAACTGCAAATAATTTGGTTAGTGTGCTACTGGAAGCATTTCAGAATGATTGTATTATTCCCTCTGCTTGTGGAAGGATATGAGTAGCACTGCAAAGTAATGTTCCCTAAAAGTGTTTAACTATCCCACAGCATGGCACCCACCTACTTTGGAAGGTTGTTTGCAAGCTTCTTAGGGTTTGTCTGGTGCACCTGAACCGCTTAGTTGCCAAAAGGAGATGGCAACATCATGATAATATAAGCACTGCAGGCGTGGTCCACAATACTCTATAACCACTTCAAAGCATCCGGCACCTGCTTTCCAAATCAAATGGAAATATGTTGAATAGGGAGTTCAGATTCTATGCAGCCAGCTGGTCAAATGGACATATTTAAAAAAAACAAAATTACACCTGGATATAACGGAAAAGATGTCTGGAATGCGCTTTTATATACTGTACAGCGGGTGGTAACCGCAAACATCTGCGCGGTAGTAAGATATCCAGGTTGCAATATTTGAGAGTTCCAAGGTAGGAAAGTTTCTCTCTCTATATATTATTTATATATATAAAATATAAAAATAAATCTCATCCTTTTTTTTTTAAACGAAGTCCATTTATTTGTATTAAATCAGATGTTAAAACTCACAAATCAAAATGTTGCAGCAAATTGCAGTTGCAGCTAACCGATATAGCATTCCCACCTTATTGAGCATTTAAACATACCCTTGATTATGAAAACACATGTTAAGAACTCCTCCAAAATCTAAAAAAAAATAATAATTAAGGCACAATTGGTAGGGAAATGTAGAATCTCTCCATTTCCCATTGACATTAGGTTCCGTGAACTTTTGGGAGAGGCTGCCAGTGTGAAAGCCTCAAGAAAAGCAAATCTGTATTGCATGGAATATGCTGTTCAGATGTGTGAACGTACATAACAGAGGAAATAATGCTGCAGTAATTACAAAGTTTAGCTGATTAGAGCAATTCTCATTTCACTCACAATGGCAGTCACTTACACGTTTCCAAAAATATTTTCTAATATATGTTCTCCAGAACGCTAAAGTACTGGGAGATATCAGAACCCCTTCATTTTGATCACACTTTACCAAGTTTTCAAAATGTAATAGCTAGAGATTTAATTTCAGTATGACACGTGGAGTTTGGTTGTTCTCAAACAGTCATTATTATTTATTTTAGATGGTCTCAGTGGGTTATTCATTAAACTGCAGTAGTACAGAAACACCTATTGATTTGAATGGGAGTTTCTGAGCAAGTGTCCCGATCAGCACCATCACATTTTAATGTAGAACCCCTTTAATCCTTTCACTAACAAGGGAGTCCGCAATTAATTGTACTAACGGGTGTACATTATTTCACTTACATGGCTGCAAAAATGAATTTACTGTAAATGTGCTTTTTCCTCCTCATCCTATAACTCCGCTTGCAGAGATTCCTGTGGGTGGTGTAATATTGATATAACATTTTCAAATGAGATTTTCTAGAAGCGGTTTCAGAACTCGGCATGATTGCTGCAACTTTGGAAATGCGGTTACTAGTTATTCCTCAACTACGTGCCCTGAAATAGACTGGAATATGATACAACAGACATTATAACCTTTGGATGGGTGTTCGTTGCGTGCTCAGGTTTGTAAGCCTACATTGTTCCGAAACAGAACATCTAATCCCCCGTCTCCTGAAATCCTTGATGCCTCACAATAAAGCAGGAAGTACTAGTACAGAGATGTTATGTGGGTGTGACTGTTGTATGCAGAAAAAAAATAATAATTAGTCCTGGTTATTTGGCACTTTTTAATTTTTTTATTATTAACAAGAGTCCCTAGTGCTTTTCAATGTGATACTGTACTTTGTTACAAGCTGGAGATCTCATCCTCCAGATTCAGACTTTTTTTAAGAGTACTTCAATGCCGTCTGTGTACCTTTTCTTTTTTTGACTGGCAACGTGAAATGGCCGCTTTAAATCCAGGGATAAGACATGACTGCAATCATCTACACGTTTCCAACACTTGGATGGCACGGTACATTCAACCACAAAACGATTCAGGTCATCAACAAACCTCCTCTCTAGTGGAAGAAGTTATTATGGTTGTCCTGATGGTATATAAATAGCTGCACAAAAACTGAGCAACTTAACGCCTGGATACGACAGAACCTATAGTTGCTAAGCAAGGATTACATTATGTCCACCAATGCCAAGTCTCCAGTACCTCATCTGAAAAGATTGCACTGCGACATCTCACACATTTTTTATGAGCTGTGAACACATAAACCCAGCTTTCAGCATCTCGCACAACGTTACATTGTCCCGCAGACCGGAGTATTCTCACAGCTTCCATTCCCTGCACCTGTTGGCAGACCAAATAAAATGATGGGAACTCAGTTTTAGTCTCTTTTTAAAAAGCAGCAATCCACCCCAACCCCCTCAAACCTTCAGTAGTTTAACTCTACGTTAGTAGCTTGCCCACCGAGCATGAAATGTGCCTTTATCCAGTTTTGCCGACTCCCTGGTTCCCGAGATACTTACGGTTAAAAGTAGCACCTCTTAGTCCCCCTCCAGGGAACACAACAACATCACATAGGAGATTGAAAGCCCAGGAATTACTGGAGCTACTTCTCCCGGTAAGTATCTCTAGCCAGAACATAGCACATTTCAAGCTCCATGGAACCCCTGACTCCTATCTTGCTAAAAAGGGGGGGATGGAGGGGGGGTGAAAAAGAGACATACTGCTTTAAAAGTTTAAAAAAAAAAAAAAAAAAAAAAGGCGATCATCTGCTTTAAACGTCAAGGCTTAGGTCCCGCTGCATCCAGCGGCTCGCGCGCCCTCGTGAGCGCCACTCAGCAGCTCCTTACTTCCTCCCTAGTCAGCCCCAGGCCCTCCTCGCTGCCAGGCTCACTTCGCACTGTGACGCGTCAGCCAGCAGGGGCTACAATAGGATTGTGATCCCGAGCGGCGACGCGTCACGTGGTGTGGCAGGGAGCCAATGAGGAGGGGAGATCGCCGGCAGGGGGGTGGATCCTCCCTCAATGCTGTACACACAGACTCGGACACACAGACACACAGACACCAGAAAATGCACGCCATGGCTGCGCCCCCTTCATGACCCCGTCCACCAGACCCGTTTTGGCCAAGACACCGTGCCTAAAAACTGCTCCCTAAAGACCGCGGTGAAGTGCCGTGCACGCGCCACCAGGACGCAAGGCGGGCGCGCCGGCGCATGAAGCGGGGCCTTAGTTGCTGGACAGACGTGAAATTATCTACTATGTATTTCGCCAAAAGATCCTGCATCAACAATTGGGTTGTGTGGGAATATATTCAGAGACGGGTATCGGACTCATTGGTACACACGCATTTTAATCCAACTGTGACCAGGAGTAGGTGAGGCTGAATTACAAGCATCATTTGTTAACAAAAATGCATTCAATTATCAAGGTATACATTCAAAGGGCGTAACGCAAGAGCAAATGACAAGCAAGTGTTCAGTAGCCAACACTTGGGGGTATGTTTCATTACAGACGAATTACCCAGTTCATGTCATGAGGAAATGAAACGGTGAATGGAGTTATAAATTACAGCTGTGCCACTTTGCTGCTCAAAATGAAAAGTCTACATGATGTAACAATGAACTGTATTCTCTGTGGTTAAGTTCCTGACAACCGGTTTCTTCAGAACAGAGTTCTGATATTCTCACATCTATATCTGATAACTTTGGTCTCTAGATACCTTACGCGTATCCCTGGAGCGTACCGCTCTGGCTTGTTTCTAACGATAGCGTCTCTGCCCCTTCTCTGTATAGCATCCATCGGACCCCTTGTAGTCTGACCTATATCCAATTCCTCTGTGATCTGTATCCAAATATAGTATTCTAATCCTGGTCCACATCTTTCCAGTGCGGAGTCACCTTCGAACCGTCTTCTGTCGCAGATCGTCTATGCCCTTGGTTTCCTATCTGTAGGGCCTCTATAGGGCATAGACCTCAAGGACAGAACGCTGTATTTAGAGATGAGTCATATTGGACACTGAGTTGGTTCCTTTTTTTTTTTTTTTAGCATGTTCTTGTATAGCGCTGCTAGTTTTACGTAGCTCTTTACAGAGAGATTTTGCAGGCACAGGTCCCTGCCCCGTGGAGCTTACAATCTATGTTTTTGGTGCCTGAGGCACAGGGAGATAAAGTGACTTGCCCAAGGTCACAAGGAGCAGACACTGGGAACTGAACCAGGTTCCCCTGCTCCAAACTCCGTGCCAGTCAGTGTCTTTACTCACTGAGCCACTCCTTCTCCCTGGCTGTAACATAAAAACCAAGGACAGATCAAATATAAATACATTACTTACACATAAACTTTCTGCACTATATACAGTGAAGCTCCTCCACTTGACTCTCCAAGGAACCTGACTCCAGAACATTCAGAGGCACCATATATGCCTTCTAGTGACATAACTGATCACACGGCCTACAGGGGGAGTGGTTTGAATTATGCCAAGTCACCCTGTGGAAAGGTTACAGGAATAGGGTGTCACCCTGCGTGGGCCCATACCGTTAACCCAGCAGTCCAAGATGCCCTTTTTTTCTCCAAATTCTAATTATTTATTTTCTAAATATGTGCATTATACAATCCTCACAATGATAAGCAATTAGTTAAGTTGCCGATCAATCGGTGAAGATTTGGCTTGGGGGTTCACTAAATGAGACAGAGACAGACACCTTTTAACAGATTGGCTTTCTAAAGTGTGTTATGCACACAAGTGTCCCAGTATTGCAGTTGAGATTGATACACGATCTCCAAAACATGTGCTGTGACTTCGTATGACAAAAGAAAAAGTAAATGGGTCTTCATTGTGGGCCATTGGAGAGGATAATTATGGTTCAGCGACTCACGTCTGCGTTGCCAGGTAGTGTTACCAAGCACCCTCTTCCTTTTGATCCTGTGACAAAATATAGAACAGTCTTTTTGGGTGAAGAATAAAGGTTTGGACTTTGGTAGTACAGAAATTAGCTCTTTAAAAAAAACAGGTTTTATTGAAAATAAAAGAATTAAGCAGTCCTGAATACCTGAATAGGTCTCAGTGGTTCAAAAGCGTTCTTTTATAAGATATGCAAGCCTAGGTATCAGTGCTTTTTACATTTTCTTTTATAAACAACACACATGAATTTCCACGTCTATCCGTTTGTAAACCACTGTTGTATTGCTTAAATTGGATTTATTATTATTCCGGGCAAAGACGTGCAAATGAATATATAGAAAGGTTACTTTAGGTTTAAAAGCTTTTCAAATCTAGGCCACAGCATAAAGGAGCAATCCAAGCAATTTGTTTAAAAAAAAAATAGTTTTTACATATTTATTTTTAAGAGGATATGAAGTTTGTGGTCATGTGCCTATGACCCTACTGTCAATGTATCTGTTTTTTTATTGTGTATATGCCATAAATCTCCAATAAAGGAAAAGATTGAAAAAATAAATAAATTTGTTTTTACATTTTTATTTTTAACACAGGATTGAAGCAGGGGGTCTTCTGAGCTGAAGCAGGGGATCTCCTGAGCTGAACCCGCTAATTTCACTGTTTCCAGAGACGCAGAACTCCAAAGGGGGCACCGACAGCTCGGCGATGTTTAAAGCTCCGTCACGCGGGCCAATACGAAGCCGCACCTTATGACATCACGGCTTCCTATTGGCCCACAGGGCGCGGGAGCTTTGAAAGTCCGCCATTACCTGAACCCTGCGGCACCCCCTACAGAGGCCTAGATCCGTGGAAGCAGGAGGCCCCCAGAGCTGAAATAAATGGGGTTCAACTCCAGGGATCCCAAGTTTCAATCCGATGTTAAAAAAAAAATACAAAAATTGCGCTCTTGGATTGCCGCTTTAATGAGCAAAACAAAATAAAAAAATACATATGTGGCAAATTTTGCTGCTTTTGGGAAACATAAGTTAACCACTCCATCCAATCGCATACGTGAAATAATGCATATATAAATTGAAATATTTTTTTTTAATCCCCATGTCCTCATTTGACTCCTTTTATATTGAAGTACATGTTCCACACTCTCTGCAAAGCAGTATTTTGTTGGTAGCAATGGATTAACTTCCCAAATTTGTATTTCTACCCAATGTATCTATCTCCACTGAATGATTAACACCTTAGCTTGCCAAAAGGCCTTGCAATGAACAGCGTGGCACCAGAAGCATTCGCAAGTCCAACAAGAACTTTTCACTGCAACATTCTGAAGAATCGTTTAAAAAACAAATTTCTCAATTTGCTCGAGAGAGGTATCTACCATCATTTACAGGCCCTGCGGTTAGTAATGTGTTTTGGGATCATTGTTTTTTTTTTTACAATGACATCAGCAGATTCATTTTTCATTCCATTTTTTTCTCTTTAAATTTGATTTTACATTCCCTTTCTAATCACGAGAACAATTCTTTGTTACGGTAACTAGTACTTTTCTACTACATTTTGAAGGTACTGAGACCCTAGATCCCAATTACAATGCTGTGTTAAACCAGCAATACTACATTCCACCCCCCCCCCCTTTTTTTCTTTTCATATGTAAAGTATGTGACAATGTATAATTAATTCTGCATTCTTACCTAAGCTGGCAATAGTTTGGTGCTCCTGCTCCAAATGTGTAAAAATCCTGATTGTATGCCCAACGAAATGGCCACCTTCTAATTTTGTGCTGCAGTCTGAAATGCTGCTGCCATGTAACATAATATTACTTAAGTGTAACAACAACGGGTATGTTTGTGATACTTTGTTGCCAAAGGGCAGAGCTCAAAAAAGGTGTGTGCAGGGCCTGTTTCATAAGAGGAAGTGCATAGGACCTTCTAAATGGGTGCTGTAGAAACCAAAGAATGATCAGTACATTAAGAATGACATCGAGTTAAAATCCGAACAAAAAAAATGCAGACTGTTGCATTTAATACTACAAAACAGATTTAAAAAATAAAATTAAAAAGAAAACAGGCTTTTTCACGTTTTGCTGCTTTAAAGCAGCGGCCCAGTGTGCTCATTTAAAAAAAAATTTCAATGCTGAATTCAATCAAGGGGTCATTTATAGCTTTAGAAAGGAAAGGTATACAGGGATATACCAAATAAGTAAACATGGGAAGGATGTTGATCCAGGGAGTAATCCGATTGCCAATTCTTGGAGTCAGGAAGGAATTTATTTTTCCCCTTGTCACTGGGGTCTTTTGTTTGCCTTCCTCTGGATCAATATACGGCTATAGGATAAAGTAAATATACGGCTATAGGATAAAGTATGTCGGGTTTTTTTCAACCTCATCTACTATGTAACTACGCTTTTTTTTTTTAAGCTGAGAATCCCCCTTTTCCCGATACTTACCATTTTTACTTTGTATGTGTCGTTTAATTTTCTTTTGGCGAAAACATGTTAAGCCTACAACCACGTCATGGTAAAAAAAACCCTTTCAGCAGGTTCCTATACTACCAATTTTACACCGATTTGTTCTTTGTTTTACCAGTTTTAACTGTACCGCACACAGCACGTCACACATCCCATGCTATTGAACACCATTGTTTTTCCCCTCTTTTCTCTATGCCGTGGAGGAAATACAAAGGACAGTATTACATTGGTAGTGTAGGAACCTGCTGGAAGGGTTTCCCTTGACGTGGTTGCAGCTTAACATGTGTTGGCCAAAAGTTTGAACTGAATGACGCATACTTATGGGAAGAAAAAATATAGAAATGAATCATATAATTTGTCACATTGGGGCTGCTTTGCTTACTATTGTATAACTTCCAGAACAAAACAAATTCGAATGATCGACAAATAACCGTTTGTTCAGTTGTGTAATTTCAAGTACTTCTTTCCTTGGAACCAATCAGTACACCAATAGAGGATACTTACCAGGACCCCTTCCCACTGTCTCTGCACGTTCCTCCTACTTACCAATTAGATTGTAAGCTCTTCGGGGCAGGCACACCTTTTCCTAAATGCCCCTTTTATGTCTGAAAGCACTTCTTCCCATTGTGTTATTTGTATTTGTTATTTATGACTATCACGTGTGAGGCGCTATGTACATTAATGGCGCTATATAAAGATATACATACACAACAAAATTCAACAGATTAGGGGGCCTAGAACAATACTTAAATATTCCTCTATAGAAATCACAGGAATGTGGTCTCCCAAAATTCAGCTAGTACTTGATGTTCGCTCCTTGTCATCTTCCAAGCCTCGCGTCAGTTTCTTTAAGCACATACAGGAAAGTTTATTTTCTAAGATACTTTGATTTCATTGGGAAAGCTACACACTGCTTTGGAAGTCAAATACAAGCTTTTGAAGTAGAGAGGACAATAAAAATGCCTTTTTATAATACCTCCATGACTCACTTTTTGAAAACAAGCCAAAAGCTAACATGGAGCAGTTTGCCATTTGAAGATTTTCATAATTCAGGATCAAAAAAACTATTTTCTTTACAGGGCTTATTCAAAAATGTAATCCTACTTTAAATGTACTCCACCTGCACAACACATTTGCCTAAGACGAGCAGCAAAATGTAAGTGGGCGCTATGAAGGGGAATTCAGATTCTCATCCTGGTACCAAACAAATGAACATTTCAGGTGTTAATCATTCAATGCGTCTCGTCTTTGCAGGAGCAAAATCGCAGTTGCGGAGCATTCAATTTACAGATGACAAAGGGCTGGAATTGGAATTACAAGAGATGGGCGAGTTTCCAAAATTGTCACATTTCCCCAACCCCCCCCCCCCAAATCTATTTTGCGGTGTAAAACCCACAAACGGATTTGGTCGGTTTTAATCCGTGTGGATAAAAAAACTGCCATTGGATACAGCCCGCGGACGGATTTGTAGAATCCAATCCACGGATTCAGCGATCCGTTGGCAAATGAAGAATCCGCTAACAGATCGCTGAACCCGCAGATTGATTCTACAAACCCGTCCATGGGCTGCGGAATCCGGAGTGTATCGGTGATAAAATCCGCGAAACGCAACGGGCCCTTTTTAAGATTGATCCGCTGAAATCTGCGCACCAAAAGGAACCAGACGATCCGCTCTGGATTCAAATTTTAAAAAATGTGCCCATCTATAGTAATTACTGCAGGAATGGCAACGATTGATTTAATCGTGGAAAACGATGTTCTTAAAACCTTTTTTAAATAAAGCATTTTGAAACAAAGTTGCAAAGTTTTCGCTTCCAACAAAGTATCGGAGTGTGGTGGTTACAATTGAATCTTCATTTCTCAACCCCACTAATATTTTAATGAAATTCATTCACCCTTTCTCCTAAATAATTCTGAGCAGAGGAGGCCACTGGCATGCAGCAAGAAACGAAAAGGCACAAGTAGAGGATGGTACCATGTTAACCTGGAGAGGAGAAGGCTTGTGTGATATAGATCGTTATCTATATGCAGATGTAGAGATACATGTATCTCTAGCTCCCAAAAAAAGTAAGGTAGAAGTGATGCATTTAACAGCTAAATGATATGTAAAAAATGTAACCTTTCAGGACCATGTCTGATTGGGACCCAGATAGTCAGGAAATCTTGCACCTCTATTTAAACATTAGTCATTATATGCATGACATCTGCTCCCCCCCCCCACCTCCCTCTCCCGTGTCTCAAATTACACGGTTGACATTAAAATAAATATTTCATTAATATTGTATTATTCAAGGTCTCTGTTTTTGTAAAGGCGTAAATCTGCAGGGTTTCAAAACACTCATTCACATAATAGCTTCGAACCGGCTAATAAGGTAAAGGTTGAGAAGAGGCATGCGTTACTGGTACTGTATTTACCAATATCTATTACCAAGTACATTTCCCACATAAAGGAAGTTTTTCAATCAAAATTGTTTTTTAATCTCTTCCCCCACTGTAAAGTACCGCTTGGACTGCCTCTAATAGGAAGATCTTACAATAAATTCTTATAGCTGTATAGTATAGAAATGTACATTTTTGGTGTAGTTATCTACATACAGATAATGGAAACAGACCAACTAAGTCTGGGGCGGCCAACTCCAGTCCTCAAGGGCCACCAAACAGGTCAGGTTTTCAGGATATCCCTGCTTCAGCATAGGCGGCTTAATCAGCGGCTCAGCTGTAGACAGCCACCTGCGCTGAAGCAGGGATATACTGAGAACCTGACCTGCTGGTGGCCCTTGAGGACTGGAGTTGGCCAGCCCTGAACCAAGCATAACCAATGCTTTGTATGGTGGTCCCTGTGGCACTGATCCTTCGCCTTCGCACCTACCACCGCCTCCTGTATTGAAACAGTTAACACAGTCCCCATTATTAATCAGCATTTGCAAATGACCTGCAGAATAGCTGGCACTTGATCATTGAATCTAGTTTTACTAGCTTTATAGAGATCAAATACACGAGAAGCCAGCGAGTGCAAAGCTGCTGTTTAACAACCAAGTTTCACTTCTAATTATTTTTGGGTCGTCTGTTAATTAGGTGTCAAAGAGGCTGCAGTTCAAAGGCCTGGAAGATAACCAGCCAAAAGACTAGCCAAGCTGTCTTTTAGCAAAAGGTGATCGGGAGAGGGCATGGGAAATCCACTTATAGCAACACGCTGCTTCTGTTACTGGCAACATCAATTTCAAAAGGATGTCAAAAAACCAGGAGACACTTTGCAAATTCTCTGCTTTTCTGATCGCACTGGAGCAAAGCGAAAAGTAACCAGCAGCATTTGTATTGAATTGCATTTAGACCTAAAAAAAATAAAAAATAAAAAAAACCCACATAAAAGACAGTTTGTAAAATGATGCCAATAGATCTAAAAGTACCTATGCTGGTTACAAAATAAAATCTAAATGTTAACATTTATTTTCACTACTCTTCCTGTTGAACGGAAATTTGTATGTGAACAGACTAAATAAACAAAGTCGATTCTTCTACACCTAAAAAAGGAGCCTTAAACGCAGATATTTTGAGCATGACCTTGAAAATTAAATGTACCAAGCATAGAAATTGCTGCTGCAATATCAGAAGGGTCATAATAAAGCATCAGAGTACAAAACCACATATGGCAATCTCACGTTATTACTAACATAATATACATTTAATTTTTCCCTTTCGCCTTCTAAATTTCCCCCCAAAAAACTGAACATTACAAATAAAATATATCATTATTATACTGAATCATTTTTATGGTAAGGTTTGGGGGTTATTTTCTATTAGTAAGAAGTTAAAAAAATTGTGGGAAAATCCACACTAATCTGAATTAGGGAAACAGAAGACGCGTGTTGTGGGGGTGTATGCCAATGAATTGTGCTAAACCATTATCACATCAAAACAGTTATTCAAAGAACGCAGAGGAAAGTACAACTGGTCTTTTCAGTATTTCCTTTTTGTGGATAGCTTGGGCAAGTAAAAACCTAAGTTTATTAGAGCATAGCAAGACCCTGCCCATTTGTTAAGACGTCGCAAAATCTAATTAAACTCTTCATTTAGGTCAATCAATCCATGTGAACAAACAGCTCAGGCATTTGAAGAGCAGAAGTGGTAAACTATTTACAGACTAACTAATTACATATTATTCATTGTTTTCTGCAATCAGGAGATACATTTACAGCACATTACGGTACATGCTGTACATTTACAGCACATTACGGTACTTGCTGTACATTTACAGCACATTACGGTATATGCTGTACATTTACAGCACATTACGGTATATGCTGTACATTTACAGCACATTACGGTATATGCTGTACATTTACAGCACATTACGGTATATGCTGTACATTTACAGCACATTACGGTATATGCTGTACATTTACAGCACATTACGGTATATGCTGTACATTTACAGCACATTACGGTACATGCTGTACATTTACAGCACATTACGGTACATGCTGTACATTTACAGCACATTACGGTACATGCTGTACATTTACAGCACATTACGGTACATGCTGTACATTTACAGCACATTACGGTACATGCTGTACATTTACAGCACATTACGGTATATGCTGTACATTTACAGCACATTACGGTATATGCTGTACAATCTATACAAATGAGCACTACTACTAAAATAGATAATAGCGGGAGCATTGTAGACTGAAATAGGAGGCGTTTGAGAATGAAAAGCAGACTATTTTCTGACTTAACCACGTGCACAAATGGAGGGGTCTTCAATGCGTCGAGTTTAAGTGCACGACAAGAAAGGCCTGAAAACGCTTACATTTGTTTCAAATTTACCTGACGTGTCAGCAGATGTCCTGCACATATTGAAATGCCTCTATTCCAACACACACACACACACACTAGTCCAACAGTGCCAAGCCTACAAGCTGATCCTTCCCCTCTTTATGTAGCCTACTTGGCCAGAGAGGTAAAACCTGGACCCTTAGAAAGAAACCGGGGTTGTTGGACCAGTCTGGGTTCTGCTCAGTGCACCAGGTCTCCGCTCCCTGAAGATCTAAAAAAAATAAAAAGCTACAGAGTTCTTGGACAGGATGGCATGTGGGGAAGGATTAAAAAGGGCCTCTTGGACTTTTGTAACAAAAATACATTTCTTTCATTTAAAAACTCAACAGAAAAAAAATTCAATATTCAGAAATAACGAAATTCCAACAATAATGCCATCTCTACAAACTTCACCCACCAAGAGGAACCTGGACAGGAACCCGGACAGGAACCCAATGGTAGCACTAAACTTTGAGGGGCAGAGATACTACCAACGTAAAACTCCTACTAAAGCTTGGACTAGATGATCCTCCTTATTTGTGAGAGTCTGCGCTTACTCAAGACCTGTGGACACTCTAAAGCTGGGGCTGCGCCCCCCCCCCGCCTGCTTTCCTCCGTTGTGTGCGGCCGCCCCCCCTTACCTCGTGCGGCGGTGGGGTCGTGTGACATCATGTGACCAGCAGCGTCATTTGACGTCACGTTACCAAGGCAACCGTGACATTACACGACCCTGCGGTGTTACCATGGTCACGCGTCCTGAAGCCGGTTGAACCTCGGTAAGTAGAGGTTGCAGGGCCTCGTGCGGGTCCCCCCCCCCTGCATTTAATTTAAATGCCTTGGGGAAGAGCGCGGGACCTTTGCAACCGCCCGCGCTCCACCAAAAAATCTCGCATCCCCAGTTTGCGCGCCGCTGATCTAAAGTGCACTTTGAGTGCTATCCACCTGCTGTCTAATTAGTCCTCTGGTTAGCTGCCTTAATCTGCATTATGCTGGCACATCTGTAACTGCTCCTGTCCCTGGTGCTTCCCCTGTGGATCCATTTCACTAGATAAGATCTTCGTACTCCCCCGATTGCAGAATGGGACATTTGGTTGCGGCCGTTTTGCAGCGACCGAATGGCCGCCAGGGCTTTGCCGCAACTCATCCCACGCCTCCACAGCAGATCCGCCGCTGGAATCCCAGCCACTTCTAAAAGGTAAGTGTTATTACTGTTTGTGGTTGGGGGATAATTTAAGGGGCTTTAGTGTAAGGGCACAAGGTAGGAGGTTTCAGGGTAAGACACTTACACCTTAGTAGTGAAGTGGCAGCATGGCGAGTCTCGGCGAAACGCCGGCGGGCATTTGGTTGCGACCAAATGTCATTGACCATAGTCATACACTCTTAACTACCTCATTTGCAAAACCCTCTACAAGTAAGGCACATCCCAAATGATTTAACCACAAACCCTATATTATACCTATGTTATTATTCTTGTCATAATACAAAGACTTCTAAACCAGGGAGTAAACAACTCCAGTCCTTAAGGTCCACGAACAGGTACCATTTTCACGATATCCCTGTTTAAGCACCGGTGGTTCAGTCAATGATCGAGCCACCTGCGCTGAAGCAGGGAAAGCCTTAAAACTGGACCTGTTGGTGGCCCTTGAGAACTGGAGTTGGCCACCGCTGTTCTAACACAGTCACTGAATACATCACTTCCTTGTTACAGGTGAGGAGAGGACGCCAAGCCACTGCAGACCTGCCAAAGTGAAGGACGCCACAGAGGTTTACTCGCAGGGGACGAAATCACCATTGGAAGCGGTCAAAAGAGGTGGGTTACATACGTAGGCTCCTATTCTTTCTTACTTCCAGAAACTTGGCAGAGATAGGGAAGGACCCCAAAAATCGATCGGGTTAAAGGGAAAATAAATAAATAAATTTGTTCTCAACCAGCCAATATTTTGTTTTTCATTTCTCATGGTAAATACATTCTTTCATTTTTTCTATATTGGCACATAAAGGATTTTAGGCTACGTTGCGCCCCCGTTTTATCTTTTGAGGCACGGTCGTTGGAGAGGTGTCGTTTTCCGGTTTCGTGGGGCTACAACAACAGATTTCCTTTAGACTCGGCACTTCAGCAGAAAGAACTTTGATATGTCAGTTTTTTATTTTTTTTGTAATATCCGATTTATTTTACTGTTTTCATACACAATTTATTCCCTTGACCATGTTCGTGTCATTTTAGTCACACGGTATTATCTTTGATTATGTTTGAATATTGCGATCACATTTGAGTTTTGACTATTTGGATTACATCTTATACAAGGGATTCATTTTTCTCTAATGATGGTACTTTCCACATCATCCTTAAAATAGGTCAATTGCATTCATTAGAACCCCCAAAATAGGGAATCAGACTTTAATATCTGCGAATAGGCGTTTACGCAGCACATACTGTAGATTTTCTTTTCTTTTTTTTCATTATTCACTGTTCTAAACCTTACTTTGAAGGATGCTCCATTTATTCTCTCATTTTTCAACACATTTTTACTTTCCTATCCTAATGATCTACCTAGCAGTCACTAACAAGAACGCTTCCTTAAATCAATTACTGCCAAGTATGAGCACTTGGTAAAAGCAATCTAATATTTTGTAGCAATTGTTGTTTTGCTGTTAGAAGCTCTTTAAATATTCAATAAATTGCTTAATTAAAAGATGCAGCGTAACAGTAAAAGAAAATTTACCCCTATTTTAAAAAAAAAAAGGGGAGAAATACAGCTTCCAGGACATAACCATACTGTACAGAGTTTCCCAACCAGAGATCAGCATTGTGACAGCAACATCTCCTGGGATTAGGGCGGTGCTAACAGGAAAATAGACAAATTACTTAGAAAGGGATTTAAGCCCCGGATTCAGCACTCCCTGATCCTCTGTTATTTAGTAATTTATTGGTACAAGTTCATAAATTAATAGGGCCCCATAAAGGAGTACTTAACCCCTGTATGTTATTTTAGAGATGACAGCTGCACTTTTATCATGTATTAAATAAAAATAAGAACACAAAGGAGAATATGGCCAGCAGCAAAAGTAGGTACAAATGTGATTACAGAGCACAACTTGCTTATAATTATAAGTAGCAGATACAAAAATAACTATTCAAATCTTAAATAATTTCGTGAAATAATTTCCCATTGGTCAACAACCACCAGATCTATACCATGCAAAGAGAATCTGTCCACAGTCTTATTTATTTTTAAACTGCAACCAGAGACCAACAGGATTCTTCTACCTTTTGCCTCTTTCACTGGGAATCCTCATTGGAGCGGAGGGGGGGTGGGGGGGAAGGAAAGACAATCCGCAAAACGGAAGGGCTTCAAAATATCTCCAGCACAGAACTACATCAAATGAAGTCATGTTTTGTGCAGTCCTAACACGGGGAATCCACTTGCCAAGACCCGAAACTATCTAACCAAGGTACATATGCATGAAGTGCAGGTACGGGTTATCGCAACGTTCCAGCACGAACTCCTATTCAAGCCAATCAGAGTGGACACCAGAACGGGTGCGATAACCCTTACTGGCACTTAATGCATGGGCCTCATACTCTAGCACACGGGTGCGCAAACTGCGGGGCGCAAGATATCCAGGGGGGGGGGGGAGGGAGGTGCGCGGCGAATTGCACAGGCCACGGTCTTCCCCAAGGCATTTAAATTAAATGCCGGGGGATCGTGAGGCCTCTGCAACGTCCCTTACCTTGTCTTCAGTGACGCATCGCCAAGGCAACTCGGCGACAAAGGACGCTGTGGGGTCACGTAATGTCACGTGACATCACGGTGTCATTTGACACTGAAGACAAGGTAAAAAGGGGGAGGGGCGTGCGAGCAGGTAGGGGGGTGCAGTGGGGAAAGTTTGTGCACCCCCTGCTCTAGCAGGTAGACAAGGCTGAATTAGGCTAATCCAAAAGGCATATAAACATAATTTGCTGGTAGTCTGTCTAATGAGGTTTGTTTTAAAGCGTTTTTTTATTATATCATCATAATACTTTTTGACCTATGCTCAGTAGGAAACTTTTTTTTAATTTAATTTATTTATTTTAAATTGGAAACACTTTTGCACCACTCAGTAGTAACATGTCAAATAAGGTAACTTGCAATAATAAGACCGTCCTAAATTGTCAAAGTGAAAATGAAAAACAAATAATAAAGCCTCTTTTGCTAGCAATGAAAACTTTTACAAATCAAACATTTTTTAGATAATACAGTTTATTTTAATAAGAGATTGATTTATTCATATTGGTATTAATATATAAAACAACATAAATAGTACTACTATTTAAGTAAGCAATCACCTCCCCAAAAAATATATAATATAAAAAATATATTTTGTAATTAATATTATTGCACAGTTGTACGTCAATCCGGAGACAACTCGGTTTTCAAAATGGCCACCAGCCACCCATTAGGAAGTTGCTATGTAATTTTACATGGATGCCATAGCGTTACTTTCTAATGGCTGCCATAGTGAAGCCGACCCTGGTTGTTATAGTTTAGACCAGGCCTGCACAACTCCAGTCCTCGAGGGCCGCAAACAGGCCAGGTTTTTAGGATATCCCTACTTCAGCACAGCTGGCTCAATTAGTGGCTCAGTATGACTGAGCCACTAATTGAGCCAGCTGTGCTGAAGTAGGGATATCCTGAAAAACTGGCCTGTTTGTGGCCCTCGAGGACTGGCGTTGTGCAGGCCTGGTTTAGACTATTGGACAAGTATTCTAGTCCAGGGGATACAATATCTTACGAACCAGGACCCCATGGAATTCGGGCTCACACGATTCAGCCCAGGGAGGAGTACTATTTAATCTGGTAGTTCTGATTGGCCGGCAACAAGTAAATCACTGGTCCTAAGGATGCATTGAGAAAAAAATACCAGACTAACAAAAATATAACAAACGGTATCAAGTGCAACAGTAAATTAAAATAATGTGCACTAAAATAGGAGAGAATGTAAAAAAAAAAATCCAAATGGGGAGATACCGAGTAGATCACCCCGCCTGACGCCCACTGGGAGGCAAACTCGGAAACCATCCCAGTGGACTCGGCGTACGTGTACTCTGCCCGGATACGGGAGTGCACCAGCGCTCTGAACATGGCCACGATGTTTGTTGGGACCTCCCTCTCCAAAACGCTGATTCCTGGTCTTATAAATGGCTAGCTTAGCCCAATGCCAGGAGCAGGTTGATGAGGCGATCCCTACACTGGGCACCCAAAAATAAAAAGGTTAGGGGAGAAGTGCAGCCAGAACTGCAGGAGAAGGCCCCTCAAGGAGGATAAGAGGGGCTGCAGTCTGGCGCAGCTAAAATAAATATGATACATGGACTCCCACTCGTCACTGAAGGGGCAGGTGGCGGGGGAGTCAGTGAAATGGGCCAAGTACTCTCCCGTGCTCAGAGTACCATGGAGGACTCTCTAACTCAAATCCCCGGCGGGACGAGGAACCAACTCTGAATAGACTTCCCTCCACCGGTCCTCTCGCCCTCGTTTGCAGAAAGTACGAGCAACAAGGGCGAGGTAGTGCACTGTATGGAGCACAAGAGAGTACAGGCCTTTCCTTGGCATGCCGCAGAAACATGCCAGGGACATGTCCCCCAACCTGCTGAGGTTGGGGTCGAGAGGAGCCCGAGGGGGTTGCCGTGGCTTTGGTGGCATGCAAAGATCCGGAGAGCTGGGGTTGATAGGTGGGCAGGGCTCAACGGTCTGCAATACCCCCTCGATGAAGGTGCGCGAGTCGGGGTGGATGGCATCTTTAATATCCTGGATCAGACGACGAGGGACACTGGCAGTAGGCAGACTCATACAGTGCGTGAGCACCTCTGCCCCTACCCAGTCCCGTCGTTCGTAGTCCAGGGGATCCCCGACTCTGGGTCACCCGCGCCATGATTAGTTGGCGGCAGATATAGGATGAATCCAACATCCGTGCCCTCACTGCTGGACTAAACAGCAGGGGCTCGGCGAGGAAACCAACCCCCACCGCCGCCTGTCCTTTCCTTTCCTTGTCGCGGAGACCTGGCTCCATGCCCTTAGTAAGTCCCGGTAGTATGCCAGCAGCACGAGAAGTCTCTACCTAACCCCTCGGGCTTGATGATAAACAGTTGCCGGTCATACCCCATATTGCGCAGCGAAAGAAACTGGTCGTCAGCTGGCACCACTGCGGAGATGGATCTGTGAATAGGTATCTCTGCAGGTATTGGAGACGGAAAGTGTGTATCTGGGAGCGGAGACACTACTCCCTTTCCACCCTCCTCCAGAGGGAGGCACGCAACACCCGCAGAGACCCAATGCTTCCGAATCCAGAGAAAGTCCAGCAACGTCCTCTGGATCTTGCTGGCAAATTCAGGGGTTGGACCCATGGCTATCAGCCGGTGCCACAGCTGACTGGCCACCAGCTGGTTGATCACCAGAGTCCTTCCCCTGAAGGAAAGCATTTTTCGACAGATACGCCCACGACCCCAGATAAGCGATGACTTTCTTCAAGATCACTGAAGTTTTCTGGGGCCGGGTTCTCCGCAGCAGACAGGTAGACTCCCAGATACGTGGGAGTATCATTCCCCCACGAGACATTACGAAACATGGGGGGCAAGGAGTTTACCTGTAAGGGACCTACCAAAAGGCCAGAGTTTGGACCAGTTGATCTGAGCTGAAGAGGCCGCGGTGTAGACCTCTTGGCATGCTTGTGCCCGCTCCAGATCAACTAGGTCCTGGCTAAGAGGAGCACGTCATCAGATAGGCCGACAGGACTACCCGCATGTCGGGCTCCTGCAGCACCAGCCCGGTGAGCCGCCGCCTCCTCAATAGGCAGAGGAAGGACTCGATGGCCAGCGCGTACAGTTGCCCGGACAGGGGGCATTCTTGATGTACTCCCCGACCAAACGCCATAAGGTGCCGTCAGGGACCAATTAATCTTCACCAGACACTCTGCAGAGGCGTACAGCATCTGGAGAAGGCCCACCCAAAGCCAAACGCCTGCAGGTTCTGTATGAGGTATCGGTGATCCACCCTGTCAAACGCCTTCTCCTGATCTAGGGACAGGATGGAGAGTGACAGACCAGTACTCTCTCTGCGCGTGGTGCAGCAGGTCCCGGACCAGAAAAACGCTATCATGAATGCTCCGGCCCGGGATAGTATAGGACTGGTCGGGGTGAATCACCTCTGCCAGCACAGACTTGAGCCTCAGCGAGAGCGCTTTGGCTACGATCTTATCCGTGCTGAGAAGCGAGACCAGTCACCTGTTAGAGATCTGGCGGAGATCCCCCTTCTTCGGCAGCAGAGACAGTACTGCCCGCCGACACGAAAGGGGCATCTCACCGGTCTCCAGGGCTTCGGCCAGGACCTCTGTGAAATCGGGTCCCAGCATCTCCCAGAAAAACTGGAATAACTTCACAGTCAGCCCATCTAGCCACAGCGCTTTTCCGCGGGACATGAGACGGAGGGCTTCAGAGAGCTCGGCCAGAGTCAATGATAACGCAAGCCGCTCCGGAGGAGGAGGGAGGGAGAGATGAGAAGAAAAAAAGCTCTAAAATTGTAAATGGAGAGAAATCTACCCGGTTAATGGCTTACTACTTCCATATAACTAGCAAATATTATTCAACACTTTCCTCAGGAAATCTCTGAACAAAGTTGAAACTTGCGAGCATATCACTTTCTATAACTTCCCCGCTAGTGCAACATCCCCATATACAGAAGGACCTGCTTTCACAATTCACAGCCAAAGAGCCCTCCTCTCTTTCCAGCTTGGTCTTCTAATACAGGGGTGGGCAACTCCAGTCCTCAAGGGCCAACAACCAGTCAGGTTTTCAGAATATCCCTGCTTCAGCACAGGGGGCTCAAACAGTGGCTCAGTCATGATTCACCTGTATTATTCACCATTGCTGAAGCAGGAATATTCTGAAAACCTGGCCTGTAGGTGGCCCTTGATGAGGAGTTGGCCACCCCTGCTCTGATAGAATGCACACTTGTGGTTACATATCGTGGGGCTGATCACTCTGGCCAAGTGTAGCCAAGCAACTTAATATGCAGTTTGATTTTCAGGCTGCCAACCCATAACTTGATTTAAGTGTTTAAAAAATTCAGAAGTTAACGGTTTGCGCCGATCATGATTATATTTCTCTCTGGAAGCCAATCACAAAACAAAGCGGTTTACAAAGTTTCTAGACTGATTTCTATACAGACTATATATATATACAGACTATATATATATATATATATATGTCTATATATATATATATATATATATATATAAAGGCTTGTCATAAATAGTATGATTAGCAAGAACATTATTTGCCCATTGAATCACTTGTCAAATAAAAGAGTAAGACATGTCACAGGCATCAGTAACAATAACAATTGCAGATGTCAAAACCTGCAAAGGCCCGTTCCTTCTACAACTATAACTACGATTCCCAATACATTTTAATTCACATTGTCATGTCAATATAACTTATTGTACCTTACCCTAAATATTTAACACATTAATGTGGATATTTGTGCTGTAATTCTGAATATCAAGTACAATTCCTTAAAAAATTTTTTTAAAAAAACAACACACAACGATGCCCACTGACTTCAAATCTTCCAGCCAGGGCATTATTAGCCAGTAATGCCCTGTTCTTCAGGGACTATTACTTAAATAGAACTAAATGACCCGTGCTTATAGAAAGATAAGTATTGAACTATATAATGTCAAGTTATTAAATTAGACTGTAAGCTCCTCGGAGCAGGGACTCCTCTTCCTTAATGTCTAAAGCACTTATTCCCATGATCTGTTATTTATATTATCTGTTATTTATTGGATTACTACATGTATTACTGCTGTGAAGCGCTATGTACACTAATGGCGCTATATAAATAAAGACATACAATACAAGTTAGATGTAGCACTAGGCCTTTTTGTCTTTCATTTTGTTTATAGGGCTTGGTATCTCACAAATATCATACATAAAATAAATAAAATAAAAATGCTCAGGAAACGGACCAGGAGTTTGAAAAGGGTAGCAAAGGAACAAGAAAATACCAATCCAGCATTGTGGTTTCATGTGAACTACATACTATTTTTTTACCATTTACAAGGAAAACCGTGATACTGATATACTTGGTTTACCAAATTGCGCTAAACTACTTGTGATCACTTTAGCTCCTTAGATACCCTTGTGCTTTTCCTGGTACGGCACGAGTTTGTACCCTGGTGTCTCATGCCTTATCTGGGATGGCACTTTGGCAATTTGTCCTGACTTGAGAAATGACCGAGTTTTTGGGTGTCATGGACATAACAGGAACAGATCACTTTTACTATTCACATCAGTGAAAAAAAAGTAATGTGAACACTAGCAGCAATCACATGGTCCTAGGGCCATGGGTTAATAATACAAATTCCCAAAAGTCCAGTAACGCAAGTAGAAATCCATTAGGAAAGCCAAAGGAGGGGATTTTGTTTCCCTAATACGTAGCTGTATTGAAATCTTTAACATCTTACGGTTTATCAAATTTTTCTTGGCAGCTACTAAAATGATGCAATGTAATTGTGATTTACATTTAAAAAAAAAAAAAAGACAAAATGTGTTTTTTTTTAGTGGTGAATTTTATATCAAAACGTAGTGTAAAACAGATCAGAGTGTGGAAAAAATTGCTGAGAATTACAGAAACTATGGTGATTGACCGCTTATGAGACAAGAATTCCCAATCTGCGCCTTTGTTTTAATTTGATTTTCTCAGTACATTGTTAGGAAACTGATTACAAAATGACAAGATGTTTCAAGTTGAATGTGCGAGATGCACGGTTCCATTACTTTGGAAACCATAGTATAGAAACATGGGTGGGTAAAGTTTAGGAGACACTATGGAAAGAGTAACCTACATACTACAGGACAAAATAGAGAAGTTTGAGGAAACATGGACCCCTTTTGGTCACCTACTCCTGAAGTCTAGGGTCGTAAAGCAGTGAGGAGTTTTGTTAATAATCACATCATCATGTAGAATGACTGAATCGCACTCCCTGTATGTTGGCCTTTAGATCCTGTTGAGCTCACACATGATGTTCACCGTAACATAACCACCCAAATTAGACCCCTCCTAGATCAGAAACGAGATGTACATTAAGGATATAGATTTAAGCGACTGTCATAAGCTCCTATAATAACATAAAAGTAGTTGTTTTCTCCTTTCTCCCTACTGTTGGTTTCAGGTTAAGTCCCTCGTCTAAACTTTCTGTATTTTCTTATATTGTCATGAAAATCTGTTACACTTAATGGAACTGGACAGCAATAACTTGTTATGTATACAAAAAGTGTATGTATACACTGTATATGTATGTTACAATACAAAATAATTTCTTTTAAAAAGTTGACTGGTCATGAAATGCACTTTATGTTCAGGGTACAGAAGTTACATAATACCTTGTATGGCCATTTCCTTCACTAGCTGCATGCTCTTTACATGGAGAAGCGCAGTGATTATATTCGTTTTACATTATTTGTTGGGCCGATTTTAATCCTTTGCAGCACGCTCCTAGAGGGCAACACTACTATGGTGTAATTGAATATATTTAGCCAGTCACCTGCAACTGCTTATTGAGCAGTTTGTGGCAGGCCAGCCCCTCCTCTTCTAGGTATATAATCTCCTAGCAAGGTCCCCTTATTCCACTTCACTTACATGTGAGTGTCTGTACTGGTATATACCAGTTTTTAATTGCACTAGGTTATACAAGCATATGCTTTGATATTTTAACCCCTTCTGGGCTTACTTCACATAACACTAGTATGCATTTAGCGTAGGGACCTGCTAAAGAGACTTACCTTGACGTGGTTAGCAGGCTTGGCATTATTTGATCAAAGGATGTATACCAAAAGTCTCCTTTTTTCTTATAGATATTTACACCATACATATATATATATATATTCCCCATTGATTGCTATCCCTATGGGAGAAGCGCAGGGATTCACTTTCTGTTTTGCACATTTGTATGGCCATTTCCTTCACTAGCTGCATGCTCTTTACATGGAGAAGCGCAGTGATTATATTTGTTTTACATTATTTGTTGGGCCGATTTTAATCCTTTGCAGCACGCTCCTAGAGGGCAACACTACTATGGTGTAATTGAATATATTTAGCCAGTCACCTGCAACTGCTTATTGAGCAGTTTGTGGCAGGCCAGCCTCTCCTCTTCTAGGTATATAATCTCCTAGCAAGGTCCCCTTATTCCACTTCACTTACATGTGAGTATCTGTACTGGTATATACCAGTTTTTAATTGCACTAGGTTATACAAGCATATGCTTTGATATTTTAACCCCTTCTGGGCTTATTTCACATAACACTAGTATGCATTTAGCGTAGGGACCTGCTAAAGAGACTTACCTTGACGTGGTTAGCAGGCTTTGCATTATTTGATCAAAGGATGTATACCAAAAGTCTCCTTTTTTCTTATAGATATTTACACCATACATATATATATATATATATATATATATATTCCCCATTGATTGCTATCCCTATGGGAGAAGCGCAGGGATTCACTTTCTGTTTTGCACATAATACCTTGCCATCATGTTTTTCAACCATCCAAAATCTCATAAGCTTGCTCTCTCCTATCTACTTTTAAGTACAACAACTTAGAGGCCTTATTTATAAGACCTGCTCGGTTTCAAAGTTATTATAGTAAAATAACATTCATTGAGATGAACCATTTCCACATTTCTTTAAAAAAATCTTTTCATCACTAAGTAAAACAGCTAATTCACTTACCATTGTACTAATGTCAACATACAAACATTGGTCTTGAAAACCTTTAAACGAAATCTAAAGTAATACAAATTGCAACGTGCCTAAAGCAGATTGAAGTAATAGAGAATTGCTGTTTGCCTAAAGCAATATATAATAAAAGAAAAGGCTTTTTACAAAAGAAGGTTTCTCCAATTCAACACTGCCTTTATTCTTTATATCAGAATGACAATGTTAACTTAATGAAAACAGGAAAATATATGTTTAAATGTAAAAGTAAAACAAATGAATGTAAAAATAGTTGAACTAAACATGCCCTCGCTAGAGCTGGACCCTTTAGAACCGAAAAGCTGAAAGCACATCCCAGTTGCATGATTCATAAGTTACGCCAATGAGTTTCTCAGTAAGAGTACAACCTGAGTGAGCAACAGAGTCCAATAAATGTTTTACACAAGCCAAGAGATTTTAACCATCATATCCTCATCAGTTAATATTCAAAATTCAACATCAAAGTTATATCCTTCATGTTAGTCAGCTTCACAGAATTATAAACACACAAAATGAACACCCCACTTAAAAATGCTAAGTATTTATAACCACAGACATTCTAAAGCAAAGATGAATAGAATGTTGTGCTTAAATCTGTCGCTTAATAAAGAACAAAAGGAATGGAGCTGCCACAAAGATGCAATCTGGTTTTTGCAACTTTAAAGCCCTAAGAGGGATATATCGGAACAGAAAATTGATCAACTATAAAACAATCTTGTGAAATATTAGGGGAAACCATTCACTGACCTTATGTTTGCCAAATGGTGTTGCACTTGTTGATGCTGAAAATGGTCAGGCCACTGATGAAGGCAGAATGATTGGGAGGGTTGCACACAGCAGGCAGGGTGATACATGGGTGGATGGTTTTGGCAACCTGCGGTTGTAGAGAACTCTGTGTGTGGCTGCAAGCAGCCAGAATTCAATGCAGAAGAAGCTGTTCCACCATTCTGTGGAACACAATCTTGCTGGTTGTTATGGTTGTTTAAAGGATGATGATATGAGCAGTGTTGGCAGCACTGTGACATAATTTGGGGAGTTCTTTGGTTGTCTAAAAGCAAAGAGCAGGGTTTGGCTGCACCATTGTGTGAAAGGCATCCATTGGGACTCACTTTAACTCTTGGTTCCTCGGTGGGTGGATGTTGCTTGTCTCCATCGCAGGCTGAGCGGTGACTTGTAGAGAGCACTTTGGATGGGATGCTGCCATTGCCAAGAGCCACAAATTCACTGTTTCTGCTGTTCATTGCCATGCTCCCCACCCTCTTACAAATCTAGGAATGTCTATGGAAAAAAAATAATAACAGTTAGCCAAGAATATTAATCTTGGAATGTTTAACTTACTATTCATTGCTTCTAATTAACAATGCACGTACAGTACCATTTTAAACGGACTTTCATTACTGACATTTCCTTTAAGCTTCGCTTTATAATGAAAAGCGGGGCCATTCCTAACATTATTCAATCTACAATTCTGTTATATGCAAACAAGGCTGCCAAAACCTTCTACTGTCTATTAACACAGGCACACATTAAACAATACTGTAAAAGGTACATTTATTCACAAGTCACAATACTTGAGTTTTAAGTTTTCTTTATAAAAATAAGAGATAAGTGCATCTTTCTGAAAACGTGTGTGTGTAACCCACGCACCTTCTGATAAATAGCATCAAGTAGACAAACACATACTGGAAACTATTTGCTGTTACTTTCCAGCCCTGAAAAATACTGTAATTCAATAAGCCCTAGTGTACTACAAGCGCTTTTATTTTTCATGTGGAAAACCTTAATGTAATCTGTAAAGTTAAGAGAGAAAAAAATACATTGTCAAATGATGAATGCATATGAAAAATGCAATGGCAACAAACTGTGATAAACGCAAAGCTGGATTAAGGAGAATTTTAGACGTGCTTTTAAAGGCAAAATGAAGAAACATTCAAAGCATTTCAAGATATCCCACATTCCCTACAAATGCCAGCTTGATAGATTGTCAGGCTGTCTCCCACAAGGGCAGCACCGCACATCTGGCGCCACCTGTTATCCTGTGAACTTTAGTAGCAAGGGAATGAAAGAAATGGAGCAGGAGAAAACACAGCAGTTCCCTAGAGATAGAGGGTGGGGGAGGACTCATTCCAAAAACTGTTTCACTACTCTGTTGCCAGAGCGGGTCAATATTTACGACGTTGAACAGAGAACCGGTCAGTACTTAAACATGTATTTGCTGCAAGTGAAGATGTATTTTAGGAATGCATTTGAAGTGGGTGTTGTATCTCACTTGAAAATAATTGTCCCGTCAGTTATGAAATATAAACAGAACATCTGCATCATTTCGGAATATTATGCTTCTGTGGCTTTTCTTACATGATATATAAGTGGATTAAATCAGCATTTAGAGTTGGAGATTTTTTTTATTTATAACATTTATATAACGCCCTTATCCAGAATTTTATCTAGGTGAAGTCATTCATTCCTTCTCACCTGCTTTTACTTAAATGTCTACACCTTGATTTCTTTAACCAGAAAGAAAGACCCTGAAGTAATAGCCATGGTTAAACTCTCTACTGCCTTTTACTGCACTCACCCCTCCTATGCCGAGCGAGGGTTCGTGGTAAAATAAACAAAAATAAAGTAATTGGACGAGTAACCAGATAAAATGTTAGAAAAAAATATTCACTTTAAGTTACACAATCAACTTTGGCATCTCTGAAAACGAACATGTAATAAATGTGTCCCCCAAAATGGCCAGGATCACCAACCATAATCAACCACCACCACAAGGCATCCTACGTCTTCGGCAGCATTTTTTCCCCCCCGTAAGAGTGCATGTACGTCTAGAGCAGGCGTGGGCAATTCCAGACCTCAAGGGCTACTAACAGGTCAGGTTTTCAGGACCTCAGTCAAAGACTAAAGCAGGGATATCCTGAAAACCTGACCTGTTGGTGGCCCTTTAGGACTGGAGTTGCCCACCGCTGCTCTAGAGCATTTACCCCTTTGGTGCCAGCGAGATCAACAGGCTCCTTTAGCACTGAAGGAGTTAATATCCCTTCCAATTTAACATGCACTTATTTACTGCAGAAAACTGCTAAACTGTTTCACTGTGCAGCTCACAGTATAGAATCCATACGTGTGTGTGTCTGGTTATGGTGTGTTTGCTCTCTGCAGAAGAGCTCAACAAATCCTGCATATTTTCTCCAGTCTAGCAAATGAATGGCCTTTCTGTAAGGAAATGCATTAGTGCACTTTTCAGTAATAGCCTGGCCTCTTTCAAGTAGGAAACTCTGAATCTAGCAACGGGTTAGAATACAGTTTATGAAAAGACATAAAAAGACTCATACCTTTAAAATAAAAAGCAAGAAAAGCTTACATCTTCGTGTGGCAATATGCCAACCTGTCTGGCACTTTAAAAAAAAAATATATATATATATATATATATATATATATATATATATATATATATATATATATGATTTCATTTCCTTCATTGGCAGCCGGAGGAGAGAGAAAAAAAAAATATAGCAAAATCTGTGACTGGGAGTTTCCACATGTCAGACTGGTGTAAAAAAGGAAAAAAAAAGCCTTGGGCGGCTATTTTCTCTCTGTCCACTACAAAGAAGATAGTTACCATGAGAGGCAGTTGCAAGACATAGTATGCAGGAGCAAAACTAGGGCAACATGGAAAGCCCAATTGCAGGACTTAACTATGTAAACAGAACGACAGTCACAGAGGCAGAGGTTTAACCTGTCACAGCTAGTTTAACCTTACCGCTGCCAAAGAGTTCTGCAATGCAGCTCATCTGGCAGTGAAAGGGTTAAGGGGCAGACGAGACACCGTCCCCTAATGCAATCCAGGGTGGAAGGATATGTATTAAAACCAACCTAAATCCACTTGAAAACAGAATGACGTAAATGGGTTTCGGGCACTTTGGCCACAGTAACGGTAGATTTTGTTTTTTCAGACACATGGGCAACAGTATGCTTAAATACAAGAAATTAAACAATGTTTTACAGCAAAAAATTAGTAAGTCAATATTAAAACAAAAAAAAGTGTCTCTTATTCAGTCACTGGCATGGTTTGGATTGAGGGACAGCTGTTACGCTTCCCAAACACCCTGCTTGCTAGTGGCCACAACTGCTAAAAAACAAAACAAAAACAAAAAACAAATGTCTTCTATATGAAAACTATCAACCTAAAAATATCAGATTTTGAGCCACAAAAATGCCAATTTGAAAAGTTTCAACGTGGAAACAAACAAATAAAAAATGCGTACATCTGAACCTATGATGTACTGTACTGAGTGAGCATATGCATATTTTTATAAACAGCACTAACAAGATTTCTACTGGTCGCACTGACAGTAATGGGATCTGTAACAATGCACTGTTCCCTCTATTGGAATAGATCTACATAGTGTTATAGATATCTGAGTTTGTAAAAAGGGGTGAGAAGAATATAAAAAGATGTATTCACCTTAAATGAAACTAAGATGCGAGATGCTCAGGCAGTTAAGAGTATTGTCGGTGCCTTACAAATGTGAGCATTTACTGACATCATTTACATTATAAAATGCTACACTAAATATTCACTTGACTTATTAGTGCTTGGCACCGAATAGGGTAGGCTATCAAAAGGAAGGATTTGCACAAATTACTTTTCAATTATTTATATATAAAAAGGCTGCCCGTGGGCTATTCCAGCAAAACTGTTTAAGGCAACATGGAGACGTATGAAATCTAAGCCCAACATTTCTAACTCTGCCTCTTTACATACTTCTGCAATTACAGCTGGAATCACAACCTAGCAATATCCACTTGCCACAAAAATGCCCTTGTCCTGCCTTCCTTAGTACCAGTTTAAAATGTTAGATTATATGTTCAGTAAGCACCAGAAATCAGAAAAAAGGAGATTTTTGTTTTAAGTTTACCATTTGCAATTTTACATTTGGAATAGATTACTGTACCAAAAACAGTTGTCACTGAAGCCAACATAGGTCACCTCTCATCAATTACTTTCCTGCTATTTATTTATAAAATGTTAAACCAGGAAGTAAGTAGGTAAACTAGGTGTACTTTACAGGAACAAATCCTCCCTAAGCCTGCTGGTTAGGAAGCGTATTGCACAGCAGATGCTAATGCCAATTATCGACTATGGAGACATAGTATATGGCTCGGCACCCCAAACCCACCTTTGCAAACTTGACACCCTCTACAAATCAATTTGTCGTTTCGTTCTCCAATGCAACTACAACACACATCACTGCGAAATGCTCAAAGAACTAGATTGGTCATCAATAGAGTCTAGGCGCAAAGTTCACCTTTCCTGTCTTGCCTTCAAATACTTTCTGGGCAAGCTACCCACCTATCTGAACAAGCTCCTCACCCCTACCACATGCAGCACTTATCACCTGAGATCAGACTCCAAAAGACTGTTCATGGTCCCAAGGCTCAGCAAAGTTTCCAGCCGCTCCTCCTTCTCTTAGTGCACCCCACAACTGGAACAACCTACCGGAGACTCTCACATCCACGACTAGTTTAAGTTCTTTCAAAACTAAGGCTCTCTCACATTTTAATCTGGTCTGTAACTGTTACATAAGCCTATAATATACATATTCTCTAACTGTGCATGCAATGTATTGTATATAATGTATACCCTGTTCATTTATGTAACTATTTGTAACCGTGTATTATTTGTCATATTAACTATGCCCAGGACATACTTGAAAACGAGAGGTAACTCTCAATGTATACTACTTCCTGGTAAAACATTTTATAAATAAATAATACATTGAGAGTTACCTCTCGTTTTCAAGTATGTCCTGGGCACAGAGATATGATGACAAATAATACATGGTGCTATCCCACCTATTAGCAAATTATTTAAGACGGGCGCATAGCATAAATTAATGTGTTATGGTCATTTATGCTGTGAATATCACAAACAAAAAATAGTAACAACCATGAATTGTTTCCATTTAAAAAATTTAGGCAGCAACTTTGTAATTGCAAAGGTAAAAAAAAAAAAAAAAAAGTCCCACAATGGCATAGCAGAGAATAATTGGACGTGTAGTTACTACACATTCCTTGGGAAATAGACATAACTGAACAAAACCAAGAACAGAGCAATCTGGGGAAATAAATCCATAGTTTAGCTTTTTAGTAACTGTACAGGCTGTCAGCAGATAAGAAATTCAACTGTCAGCCTGCCACACAGAATATGCTGCTTCCAGGATCGAACTTAAATCGCCGACAGTGGCAAACTTTACTACCACCTCTGATAGCAATGTTATTTCTGAGAAAATTCAGCACATCTATAGGATTGTGTTAGAAAAAAAAAAATGAGTGTTGATGCAAACACTGGACGAGGTTAAACATAAGATGTGAACTCTTTTTGGTCCCATTAAAAAAAAAAAAAACAGACAAAAGCTGTACAGCACTGCAATGTTATTCTCAGAAAACTACCCCAGAAAGCTGAACTGCCAATATTAGGCACCCTTCGCTATGGAGATCATAACAGGATTAACAGAAGCAAGCCAACCATTAACCCATAGTGTGATCTTATCCCAGCCGTATCCCCTTATACAGCAAGAGTAACCCTACAAGAAAAACAAATACAATTCAATTGCAGGAAGAGATTATACCGACATGCTGCAAGAAAATTAATGAAATCTTTCTCACTGCAGACAAGAAGAATCTGGGTGTTGGAAAGGAGTTAGCCGACACCGTCTCAAACATGCAAGAACAATCCAAGTCAAAGTGCCAAGAAGCGACTCTACCTTTAAGTTGAATTAAATAGCTTCAAGTCATCAAGGAGTTCTCCAGACCCGTCTCAAAGCTTGGTTTGGCTTCCCCCGCAGCACTGACAAAAAAAACTAAACAAAGCATAAAAATAACAGAGCAAAACAAGTGGTTTGAGACGTCCTTTCACCGCTGCCGTCTAGTAGCCTGACTGACAAGCACATGGTGATGGCTTAGACTGGTCATGCAAGGGGCTGAGACTTCTGGTATTGTCTGTCCAATAGGAGAGCAGAGAGTTTTCTCCTCTCATTTAACCCCAGGGGCCAGGTCTTTAGTGGTAACAGCTGGAATGGGGAGGGCTTCATGTGAGCACAGGGTCAACAAGTCAGGATATGAAGGTGACATGTAATTTCTAGCCTCTTCCTGCTTCCACAGAGGGAAAAAACATAGTGCTGTTTTCTGTTATTTTCCCCTTTGATCCTGTTGCTCTAGAGCAGTTAATAATTCTTAGTAATGTTGAGATGCAGTTGATCAGAACAAAACCAAATATCGCTTTTAAACGTCTGGAAAAAATCTTGCAGCACAAAAATTGGCAAATGACAAACTGCATTTATTTTCATATTTGGATTTTAACGCAACTACAGACGTTAAAATAAAAACATAAAAATCAGTATACTTTACAGACTAGTTTAACTCTGTTTTCTATTTAGTAAAATGTGACTCCGTAAGATTTGCCCTATAATACGTTTTACAATGTATTTCCCAAGTGATAAGTAAGTTAGACAGGATGGGGAGAGGGAGAGGATGGAGGGGTAGAGGGGGGCAGTGGAGTAGACATCTTTGACTTGTGATGTAATTGCTCACACCTGTTTTAATGGGCAGAGCGGCATTAAATTGCATTAGGATTTTTTTTTTCTGGCTTCGGCCTGTTCAGTAACAGCGCAAATGTACCCATTCCCTTTCCCGGGTATGGAAGGAGTGGAATGAGGGGAGTAGAACAAGACGTTTGCGCCCTTCTACAAGGAGCATGATGGCAAACAAATATGGATCAAATGAACAGCCGCTCCAGAAAAAAAGTAGGGCACTCACCAGCAATGAAAGGTTAAAATCAACTTTAATAAACTACATAAAAAAACAAATAAACAAACAGTGCTAACTACTCTCCCACGCCCACTGTGGCTTTTCCTTCAGTGGGCGTGAAACGCGTGGGAGAGTAGTTAGCACTGTTTGTTTTTTTGTTTTATGTAGTTTATTAAAGTTGATTTTAACCTTTCATTGCTGGTGAGTGCCCTACCTTTTTTCTGGAGCGGCTGTTCATTTGATCCATATTTGTTTGCCTTCGTCTGTGAGGATCTCTTTACACCACTGGAAGTCTTATGGGAGACGCACTCTCTGGCAGCGTCAGGGAAGCAGCTGAAAGAAGGGACTCAGGACGGTGTCTAATCGTTAGTAAGGCTACTCCACACCGGGTTCGCCGGGGCTATTGGGACTATCTGAATACATTTCACCTAATATTGTCCCTGTGCTGTTCCCCTCCTGTACTCCCTAATCATCCGTTTATACCACAACTGTATCACCGTTTATTCCCTATTATCCGGTGTCAGCTCCATATATTCTCTTAACAGTGCCACAGTGCACTTGCAGCCGGACCACTTAAAGCTTGTACGCGGTTTCGTTTTCTGTACAAGGAGCATGAGTCAGGAGGATTATTAATGATTTCCAATGCAAATTACACGGATACTATTAGGAAGTTATTTGTGATATTCAGCATTTAGGACATTCCTACAATAAACAGAAGCTTAACCATTTTAGTTAAGATGTTATTTTGTATAGCTCCAGTAGTGTGCATATAACTTAAACATTGAGACCAAGAAAGCGTGCAATCCCCAAACTCCAGCACTACTTGGGTACAGCTGCACAAGCAGATCTCATCAAAGAAGTAGGTGAACGGCCCCAAGTCGGATGGTTTCAGTATAACCAACCGACATGCTGATAATATATGCTCATTGCTATATTCCCGGGTGAAGGCCAGAGTGGCCAGCGATGTAAAATCGCGAGAGTTGGTGTATCAAGACAACTGGTAATATCCCCCCAGGAGTTTATTGAAAGACATACTTAGACACTTACACAAATAGGAGAACTGCCCCTTTAAACGGTAACAATGCAAATAGTTTTTATTTAGAAAAATCAGTGGTAGCCATCTTTTAAGAGTCCGTGCAAAAATATTTTACATCACTTCTTCCTACATAGAAAAAGTACTGGATGATTTCACAATGAGGTACAGTAGGTGATCAGAATGATACAGTCATACAACTCCTATATATTCTAATCAGACTGATCACTGGTAGGTATATACACATTATGGGGGGAGTGGGTTGTACCTCTCTCTCCCTGGCAGCAGAGTTGATGCAGCCGTAGGTAGGAGCTTTTCCCTTCCCGCCCTGTCAGCTGCTTATGGCCGGTGTGCTGTTGACTACTGTCCTGCTTTTCTTCTTACACTGGGAACAAGTGGTTAGCACGGGAAAGGAGCAGGGCAGCACAGCACGCACCAGCACACTATCATTACACTGCTGAGTGGGGAGAAGCTACAACCCGCAGCATCTCCACGTCCTCAGCACTGGGGAGAGAGCTGCTGGGCTGTACAGTAGTTGATGGCCGCAGGCAACCATAGTATTTCACGTCAAGAGGATAATTACCTTTTGTTATTCAAGGATAGGCTGGTGTGTAAAGTATAGGAGGATATAGTTTAAATACAGCTTATAACACTGAATCACAACGTTTACATGGCATATCATTTAAAGATTTATACATGCTCTGTGAAGAGAATTAAAGAATGCTTACCACGACTTTGTTAAAGAAAACTCAAGGGGAGGGGTGGGCTGCTGGTGCAGATAATGAGAGGCTATCTGAACCTTCAAAGAGGCAGAGAGTGGAGGGTTTGGAAGATTGAAGGAGAGCACCAGGGTAATGAGCAAAACATGCATCTGCTTAGAACAAGTATTGGTTAAAGTATTATACTCGCTGGTTATTTTAGTTAGGACTTTGTAGTTGACTGTTGGAAGTCATGGAAGATGGGAATACAACTGCGCCAGTAGTGAGCGGGACATTGAAAAGATGAGTCAGGATGAGGAATGTTAGGCTTGCACAATGTGACATGCACAAATGTCAGTCTGCTGATTTGATTTATACAATAGCAGAAGAAATCTAGGAGAGAGTAAGCAAGCAATACTAGACCTTGTACATACAACACAGAGACACATCTTATCTGTGGCACATACCACCTCGTACATTCATCAGTTAAGAATCTGTAGCATTTGCACCATTTCATAACCATGGTCTATCAGTGGTGCGCAAACTGGGGGGGCGCGGCAGTTACAGTGGCCCCGCGCTCTTCCCCACGACATTTAAATTAAATGCCGGGGGAGGGGTGAGGCCTCTAACTCCCTTACCTGCTCTCTTTCGGGTCTTCGGCGATGCGACAATGCGGCGGGGTCATGTGACGTGACGCCTCGCCATGGCAACGCTGGGGTCACGTGACATCACATGACCTGCAGTGTAATTTGACGCCGAGTCCTTGAAGAGCGGGGGGGAGGGGGAGCGGGAGGGACGGCGCAGCTCAAGAAGTTTGCGCACCCCTTGTCTATATAACCATTTCATCACGGCTGAGACTACTCTGCTCTGTTTAAGCAATCCCACATAATCGGCCTGAGAAACTCCCAACACTCGAATTGGCAACCGTAAATAAATGTAACAATACGAATAACGCCGCGCTTTCATTTTTATAGAAATTAGTCACAAGGTGAGTGGTGAAGTGTTAGTCAATCAAGTGTTTTATTTACCCTTACCCCACCCACCCTGTTCCTATCAGAGAGCCAATAAAGTTAAAGGGGATGGAGGGGGGGTTGGGGGAATGGAGTGGGGGGGGGGAGGAATGGAGTGGGGGGGAGGGGGGAATGGAGTGGGGGGAGGGGGGAATGGAGTGGGGGGGAGGGGGGAATGGAGTGGGGGGGAGTGGGGGACCGCCTTTGGCTGTACAAGCTCTTGTTGAATACACAGTGACATCCTACAAAAGGGAGCAGCCACAGTAAAGTAAACCCCTCCCAAATCTAACCTCCTAGGGGAGGAGGGGGGGGGGGAAAGCAGGTGAGATAGGGAGCAGGAGGAGGGAGAAGATGGTGACGAAGAGAGCATGGGGGGGGGAGAGAAGCTAGTGACAAAGGGACCATGATGGGGTGAAGCTGGCGACTAAAGGAGTAGGGGGAGAAGCTTGTGAATATGGGGGAGATGCTGGCGACAAGGGGGACCATGTGGCGGAGAGGGAAAAACGTGTGGGGGGCCAGTATAGAGGGGGGAGTCATTACGTTTTCTTTTGAAGATTCACCAGATATAATATACCACCTAGTTGGAGGAATTCCTGACATTCTACTTATTGTATTTACTTTGTGGAGAAAGAGGTTTTTTTGACTCCAGCATTGCTGCCACGGTGCTCCACACGGGAATAGCACAACTTTCAGTAACAAACTATTTGAGCCTATACAAAGCCAAGTATTTATACCATCACACCTTTAAGTCATTCATACCTGGCCCTCCCTCGCTCATATGCACCGGTATGGTAAATAGATTTTGTACTCCGTTTTCAACGTTGTACCAGTATGTTGAAACAAACAGCGGTTGTGAGAAAGTAATGCGAGTAAAATATATTAAGAGTGGTGTGAAAAACAAAAATAGTAATGAAGATTGAATGCCAATTAGTTTTGATTCTTTTTTGCAATTAGAAACAATGCAGACACACCCTGCTTAGCATGACTTGTGATGGTCGACCATGGAATTCACTTTCTAAAATAATCCTTCCACTCATTTACGCAAATAAGGTCACTACTTTAGTTTTTTTGCTACAATCATGAATGTAACACAATCTATTTAATTAATTATGTGTTAATAGTCTAACACCCCTTCCCTCCTCCTAAGGGAGATATGCGTGTTATGGGTGTATTGCTGCTACCTGTTGGGCCTGTAATATGGTGCGGGCGCGACAATTAGAACTGGCTGTGTCCAGGCCTGGTGTTCTATACACCAGCCGCGTGCGCACGGTAGTGAGCGGTGGCGCGGCAGATCACAGCAAACACATGAAGTTATATTTTCGCGCTGCTGCCGCGCCACGTGACGCTGCCAAGCCAATCACATTACAACATATAAACGAAACACGCGCGCCATGCGCAACGCCGGGCGCACACCCACCAGCGCCTACTATAGAATAAGCCTTAAAGCTAACAAGAGGACTAAGCCTCTGCGCTTGGGGAGCCTGGTGAGGTGCCTCCACCCATGAGGATCCCTGTGTTGGCGGGATAGCCCCTCATGGGAACCGGTATACCCATTTGTTATACCTCCAATAACCACAACAAAGTATATAATTTGCTATGATCCCACAGTCTCAGCAATAAAGTGTACACAATCACCATCACCATCCCCCAAAGTACGGACGGTGCCCATGGCACCTAAAACCCAATGGTAAATCCAATTAGTCCCACCCAGATATATGTGAGGGCAGCGGTACGCTCCCGGTGTAGTGTTGCTACAAGTGGTGGTACCTTCCTGGCTACTCGAGTACACCAGGGAATTTGTTGTCAGGCGGCAAGCGTGGTCCCACGATTTCGGCCCTCCAACACAATCCTCTTCTCGGCCAATGACCGGTAGCAGAGCGCGAGCAATTTCCGCCAGGCCTGGGGAATCCTCCGCTGCGGTTCCGTCTGCTCCGCTGAATTGTCGGTATACAAAGTGGCAAGTCCCTTACTATGGCCGGCCCTACAACAAATCCACTACGGTATAGGAGGAAACTACCAGGGGCCTATGGGGAACGGGTCTGGCCTAGTCCAGTGTGCTTGGCTAGCTCCCTGGACACTACCTCTCCCTTCGCCTGCTCAGTCAGGACTTAACCCGCCGCCTCCAGTCCGCGGTGGAAATACTGAACGCCAGAACCTCCTCTTCCGGCAGCGCCAACTGCAAGATGGCCGCTGCCTTACACAGTCCATATACATGCGACTGCGCAAAACACAACATGGCCGACACAGCCACTAAACCCTCCCACGTGACGGGACCACTGTCAGGGAGGAGGCAAGGGAGGCTACCCTGCTACAAGACTACACTTAAAAAAATAAATAAAACACTATTTCACTGTTTAAAAGCATTGGTTTACACTTTTTTGTTTTTGTTTTGTTTTTAAACATTCCTCGTGGCAGCGTTAAAGAGCAAAAGGCTGTCAGTATCCAATTAGGAACAATTAACTTGGGAAGTTCACACTGACACTGCTTTACCAAACAACTTTGGCTTCAACTTGGGAGGTGGCGGTTAGTCCACAGGGGGAAAGAAGCAATGCTATAACACTCTAATCACTCGTGTTTTTCCAATGGATTTCTAAAAGAAGTGGCCAAACTTTTCAGTAATGCACACAAGAGCATTTCTCTGTTTTTGCCCACCACCTATTCCCCCACCTTTCCTGCTCGCGGAAATGAATTAAGCAACAGGCTACTTTTCTTCTTCACAAAAGGCCTCTGAGTGGCTTGAGTAAACGGACACTGCCAGAGAGCAGAGCTATTTCTATTTGATCTGAGCTTTGCCAACACGCTAATGAAGGCTGGAGCAGACAAGGAGGGAGAAAATCTTATTTGAGCACAAATTTAGCATTTATTCACTCGTCTGGCTTCTATTGAGGGGCTGCCCAATAGCAGCTGCCCAATGAGGAGTAAATCTTTTCTTGCTGGCTCCTGGCAAACACATAGGACCCTGGGAATCTTTCCCACATTAAGATAAATCACACTCGGTGTCTGTAAAAGTACCCACTCGCAACGCCTCAGAACATGTCATACTTCCAATGATAGAAACCAATTTAGAGTAAAAATAAAGCTCTACTTGAAAAATTGAGAAAAATGCTAACTATGTATGTTCGTTAGTTAATTGTTCAGAAACCTAATTCAAATGAATGGTCTCCATTTTTGGCATACAGTGGTGCAGACATGGCATATATGTTACAGAGTGACTGGGTAACACGCTACGTGAATTGCTGCTGAAATGCGGTGCAGACATGGCATATGTTACAGAGTGACTGGGTAACACGCTACGTGAATTGCTGCTGAAATGCCGTGTGTAGAGATTTCCCAGCCTTAATATTCTCACTGATCTTTTAAACAATTGCCCCAAACAGGGGCCATTCATTATCATTAAAAGGCCTGTAAAAAACAATAAAGCTGAACGTTCAAAAGGGCAAGGTAGGGAATGCTGGATTATTGGGGGAACTGCCAGTGAACACAAAGCTGACAATTTAAATGTAAACTAAAACAATTATACCCATCAAGGCAACAATGCATTGTGGAATAAGTGTAGGTCCTACTGTCTAAGTTCTCCCTACTTACCACTTAAACGGAAATCCCTTCAGGGCAGGGGCTCCTTGACTCATTTTCCCAATGTTCCTTTTATGTCTCAAGTGCTTATTCCCATTATGTGTTATTATTAGGTCACGTGTATCACTGCTGCAAAGCGCCAAGTACATGGATGGCGCCCTATAAATAAAGACATACATGCATTAGTAGGCTTGAGGAGTGTTTCAGGGATAATTACACTGGTTAGCAACTCATTTGGAAACGCAATAAAAGAAACCTTTAAAAAAAAAAAAAAAGGATCTCCTTGTATAGCGCTGGCAGTGTAGACAGCGCTGTGTATAACATTTTCAGGCACAATGACTCCCTTCCCCATAGAGCTTACAATCAGATTTTGGTGTCCGAGGCACAGGGAGATAAGGGGACGCGCCAAAGGTCACAAGTAGCCGACACCAGGCTCTGCATAGCAGTTTCGTCCTCTTCAAACGGCAGTTACAGAACCAGAGCGCTACTCTGGCAGCCCTAGTTTTACCACGGAACGTTACACTGTGCATACAGTAGCACTTATTAGATCTACAAATGTGGGCCCAGATACAGACTTCTGAAAAGCAGCAACATAACATATTGTATAAATTCTTCTGTTGGAATCTCTTGGATGTGACGGACAAAAGAATGAAGCTGGGTTTTTTTTTTTTTTAAATGTGATTCTGAAAATATTTGAATATCCGTATTTCACCAAATCAGAAACATTCTGCAGCTTTCCCGCATGAAATGAGTGATCGCAACAAAAAAAGGCAGGATAATCGCAATTCAGTCTTTTTGTTTTAAAGTGTAAGTGAACTACCCCTCAGAGGAAGGGCACGGCCGGCGTACGATGTAAAGATGGCTCCCGAGCGAGCTTCTGAACAGCTCGATTTATTCTCAAATGTTAAGAATCCGAACTTTAGGGGGGAAAAAACGTGAAATACACCATATACTGACCATGAAAAGGTCACAATACTGCGAGCTATAGTTAGAAGAAAGCTCTGCGGTGATCATGCAATGTCTTTAAGCAATTAGCCCGTTTCATCCTCTAGCGCATAAACAAAAAGTCTACTATTTGGTGCAAGACAGACTTCTCGCAAATAATTTCTGGAGATCCTGAGGAGTTATAGTGGGACTCAAGCTTTCTATTTTGGGATTACGCATTTTGAACAGACAATTTATACAAATTTCAATTGAGTTAAGGGAGTGCCTATTGAGCGCAAAATAATATAAATGCATACAGACTGGGGAAGATTAGATCAATTTAATTAACACTATGTCTTGCTAAAATAAATATACTTAGGTGGGGGGGAGGGGGGGAGAGGGGGCAATCCTTATGATACAAGGCCAGCTTGGTCTCAAGTCTGCAGTCCAACATTATTCACTTTTTGTATTACAGACAATAAAAATGTATCGAAATGGGTAAAGAGATTTATTTTCTGGCCCCACATAACTCTTGTATATAATGTATAACCCTGCTCAATTAATGTAACTATTTGCAACCATGTATTTGTCACCATAACTATGCCCAGGACATACTTGAAAACGAGAAGTAACTCAATGTATTACCTCCTGGTAAAACATTATAAATAAATAAAAAAAACTCCTCAAATCTCCAAACCACAATACTGCACTACTTTCAAGATAAGACAAGCAAGCTAGTCAGACTGATGTGGAATGTTACCTTGCAGCTAGAGATGGGAGAACTTTTGGCAGAAATTGCAAGTTCCCTTCAGCCGTGGATCAGTCTCAAAAAGGCAGATTTGTTTTTTTCCCCCCATCACAAAAAAATCTGCAAGTCCGATTTGGATTCTGAAAAATCCAAATTAGTTTGCGGATTACTAATCCCTGTTATTTAAAAATATATATTTTTCAACACAGACCCACCAAACACATTTAAACACACATACCCCCAAGCGTTTTTTGCTTCCTCCCCCAGCAAGAAAAGAGGGGTGGCCATCCTGATTAAAAACAATATACCATTTGCCCCGACGCTGATAACCAAAGATCCCGAGGGACGATATATATTACTCCAAGGCACGCTCTCAGGCTCCCCCATAGCTATCCTTAATATTTATGCCCCAAACGCCAACCAAACTCAATTCCTACAGAACCTCCTTAGCACTCTCGACCAATCGACGCTCTCCTCCCTTCTCCTTGTCGGAGACGTAAATATGGTACTTAGTCCAGACCATGACAGATCAGGCCAAACTACTGCCCCATACTCCATCCAACTACAGACAAAAGCCCAAAAATTCCAAGATATCCTCAGAGAGTACTCTCTGACAGACATCTGGCGGGCCCAGCACGCGGGTCAGCGAGACTACTCCTTCTACTCAACCCCCCATCAGTCTTACTCGAGGATCGACTATTTTCTAGGCACCAATAATGTTCTCCAGGCATCCTCCCACTCCGAAATAGGCCCAATAACGTGGTCCGACCATGCCCCTATCGCACTCACCCTCTCTCTGCCTTTCGTCAAGTCATTAACATATAATTGGAAACTTAACGACTCGCTCCTCAACGACCCACAAGTAGTCAAAACAATTAAGCAAAAACTGCTCACCTTTTTCCAAATAAACAAAGGCTCAGTACCTTCAGCAGCAACTCTATGGGAGGCCCACAAAGCCACCATCAGAGGGGAACTCATATCAATAGCCTCCTACAAGAAAAAACTTAAACAGAAAGCCCAGAATGAACTGATAAAATTCTTGCGTTAGAGCGCTCACACAAGCTATCCCTATCGAAAAAGGTGTTCAGAGCACTCGAGAAAGCGAGATCCGACCTAAAATTGCTTCAACTTGACGAGGTAGAGAGAGCCCTGAAATGGACCAAACAGCGGTTTTACGATAGGGGCAACAAAGCGGACAAACTTCTGGCCTCCAAATTAAGAGGCATGAAGGCAAAGACCCAGATCACAAAGATCAGGACTAAAAGCGGTCTAATCTCTTATAATGAGAAAGATATCGCAAGTGAGTTTGCAGAGTTCTACACGGATCTCTACAACCTTCCCCCCACTGGCCACCCAAAGGATAACGCCAAAAATACCTCCGACTACCTAACCAAATGCAACCACCCATCCCTCACACAAGAAGAACTCGAGTTCTTAAATAAGAAAATAACTCAAGAGGAACTAAAAAAAGCAATATCCTCACTTAAAATAGCTAAAACACCTGGACCGGATGGATTTACCAACGGCTATTATAAAAAATTTGTAGGCCCCCTGTCCCCTCATCTCCTAGAAATGTACAACTCCTTCATGCAGGATCAACAGATCCCAGACACTATGTCAGCAGCCAATCTGGCTATTATTCATAAAGAGGGCAGAGACCCACTTCAATGCGGCAGCTACCGCCCAATATCCCTGCTAAACTCCGACCTCAAGCTTTTCAGCAAAATTCTCGCAAACAGGCTGAATCCTATTCTCCCAAGACTAATTCATATAGACCAGGTGGGATTTGTGTCAGGAAGACAGGCCTCTTACAACACCCGCAAAATTATTGATATTATAGACCACGTGCACCTCAAACAATCCCAGGCCCTGATACTAAGCCTCGACGCGGAGAAGGCCTTTGACCGCATCAGATGGTCCTACCTCGACCAAACGATGAGCCAATTCGGCTTCTCCGGACCATTTCTTGCTGGCGTCCGGGCCCTCTATACTAACCCAACAGCCCTACTAAAACTCCCGGGAGGCCGCTCCAACCCAATAAAAATACAAAACGGCACTAGACAAGGCTGCCCCCTCTCCCCTTTACTCTTCGCCCTATCCATAGAGCCCCTGGCCGCCCGAATTAGAACTGAACCCACTATTAAAGGTATCCCAATCGGAGACAGGGAATACAAAATATCCCTGTTCGCCGATGACATAATCCTCACCATGTTAGACCCCCTCACCTCCCTCCCTAACCTAGAAAAACTCCTCAACGAATTTGGCCAACTGTCAGACTATAAAGTCAATACTGACAAGTCGGAGGCGCTCAGCATCTCCCTACCGAACCCCGTTTGGTCAGCCCTACAAAAGAAATTTAAATACAAATGGAATAGTTCCCATATCAAGTACCTTGGAATTAAAATAGCGAGCTCATATAACTCATTATACCAAATTAACTACCCCCCCCTCTTCCGCCAAGTCTTAAAAGATCTAGAGACCTGGCTAACCCACCAGATCTCCTGGTTCGGAAGAATAGTATCCACCAAAATGAATATCCTACCCCGTTTACTCTACTTCTTTCAGACCCTCCCCGTCCCTGTACCACTAGCAGAACTGAGGAATATCCAGGCCCATATCCTAAGGTTTATTTGGCAACAACGGAGAGCCAGGGTCCCACGGTCAGTACTCTTGGCCTCGAGGACGAGAGGGGGCCTGGGGGCACCGGACATACTCCGATACTACCAATCAGCCCAACTGAGGCAGGCGGTAGTATGGAACAGCCCCCCCACCTCCAATTGCTGGCTGGAGATAGAGACACACCACGCGTCCCCGAACACCCTCCCAACTCTATTGTGGTCCCCATCCCACAAAAACAAGAAATCATTGAGACTTAGCCTCGGGGCTATGAGATGCACGTGGTCGACATGGTTAAAAACCAAAGGGAAATACGGCCTAGCTTCAACCCCCTCTCAATTGACCCCCTTATTCGGGAACCCGGACTTCCCACCCGGGTGCGCCCGAACCCAATTCAGCCAATTTCAAGGCTTAAACATCAGAGTGGTTGCGGATTTGCTGGAAAAAGACCCATGCCCCTCCCGGAACTAAGAGCTAAATTTTCGTCCCCCGATTTACTCATATTCCAATACTTACAGTTTCGACACTTCCTTAGAACCCAGTCCCCTACCCTAAGGTTCCCGCCGCGCTCCAGATTCGAGACCCTCTGCCTCAAAGGCGAATACCAAAAGGGCCTCATATCGGAGATATATAAAACGCTCGAGGCATCCCAGCCCCCCCCCAATCACCTGTATATGCAGAAATGGAACGAAGACCTAAATACCAACTTGGACCTTGAGGACTGGGAGGATATCTGGGAGGCAGCCACCAAAACATCAATTTGTTCCGTCACAAAAGAAAACATCTATAAAATATTATTCCACTGGTACCTGACCCCGAGTAGACTGAGCCAAATCTACCCAGGCACTTCAGACGAATGCTGGAGAGGTTGTGGTCAAAGGGGGGACATGCCCCATATTTGGTGGACATGCCCGGAGATCCAAAGATTCTGGTCCCGGATCCAGGGCCTCCTGACCGAGACCCTGGATATAGAAATACCCCTGGACCCGCTGACCTACGTGCTGGGAAAACCAATCGACGACGTCCCTGCCCCTGCTGCCAGACTCACAGCGGCAATATTGACGGCTGCGAGATGCTGTGTTGCGGCGGCGTGGGAAGAAAATTAAAGCCCCCTCCAGAAGGACAGTGATCTCTAGGATAGACGGAATTATGATTATGGAAAAACTGACGGCAATGCTGAAACAAAAAACCCCACAATTTTATTCAGTCTGGGAACCTTGGCCAGGACTACCAACCCCCACATAAACCTTACTGCAACACCCCTCTCCCCCCCCCCCCCCCCCGACCGACGAACCTCAAAATCCTTCCCCCCCCCCCATACCCTCCCCCCCCCCCCGTCCTTCCCCTCTCTCTTCCCAAAGTCGTTCCCAACTATCCACCCTTCCTTCGTCTCCCCCCCCTCCTTTTCATCACTGAAAAAAGGAAAAGGGATTATTGTGTGTCGCTTACCTCTCCCATGTAATGTACATGTACTGCGCCGTATATACAAGTTGGCCTGTTAGCCAGTTTCTGTAACATGTACCAATCCGCTGTATGACACCAATAAAGGAAAAATATTTACAAAAAAAAATATATATATTTTTTGCTGGTGTACAGACCTGTTGTGTTAGAGTCTCAAGCACTAGACTGTATATATCCCCTCAAACCTCTCTCGACATGACATGTGAAGAAACACCTGTGCACAAAAAGACACACACACACGCACACACACCACGGTAGATATGCAAATGAGATATACAACTAATTACTCACCCCACACCTCCTAAAAGAATTTCCATAAGACCTATATTGACAAACCTACTGTACCTTGTGAGGAAGGGGGTACTGGGGTCAGGCCCAACAGGATCAGAACCCATGGATCGGATAATGGTAAAACAGAGGAAAATCTGCAGAACGGATTTTGCCAGTGTCGCCTCTCCCTACTTGCAGCCTCTATCCAGGGAAGAGGGACTGTGTCCCACAAATCCCAGCACAGAAATCAGGTTCACAAACTGTGTGTTAGGCTCGTTCTATACTGTGTGCGGCCGCGCGTGTCTGTGCGAACGCGCGTGCACATGATTTTTGTTGGTATAGTTTACGTGCTGCCGGGAGCAAAAGGTAGTGTGTGTGTGATTATATACACACACACACACACACACACACACACACAGTACCTGTCGCTCCTAGCAGCACTAAGACTATACCAACAAAAATGTATGTGTATATGTGTGTGAGTATAGATTGTGTGAGTATAGTGTGTGAGTGAAATAATGGCTTAAATAAGATTTTTTAAAGAAAAAAAACAGATGAATTAAAAAAAAAAATATCTGTGCACTCATTGACACGCACACACACACACACACACACACACACACACACACACACACACACACACACACACACACACACACACACACACACACACACACACGGCAGTAGCGGCGCGAAATCTTTATGTTCTGGTCTTCCCCGCTGTCTGTCGGCTCCACGCTCCCTGTCGTGCGTGCGCGCGGCCCTTGTATAGAAGGGCTGACTAACCTCAGCCATATATAATTGCCGCACGCGCGCACGGCGTAGCACGCAGTGTAGAAGGAGCCTTAAGAGAACTATTTCATGTAGCTCTTTACTCCCGATGGGACTCTAAGCGCTGTGCAACTTCACAGGCACTGCCCAGCCACAACGAATTTACAAATCTGTTTGGTACCTGGGGCACAAGGAGATGCAGTGGCTTCCCCAAGGTCATACTGAGCTGGCAAGATTTGAACAAGGCTCGTCCAAACTCAGTGCTGTTCCTCACTTAAGCCATTTCAGCTTCCTTCCGCTTTATCATGCTAAAGGTGATGAAATTTTGCATCTTACCCAATTTTCACAAACCAAGACATACAGCATAACGCATAGATCAGAATATCAGCAAGGATACCACTTGTTAAATGACTACACACCAACTACAGACAGACCAACTAGAGAAATGCAGTTATCAAAATGTAGTAATGCAATTAGAATCACTGCCGTCACTATCTAGCAAACCTGTTCTAAAGAAGACTCGCTTCCTTATATTTTCCCATCATTTCTACCTTAACTTTGTACGATTTATGTATATTTTATGTACTGTTTTCTGTGCATATGATCCATTTCTTGATGGAGTATTTATTTTAGCATGTGCACATTTATAGCTTGTAATGTAAGAAACGTAACGCCGGTACAGTGCTCTTCCGCTGTACCTGGTATAGCATGTGCCCTGGCACGAGAGAGGCCCTTCTGATACCATGGGACCAGCAACACTTTGGGTTGCAGTGCGTTCCTGCCCCCAATTCCATTGAAGAGGTTAAAACCAATCTCGGGCCTTTGACTTAAAGTACACTATATTACTGGACAATTACAGATACAATCTAGGGCTTGGCAAGAAAGGCAACTATATAACATGCCAAAATAGGCATAGAGCACCTGGAAACATGTTGTCTGAGACAGAATGGCATGTTTGCATAGCATGAGGATGTGAACCAGCAGGATAAAACAAACGGGCGAATACATTTACACCAACAATTTACATGTATTATGCGTTTCACGGGGTAGCAGAGAGGGTAACAAAACATTTGGTGACAGAGTGGTATATTCATTAGTAATAGCTTGATTGTAGGGTTGATTACACGCACTTTTTATTCAGAGTTTAAAAGGAAACATTTGAATGCCAGGAGCCCACACTTTGCTTGTAACGCCTTGGTATCTGTACTGGAACCCCACATACACTGTTCAGAAGCAGAAATGTGAACAATTCTGGGCAGATGGCAGGTCAGATTTAAAATAAACACTACAATGCCCGAAGCAACCAAGCACCAACAAAAGCAATAAGTACAACAGAGGTTTGCGGCTGCATTCCTTACACAAATGGCTGGGGGAGGGGAGGGGGGAGCAATGGATGAATGTGGGGGCTGCTCTAACTCGGGGGGGGGGGGGGGGGGGGGGAGGAACATGCAATGTAAATATGATCCTGCAGGTAGGAAGCGGAGCCATACCATGTACATCACGGGCAGGCAACTCCAGTACTCAAGGGCCACCAGCAGGTCAAGTTTTAAAGATATCCATTTTTCAGCACAGGTGGCTGAACCACGGATTGAGCCACCTGTGCTAAAGCAGGGATATCCCCAATATCTGGCCTGTTGGTGGCCCTTAAGGACTGGAGTTGGCCACCCCTGATATACATGAACAAGGGAAGAGATCAAGGATATTTGAGGTCTCCTGGGAGCTCCCTGTGCCTCTCCGGGCGAAGTGTTAATAAAAATAAAATGGTCTCATACATACCTAAATACTAAATTAAGATACTGAAATAGATTACCTTTACCAAAGACCTTTTCAATATGGTCATTTTGCTTTGTACGAGTCCCTGGGGCATTAGGCACCAAATGGGTTAAACATTACACGGGACTCAAAAGGTTTGCTCAGAAAAAAACAAAAACTGGGTTTAAGTCAAATTAAAATGCCCTAAAATGCCCTAAGAAAGGGCCATCTGCTTGGGTCTAAATGCCTTTTAAACACACTGTTGTTGTTGAGGACTAGTAAAAAGAAATCGCTATTTTGCAGATAATGGCAAAATCGGAATAGATCTTTCTATTTTGGCCTTCCCTTTACATACAAACCCTGTCGTTGCCATCAGTTGTGCTCTGGTTCCTGAGAATGCAAGGAGAAGAATTACAGAAGACAAGGTTTAAAAAAACAAAAACAAAAAAAAACACACGACTCCATAAAATTATTGAAAAAACAAAAATTACATTTACACTTGTACAGTTCCCCGTTTACTGCAAAGCAACAAGAGTCAACACGATTTGACTAAACTTTCATTTCCTCCCTTTTCTGCTATTGTAATGCCATTGCTAAATATTTACCCTTCCCAGATCACCAAACTGACAAGAAGTTTCTTTGTAGTGCAGATCTGAAGAGTCATCTGATAGTCCAGATGTATTCTCACGCCTTCAGGGAAACACAGGGTTGGATAAGCAGAGCCTCACCAAACAAGTTGAAATGAAATGACTTTTTGCATGAATCCAGTGTTCTAAGTCACATGGACAAAAGTAGTGGGCCGATTTGGGACAGTAGGTAAACGCTGGTTCGCATACATGAACACGTAACTGAGGGTGACATTCGTAAAGCTCAAAGTCCCTCCTCAGAGAAATAAAAGACTTTAATGATGAGACCATCTGTAATGTGCCTGAAAAACAGCTCTGTGCTGCCAGGTGGGGCTGTGAAAGCCTTCGGTAATGTTCATATGGAAACTCCTGTTTATTCTCAACCATAGACATTGGGCCATTTTAAATAAAATCTAAATAAACCGCTATATTAATTAAAAAAATTTCTTTTTTTAAATAGGACATATTGGACATAACTGCCCTTTTAACCAAACACGTATTCCGTAAGTGCATTTTTTAAATGCTTATCGATTAAATGTTAAACAAAATCTTTCAAATATTTTTTTTAATTTGGATATACATTCTTGTACTAAATTAAAATGTTACACAATTCCGTTGAAATTTAAAATTAATATTTGTAATTTAGTGTACACAAGGCTGTACCGAGAAATGAATCGTCGCACCGATAAATCACATTTTTTGATCCTTCATGCCCGATGAGCAAATTCAATTATTTACTCTGTTTACATCAGACCCCGCTTGCTTTCAAGGACCGACAAGCGCCATTACTGAATTAAGTCTTTTTCTACAGCACGAGACAAGCACAATCAAGTAATTGCATCACACACACACACACACCCCATATATCACACACACCCCATATAACACACACACACACACCCCATATAACACACACACACACCCCATATATCACACACACCCACCCACACCCCATATATCACACACACACCCCATATAACACACACCCCATATATCACACACACACCCCCCCCCATATATCACACACACACACACACACACACCCCATATATCACACACACCCCATATATCACACACACACACACACACCCCATATATCACACACACACACACACACACACACACACACACACACACACACACCCCATATATCACACACACACACACACACACACACACACACACACACACACACACACACACACACACACACACACACACACACACACACACACACACACACACACACACACACACACACACACACACACACACACACACACACACACACACACACACACCCTAAAAGCTATTAGTAAAATCAAATGTGTACGTTGTTTTCATCCAATTTTTCGGACACCTACCCGTGTGAAATGTAAAGTACCATTGATTGTTAGTATGGTTCTTTACGTAGCTCGGAGAGCACTTACTTAAAATCTAGTTAGAACAAATACATACAAATTGGATTCACCAGCATGTGAATCCTATCGTATCTATTGCAAGACCTGATTTCTTTAGACAGATGAATAGAACGCAAAATGTTAACAAATTGGAAATTTATATCCAGGTTCTTACTGAACCAGCGTAACGGGAAATTGTTTAACCCTAGATTGGTTTCTACAATGTTAACTTCTTTGGAAACAGCCTGCAATGCTGCTAAATGTTAATAAAGTGCCACTAATCTGGAGGAGAGGAGGGAGAGAAAGAGAAAAATTAATTTCCATTTTTTTTTTAAAAACATTTTCAGGCAGCGTTCTTACCACCACGCTCCTTTGAATATTTAAAAAATATCATCTTGATTCCTGTTAAAGCCGCTAAAACATCTTAGGCTGTGTCCATAGACACGTCGCCCGTGCGGAGACTGAGGGAAAGCGGGTGCTTTCCCTGGCCATGGTATGCGCGTCGTCCGTGGGCGTGCCAGTGACGTCACAGAGCTGGTTCGCCCTCATTGGGAGAACCGCTCACGTGACCGGCCCGTCGCGCCAAGAAATCAGTTTTAACTGATTTCTTGCGCAACGCGTGCCCCCTCCTGCTTCCGCCCATACGCTGTATAGACACGATCACTGCCATTAGGCAGTCTGATCGCTCAGCGTGCAGACGTGTTCGCGCGGTCGTCCATACCATGGACGCAGCCTTAACCATAACTTTACATTCACAGACCTCTCTCCCGTAGCTAGCCCCTTCTCAAATTATTCATTTAACAAATAGTGTTTGGACATTAATCAAATTATCCTACGAGGGGGGGGGGGTTAAGCCAACAAGAACGACAATCCTCCCCCAAAGAAATTCCCGCTATAAAAAATAAGCAAAAGAAAAATTTCAAACAAAATAATAATCACAAAATACCACATGGACCCCAATTGGCACTGCGCCTTAAAACGTAGCTGGTCTTGTCTAATTATGCCCTTTGTGCTCTCCAGCAGGAGGGTCGTTAACATTAACAGAATTTTGTACGACAGCTAATGAATGAACCCCGTTTATAAAAAGTCGTTTGTGTAACCAGCAGACCGTGTCATTTAATAAAGCTTGGTATTCTTCTTTATGCAAGCGTACCACTACTACCACCAAGGGGAACTGCTGCTTTAAGATCACGTGCATCATTCTACATGGCCTAAAAGCAATGTGGCTCAGCCCCTTGACTGCATAACATGGCACAACCTATATCAGAGTGCTGTGGAGTATAAATGGACAGAGCCACAAGTTATCATACTAGTATGTACAACCGCAGTCATTACGAATATCCCTCAAAAAGATAGAAAACGTACAAACCACGGGTGAGCTCGGCAGGAGGTGGGGCCTTTTCTGGCTACATGCCTTTAAAACAGCTGGAATGCCTCTTTTCTGCTTTAATCATGAATGGTTTTGTTTTAGGCACATTTAAACCATTTGGAATAGCCTTTAACTCATTGCATATATCAGGTCAATCTGGCAGTGAGGAGAGGAAAGATTTGCTATTCCAGTGCACTGTAAAGAAAGTAGCTGTACCCCAGTAAGCCCCCCCCCCCCCCACCCACCCCCTGCCTATCATGAAAGATTTCCAAAGGTTGCAAGCTGTAAATAATTGAGAATAAAGCAAGAATTCACAATAGGGTATTTTTTGTGTTTTGGCCCACAGCTGCATACAGTTTCATGGTATGCAGGTCTGCATATGTTTAAGGAGGTTTTATTAAAAAAAAAAAATTGCTGAACATTCTTGCATTTTAAAACAAACATACTAAACGGTCTGTACAATCTGTATGATCGGACGGTTGGAGTAACATTTCTTCGTGACATGCGTTTAAGAATGGTTTTAACAATGCCTTTATAACAACACACACCATAGTTCAGTTTCGGTTTGAGTTTTGGCTTTTTATTTTCGTTAGGGCACAAAAGCAGGTTTCCCGTGGCCCTAGTGAAATGATTCCAGCCCCATAACAATGTTGGCACTGCTACAGGGGCAGATTATCACAGTCTCACAAATAAAATAATGAAGGCAGCACCAAGAGCTGCTCAGTTTCAGGTCACTGCTGGACAGAAAATACTTATTTTATGGCAGATAAAAACCAGGATCCAATAAACGCTTTCAAAAGTGATTTTGAGCATTGTTTTTGTTTTGGGTGGTTGTCCCTTTTGCACAGGAAAGGACATTACGTACACAGCGAGCCCTTTTCATAGTTGTATATTTTTTACCCTTCCCTGCTATTACAGTCCGAGTTCCCAGACGACAAAGGGGTTAACAGTTAACTAACTAGGCTTTGGACAGCTGCTGCTTTACATTTACAAGTATTCTTAAGGGTTTATGAAAACGACTCAAAGTGACCATATGTGCTTAAAAACGTGAACTAAATGAGTTACAAAACATCTGCTATCAGTTTGGTAAATTGAAAAAGGGGGGAAAGATTATTTTAACCAATGACATAGAAAAATCAATTTTGTAAGCACTGGGATGAACAAAAGGAAATATTTCACCTACCAGTTTCTGAATATAGCTAAGCCAGCCTCTCCCTAATGAGCACCTGGTTAATAGGTGCAAAGTATAACAGAGCGATGTCTGTTCTAGAAGGTCACAGGGCAGTGTTTGATCTCCAAACTCAGGCATTTGTGTCTAGCAGCGCCTCATTATGTCCATGGGGTTCCGTGGCTGCAGAATGCGTCTTCATTATACATTTTACCTGTCACAATGAGGTAGAACGATCTTATATTAAGAACTCAGGCTTCTATAGTTGGAGGTCCTGAATCAAACCCAGTGACAGAAGCCATATCACTCTACGTCCGTGGGCCTCAGGCCCTACAGATAACATCGGAAGCTTTTGTGCCACAGATCCGTATTATCTTTTATTTGTAAAGGTATAACATATTCTGCAGCACGATACAATATTGCCTCTTTTAACGTGACAGCGTGTACAGCAAGGCCTCGCGGATATGGCGTTACCGAGAAGGGGGCCGCCATGTCTACGCATGCGCAGAACGGGGAAGTCAGGGGTCGCGCATGCGCAGAACGGGCGGTTGAGGAGGGTGCGCATGCTCATAATTTAAGGTTGCGCGTGTCGAACGGAGGTTGCGAATGCGCAGAAGGGGGGGGGGGGGAATTGACAGTTTGCGCATACTCCAAAAATCGCCGGTTCCGCTTTCTGGCGATTTTAGCTTTGCGGCAGGTCCTTAGAACGGAACCCGCCGCATGCCCGGGGCCCTCCTGTACTTGCAAAGCAAACAGTGATTCACTGGCGCAGATAGGGCTTACGCTTATAGGCACACAGCATTATTTTGAGAAACACTGTGCTGCCTATTCGTATGATATTTATGTGCATTTATAATCCCTTGTGTGCTGCAGAAAAGGCTTATAATACTAATTACCATTTAAAATGTGGTCTTGGTTCACCAGTGATTATTAAAAAAAAACTTTTTTAAAAAGGAAGATTTCGTCCCAAAGATAATCTTATTTAATAATAACCATATGACCAGGACATTTGAAGGAGATTATATTAAACATTTTATTTTTTTATAACTTGTATTTTTTATTGTTTTTCCAAATTGAAAACAAAAGGGAAAACAAAAAGAGAGGGGGGAGGGGTGGGGAGTGGGTAAAGAAAATAAAAGGGTGTGGGGGGAAGGGGTAGTAGGGTGACATCTATCATGTGCTCCTCGCAGGAAGCGTACATTCAATTACACTTGAAACATCCTTAATCAGAGCTAAGTCAGTTTACCAATTAATAGTTTTGTTATTTCGTTGATCCTATTGGATTCTTACAAATGTATGTCTCTCACGGATCCCATGTTGTCAGGAAGTGGTGCCGGTCATGGATCAGGCTTGAGAGTCTCTCCATTGTCATTATACAGTTTATCTTGTGTAATACCTCAGTGATAGAGGGGGGGTCGTTCTGCTTCCAGTGTTTTGGCTGCAGATAGGATCTGTGTTATCAAATAGTCTATTTTTCTCTCGAGGCCCTCGTTAGGTTTTAGTAGGAGCACTTATTCTATGTCCCAGGGTAGGTTCAGGCCTGTTACCCCTTCTATTAGTCGCCTGATTCTCCCCCCCAAAAAGGATTATCTTAGGGTAGGACCACCATATGTGTTTAAATGTGCCTATTTGGCCGCAGTTACGCTAACACATAGGGGAAGTTAGTGGGAAGAAAGAGTGGAGGCGCGCTGGGGTATAGTACCATCTGTGTAGGACCTTCAGATTTGTTTCCCTGATTGTTGAGCACCGAGAAGCCCTAGCTATCCTTTCGTATATTTCTTCCCAGTCCTCTTCTTCTAAGGGGTTCCCAGTACGATATGTTTTAACATTTTATTTAAATTTGATTCATTTATGCCTTTAAATCTAGCACAATGCATTTTAACATGGATTTCCAGGGGTACAGACATCTCTATAATGGTAATACTCTGATAATGTACAGTAAGAATATTTGACAAAGCAAATAACAGTAGGTGGAATTCTCCTTCCCCCACAAGGAGGTACAAATCCTACATTTGGTTTGATTTCCAAAGCGTTGTGGTATGCAACATCCAAAGAACATTCTAAAACTCAGTGAAATGTTGCAAGACAGGGGTGACCAACTCCAGTCCTCATGGGCAACCAACATGTCAGGTTTTCAGGATATCCCTGCTTCAGCACAGGTGGCATAATCAGTGGCTCAGTCAACAACTGATTGAGCCACCTATGCCAAAGCAGGGATATCCTTAATCAGTTGTTGACTGAGCCACTGATTATGCCACCTGTGCTGAAGCACGGATATCTTGAAAACCTGACCTGTTGGTGGCCCCTGAGGACTGGAGTAGGTGAGCCCTGTTGTAAGGTGTAGACCAGTGTTTCCGAAATGGGGTTCCACGGAGCAGTCCCAGGCGTTCCACCATGGCTCTCCTCCACAGCGGCTGTGGAGAGTGTGAGCAGCCACGAAGAGACAGACTGGGCGCTCCACTGAGGCTCGTGCGGGAAGCCCCGGCTCTGCACGTTGCTCGTTCGGGTAAGATGCCGCTAGCGCAGCTGGCTGACCCGTGGCAAAAGCTGCCGGTGAAGAAAGTGGCGAGGGGGGAGCGCGAGGGGGGAGCGCGAGGGGGGAGCGCGAGGGGGGAGCGCGAGGGGGGAGCGCGAGGGGGGAGCGCGAGGGGGGAGCGCGAGGGGGGAGCGCGAGGGGGGAGCGCGAGGGGGGAGCGCGAGGGGGGAGCGCGAGGGGGGAGCGCGAGGGGGGAGCGCGAGGGGGGAGCGCGAGGGGGGAGCGCGAGGGGGGAGCGCGAGGGGGGAGCGCGAGGGGGGGAGCGCGGCGGTTACAGCTAGCGCCAGACCAGGAGAGCAGTGACAGGAGAGGAGGGCGCATGGGATATCTACTTATACGGAAAGTGTATGGCAGTATAGAAAGGTGTGAGTGAGCAGGGGAGGTGTATAGGAAGGAGTGAGGGGAAGTGTATGGGAGAGTATGGGAAGGAGTGAGGGGACGTGTATGGGAAGGAGTGAGGGGACGTGTATGGGAAGGAGTGAGGGGACGTGTATGGGAAGGAGTGAGGGGACGTGTATGGGAAGGAGTGAGGGGACGTGTATGGGAAGGAGTGAGGGGACGTGTATGGGAAGGAGTGAGGGGACGTGTATGGGAAGGAGTGAGGGGACGTGTATGGGAGAGTATGGGAAGGAGTGAGGGGAGGTGTATGGGAAGGAGTGAGGGGAGGTGTATGGGAAGGAGTGAGGGGAGGTGTATGGGAAGGAGTGAGGGGAAGTGTATGGGAGAGTATGGGAAGGAGTGAGGGGAAGTGTATGGGAGAGTATGGGAAGGAGTGAGGGGACGTGTATGGGAAGGAGTGAGGGGACGTGTATGGGAAGGAGTGAGGGGACGTGTATGGGAAGGAGTGAGGGGACGTGTATGGGAAGGAGTGAGGGGACGTGTATGGGAAGGAGTGAGGGGACGTGTATGGGAAGGAGTGAGGGGACGTGTATGGGAAGGAGTGAGGGGACGTGTATGGGAAGGAGTGAGGGGACGTGTATGGGAAGGAGTGAGGGGACGTGTATGGGAAGGAGTGAGGGGACGTGTATGGGAAGGAGTGAGGGGACGTGTATGGGAAGGAGTGAGGGGAGGTGTATGGGAAGGAGTGAGGGGACGTGTATGGGAAGGAGTGAGGGGACGTGTATGGGAAGGAGTGAGGGGAGGTGTATGGGAAGGAGTGAGGGGAGGTGTATGGGAAGGAGTGAGGGGACGTGTATGGGAAGGAGTGAGGGGACGTGTATGGGAAGGAGTGAGGGGAGGTGTATGGGAAGGAGTGAGGGGAGGTGTATGGGAAGGAGTGAGGGGACGTGTATGGGAAGGAGTGAGGGGACGTGTATGGGAAGGAGTGAGGGGACGTGTATGGGAAGGAGTGAGGGGACGTGTATGGGAAGGAGTGAGGGGACGTGTATGGGAAGGAGTGAGGGGACGTGTATGGGAAGGAGTGAGGGGACGTGTATGGGAAGGAGTGAGGGGACGTGTATGGGAAGGAGTGAGGGGACGTGTATGGGAAGGAGTGAGGGGACGTGTATGGGAAGGAGTGAGGGGACGTGTATGGGAAGGAGTGAGGGGACGTGTATGGGAAGGAGTGAGGGGACGTGTATGGGAAGGAGTGAGGGGACGTGTATGGGAAGGAGTGAGGGGACGTGTATGGGAAGGAGTGAGGGGACGTGTATGGGAAGGAGTGAGGGGACGTGTATAGGAAGGAGTGAGGGGAGGTGTATAGGAAGGAGTGAGGGGAAGTGTATGGGAGAGAATGGGAAGGAGTGAGGGGACGTGTATGGGAAGGAGTGAGGGGACGTGTATGGGAAGGAGTGAGGGGACGTGTATGGGAAGGAGTGAGGGGACGTGTATGGGAAGGAGTGAGGGGACGTGTATGGGAAGGAGTGAGGGGATGTGTATAGGAAGGAGTGAGGGGAGGTGTATGGGAGAGTATGGGAAGGAGTGAGGGGACGTGTATGGGAAGGAGTGAGGGGACGTGTGTGTGTGTGTGTATATAGTATATATATTATGTATGTATATATAAATGTGTGTCTGTGTGTGTGTATTGTATAGTAAAGGAGTAACACGTGTATTGTAGAGCAGCATTTCCCAAATGGGGTTCAGCGGAACCCTGAGGTCTTTTTAAAATGTATTGGGGCAGTGGGGGACTTAAAAAAAAAAAAACCCTGGCGTTCCGTGAGGTAAAATAAAGTGTTTTGCGAAAAAAGAAAACATTTAAAAATTGGGAAACACTGGTGTAAACTTATCACCACAGTTATTTTTCTTTAATACAATGTTTGATACACTACTTGACATCACGGCTTCCCAATGGCCCATGTAACGCAGAGATTTGAACGCCATTTTGTTTCCCCAGGAGGGGGATGGTACCGGTAGCACCTTCCCTGGTAAGTATATCATGAACCATCGGTCTCTAGAGCTGAAATGAACACTGTTCAGCTCCGAAGACCCCCCTCAAAACCTCACATTCACCAAGCTCCACTACGGATTAACGCATGCGAACGGATATGAACTCCCAATCACGTGAATGGGAGTAAAGGCCTGTTTGGGCGAGTTAATCCATAACGGAGCTTGACAGATAACCTCTATGGGGAACAAAAAAAACCCGGCCAACAGCAGGAATCTGCGGGCAGACAGAAGCTCTAGGTATTTCCTCAATGCAGTGGATTCCAACCTTTTTTTGGTTAACCTTATGTGAAATTCTTAAGAACCCCAAACCTCCCCAACGGCGCGCCTGAGATCAGATGCATGGTAAGGAACCCCAAACCTCCCCAACGGCGCGCCTGAGATCAGATGCATGGTAACGAACCTCAAACCTCTCTAATGGCACGCCTGAGATCAGATGCATGGTAAGGAACCCCAAACCTCCCCAACGGCGCGCCTGAGATCAGATGCATGGTAAGGAACCCCAAACCTCCCCAACGGCGCGCCTGAGATCAGATGCATGGTAAGGAACCCCAAACCTCCCCAACGGCACGCCTGAGATCAGATGCATGGTAAGGAACCCCAAACCTCTCTAATGGTGCGCCTGAGATCAGATGCATGAAGGAACCCCAAACCTCTCTAATAGCGCCTCTGAGATCAAATGCATGGTAAGGAACCCCGACCCTCTCTAATAGCGCGTCTGAGATCAGATGCATTGTAAGGAACCCCAACCCTCTCTAATAGCGCGTCTGAGATCAGATGTATTGTAAATTCTTCTGTATTTGGTACAATTTTAAAAGTGACTGGGCACCCTTTAGGGATGCCCGGGGAACCCATGGGTTCCTAGGAACCCTAGTTGAAAACACTACACTGTTTGTATAGAAATGTTGCAATCATATTGAGCAAAAATAAAATAGGCTATTTTTGCAGGCTAAGAGATCTGTTATTGGTCCAACAAAGGTTGTTCTTTAATATTAAAGCAGCAATCCCCTCCTCTAGAAGCCTATAGGGGTTAAAATCATATGATGTTAGTATCTTGGCACATGAATATGTCCTGCTCTAATAATAAAAAAAACATTTTCTAGTGTTCAAAAAATGTTTTTCTTCCTCACTAGCTCCTGGGGTTACCAAGGTACGGTTTGCACTGCGCTCAAAGCGGCGTATCCCTTTAACCTCCCGGACACGTCATATTTCATACGCTGAACGGAGCATTTCAGACAGATAAAAAAATAAAATAAGTGTTAGAAAAGGCAAGAAGAAATCTTACAGTAAGAAAATAAAAATACAAAAAAGGTGGCGATCAGCCTGACTGCTGCAAGACATTGTTATGCAAGAGAATGCAACAGCAAAACAAGGGTAAGTGCAAACAAACACACAGAACATTGTCCCTATTCAATGGGGCCTGAAATCTTCATGAACAAGGGGAAGACTGCTTCAAAGTATATGGAAAAGGGGCCAATAGTAGGGGGCTGTGTTCCTTATACTCAATCACAACAATGCGTGTATTGGGATACGAATACAAATAATAGTTCTAAAACTAAGTGCATGTATGAGTCAGTAGATTCGGAAAAGCGGTTTTACTCACACTACCTTATGACAATATGACCCTACACTCATTTAAGCCAAGTGGCTGATCACACTCAACTAAAAAGGGGCAGTTCAACCCAGTCAAGAATGATTTTATTATTATTATTATCAGTGGTTGACAAATCACCAAAAAATCTACTCGCCACACAAAAAAATCTACTCGCCACCTAGTACCAAACGTGTGCAGCTTGGGCCAATATTTACTCGCCCGGGGGTTAAATCCACTCGCCCGGGGCGAGCAAATGTATAGGTTTGTCGAACACTGATTATTATTATAACTTATTAGTGTAACTGGCTTCTTTAAAAAGATTCAACCAGCCTTATTAAAGTAACGATCTTCCTTCTATCTTGTGAAAAATGAATTGGTTCTTGACCGTCAGGAACATTGAAACCAGGCCCATCAGCTACTTGTGTCCATTTGACCAATGATGGCCCCATAATTACTTTAAAAAAAAAACAAAAAAAAAAAAAAACATTCAACTCTGCCACTTTTATCCTTCGCTGGACTGCCGCTTTTAAATATATAAAGAGTGAAGAAAAAAAACCCAGGTACAAAATATGTGCCGAGAGTAGTAGTGCAATGTTCTCCCACTCAAAGGGTTAAATCAAAACTTGGGAAATGTCTCTCATAAGCAAATAATGGTTTGCTGTGCACCAATATATTGTAGCAACGTAAAAGGGTAGGGAGGGAAGAAAAAACAATGTTATGACTTGAAGGCTTGCCCCTTTTAGAGTGAACCTTAAAAGGATTATACTGTGGTGTCAGTCTAGGTTTCTCCTTGCCTAACAGTGTATGGTATTAGAGGAGCAGGAAAGAAAAGACATATCCTGGTCTGCAGTAAGACCCATAGCAACAGATTCTGAAAGGAGATGCAGGGTCGGATCATGTGCACATAACTTCACACTGCTAAAGAAGCTGCTCCCCTCTGCTGCATACGTCTGTAATTGCACTTAATATGATCCCCCGAACTGACAGTGCTGTTGGCTATAATAAATAGTGCACGGCAATCAACGACTAAAGACCCTGCACCACTTAGACAACCATTTCATTGCTTGCATACATTGTAATTAAATAGCACTGCGAAAAGACAGAGGAAGAAGCACTCCCGTGAGAAAGAGAATAGTGAACAAACTAATAACATTAAAACAATGACTTATGATTGTGAAAAATTGTCAGTGATTTTTTTTTTATTAAACAATGCAGCTCCAACATCTATAGACTGTTTCAATCTTGCAATGGTTAGAAAAAATAGGGTTGGAGTGCAAAAATAGAGAAATTATAATATAGAATGGTAATAATATATTCCAATAGTGAGTATTGGTGATATTGTGACATTAGTGAAGAAAAATGTCTCATTTCATGAATTCTCATACATTAATTATAGAGCGTTTGTCACGTAGTCTTCCTTCTTTTGGTCCTCACTGATATGTGGGTCCCACCGCTTAATTTGTTAAGATAACATGCATGTAGTGTACATCACACAACATGAACCACGACTACTGGAGCTCCATCTCAGACCTCCACGCTCCAGGAATTCTCGTCTCTGGGCGTCTGAGGTCACTTCCGGTTACTGGATTCCGCTCGGAGCCGCGAGGCCTACCGTCCTCCCTGCACAGCAGCTCTCTCTCTGCTGTCCCTGTAAGCTGCTTTGCAGTCTCACTTGCAAAGCAGGATAGGTCTTGCTTTTGCCTGTTGCGGTGACACTGCATCGTAGAACGGGCGCCAGAGGAAAACATTTTAGGCGCCCAGGATAGAAAAATCACCCATTGTACAGTAGGCACAGTTCCAACGAGCATTAAGCACTTAATCACCAAGTAACATGTGGCTTTAACACATTACAACACAAACAGTTCCATGTCACAAAGAATCTAAAGACGTTACATTTTTCAGCGGTCACATATTGATATACGGGCAATAAAACACTAAGGAATTTAAACAACACTCCTGGTGTTCCCAGCACTCCAGATGAAAACAAAAAGATTTATTGAATATCAATAAAGAATGTGTATTCCAAGACAAAACACCATAACGCAAGTCAAGGCAAAAACAGGTATAATATGAATACAGGCACAGTCTGATGGGAAATGGGAGAGGAAAGGGAGTGGGGGAGGTGGACGTGATATCACAGAAAAAGTTGGGAAAGGGAAGGGAAACCCCTAACAGGGAAGGAAATCTGGGAAAGAATATGCGGAGGGCAACATTTCAGGGTTATTAACCTCTTCTACTGGCCCATTCCCATAGTCGCCAAGAGGAGACTATGGTACTTCCTGCACCCTCACAATCCAATCCTCCTGCAAAAAATAAAAACAATAGGCGACACCAAAATTAGGTCAGGTAAATGCATGCAATTTCACATGCAATAGAGTCAGTCACTTCCAATAATGCACTCTAACCTGTATGTCAGCACACCCAACACAACCCTATAGATTGATGAAGCAAAGGCAAGCTGCATTGCAGTAAACAATGGGTTAATACTGTTTGACCAATAGTATGAAACTGCCTGGCTACAGAAAAATAGCCTCTAAGCAAAGAGTCTCAGTATATGATATGCAGCAGTACACCTAAACTAGTACTCTTTGATAAAGTCCCCACCAGGGACGAAACGCGTCAGAGGACCCTCATGTTTTTTAACCTGGCTTGTATGCCGAAATAAAGTTCTTTTTTCTATAGCACTTTGCCTCCAGCCTATTGTAATTTGCAGTGCCCGTCCCACCATTTTTTTCTACTAAACTAGGCCAAGCAGGTATGTCCTGTAATTCAGTGAGCCACCATTGGGAGCTGCACAGCTGCAGACAGTCTGGCTGAGATAGATGTCCTCTCTGCGGCTGAGCAGAGAGATCCATCAGTTGGTGTGTAGCAGTTCACAGAGGAACCTATAGCAAAGAGAGTAGGTGAGAGTCTACATTACTTCACCCGGTACATGGCAGGTTGCAAGGCTGTATGAGTACGTGCAGTCAGTTGGCTTGCTTTATCAATGTCCACGGATGCCGTTGGTGGGACGGTGCTTACTTTCGGGTTGCGCACGATGCGTGTGACGTCACCCTTCGAGCTGGCTGTTAGAAGTACATTCTGCTTAGTCAGGCATGCGCAGAATGGAATAGGAAGAGTCCCATCAGGACAGCGTAGACGTGGCCATAAAATCATGTGGCACCTCAGCGTTCGCGTTGTCATGGTGCACCACAAACAAAGTGGACAAAGCAAGTGGACAGGTTAATTCAGAGGCAGGTACGAATAAAAAATGGACTATCCGGCTGCCAATAGATGGGAGAGATGTGTGTATAAATAGAAGCATAATGGGATATCATGTGTCTCCTAATGGGTGAACCCCAGGCTAGAGAGATAATATACAACACACGTCCAGATATACTAAAACAGTGATAATTGTACCGACACATTACTAGCTGAAGTAACTGGGGTATGGTTAGATCCATTGCGAACGTAATCGGTGACATGCGGACGGATTCACGAGGCTACCCCTCAGGGTTAAGGGGCACCAGCACAACAACCAAACCTGATGTTCTGTGGGGGTATGCCCACGGCACCTATATGGGCGGAAAGGAGCACAGGGGAGCAGGACCTCAGTAGTGACAACTCTAGTCCAGCCCCCTGTTCATTCCCCTGGTGCCATGGTTCCCAGTGTCCTTATCCACCTGGAGTCCCTTTGTAACAGCCATTGTACAAGGCTGCTCCCCGTCGGCTTCTCTCAATGTTATCGATTACTTGGAAGCAGAGTTGGCTTACACTGTGCCCAACATGTGTGAAACGGTGCGCCACTGGGGCCTCCAAATCACAGCTGTGGATAGCCGCCTTATGCTGTCTGATCCGATCCTTTACCGGCTGTGTTGTCTCTCCCACATACCCAAGTCCACACGGGCATTTTATCAAATATATTACATTCCTAGAGAGGCACGTGAGAATTTTTTTGATAAAAAACTTTTTACCTGACTGTTGATGTGTAAAGAGGTTACCCTCCTGCATGCTGTAGCATTGGCTGCAGCAACTAAAAACACCCACGTCTGGGTGTCCCGAGAAAAGTCTGGGTGGTCTGTGTGCCCCCTATGTCTGCCCTTACATGTCTGTCCCTGAAGTTCTTCCCCCTCTTGTAAGAGAACAGGGGTTGGCTGTAAGGCTCGGGGTCAGACACTCATCCGTGCTCAATAAGTGCCAATTGTCCAGGATGATCTTTTTGACCCGCTTGCTCTAGGTACCATATGTAGATATGAATGGTACCGAGAACTCCTTTGACGGGATTATGTGTAGTGGGTCCCCTAGCCAACAGAGCCAATCTTATGGACATTTCTGCCTTTTCCCTCTGTGTTTGTAAAAGTGGTTTGGGATATCCCGTCAGCAAACCTATCTTGCATATCGTCTAATCTTAACTGGACGTCTGGTGCGGTACTAATGATACGCCTGGCCCTAATGAACTGGCTGTGAAGTAAGCCTATGGTGGTACCCGGGGGATGGTAACTGTCAAAATACAGTAAGTTGTTTCGGTCTGTCGATTTTGAATAGGTCGGATACCAGTCCATTGTCCCTGATCGATATAAAAGTAAAGGAATATAGTATCAAACACATGGGTGAATCCAATGGTCTCCCTCGAGGTGCTGAGGTACGCAATTAACACCAAGTGTGTCAGCTGTGCCGACCCAGACCAGGAAAATGTCATCAATGTATCGCAGCCACATAAGCCCATGCTCCTTGAATGACGGGTTTCATAGACAAACTCAGTCTCGAATTGATTCATATAGGAGGTTGGCATATGTGGGTGCAACATTGGATCCCATGGTCATGCCCTGTTGTACATAGAATGGATCTTCAAAAAGAAAAACATTTTCTTTCAAGTAAGTAGATCTAAGATCAGCCTCCTCTCATTCAGTGTAAAGGAACCATCTGCATTCAATGCCAATCTAACTGCCTCTATGCCATTGTCATGCAGGATGGACGTATAGAGACTATTAATGTCAAGGGTTGCCAGGAGTTAATACTCCTGAGATTAACTTCCTGGCTGATCGCAAACTTGCCCACTTTCCATAAGAATTTGGTTTTGTCCTTAATGTAAGAGAGTGTGGTGGTTACAAGAGGTTGTAGCAGTTTGTTGATAAGCACCGCTAGTGGCTGAAAAACAGAATCGGAGCATGTCACAATGGGGCGACCTGGTGGTTTATGGAGGTTTTTCTGAATTTTGGGAAGGGTGTAAAATACGAGGGTAATTGGATCTTTTAAAAATAAGTAATTCTTTGTTTTTGTGATATAATGCCACCTACATGTGCTAATGTGACTACCTGTAAGATTTTCAGTGTGACCTCCGGGGTGGGATTGTGTGGGGCAATTACATAATTAGATATATCTGATAATTGGCGGATGATTTCACCCCTATAATCCGTCCTGTTCATAATAACAATGGCTCCCCCTTTGTCAGCCGGCTTAATGATAAAGTCTTTGTTGTTCTCTATTTCTCTGAAGGTATCTCTCAGCTCTTGTGAAGTTGGTACGTCTAGGGGCTGTGGGTGGTGTTTTCTTTAAGAGTTCTATTTGCCACTGCACCAGAGAAATTAATGTCTCAATAGTATGGTTAAAGGGTGGCAGACTAAATCTGCTCCTATTTTTGCAATCCATGATAAGAAAACGGAAAGTTGCATCTGTCTCTATATCTGGACCAACCCGCCCTCCAAGGGAAGGATGTTTAGCAGAAAAAAAACCTAGAGTGAGTATCCTGTAAAATCTTGCAAGATCCTCGTCAAGCTCGAGGGGGGTCAGTGTACAATGTGGGTACAAAGGAGAGTCCTTTGTTAAGAACCGACATATGTTTATTGGAGAGTGGTATGTTGGAGATATTTATCACTAATTCAGTGATCTTGTCTGCTTCCCTCTCTGTGGCTCGTCCCACCCGTTTGTGGAATTTAATTACCAACAGCCATACCTTATTAGATCGTAATGATTACACCACTGATTGCTTTTTACTAAAAACTAAACCAACTTATAACAGCAAAAAAAGGTAGTGGATCCGTGAAACTGCCGTCCCTGTAAGTAAAAAATAAAAATGTTTATTTAAACTACATAAAAATGGTACAAGAATAGACACAAACAAAACAAAATTTTCTCCTCCCACGCGTTTCACGCCCTCTGGCGCTTTCTCAAGGACCGACTCTGAGAAAGCACCAGAGGGCGTAAAACGCATGGGAGAACACTTGTTTTGTGTGCGTCTATTCTTGTACCATTTTTTATGTAGTTAAAATGTTTATTTAATTTTTTCTATTCTGGCGAGTTTTGAGTTTACTTACAGGGGCGGCAGTTTCACGGATCCACTAACTTTTTCGCTCTGCACTCCAGGATCGGAGAGATGCCATAGGGAGAACACGGCTTACCCTTTCAGTTCGGGTTCATCACAAGCTGCATTTAGGCTGAAAAATTCAAACGGTGATAACTCGTGAGTAGAAGCATTGCTCCACACCAGACCCACGGAGACAGGGATTATATCGAGCTGCGGTTATCCCATGGAGGGGGTACATCTGTCCTTCACAGGGTTAACTGGGCTGGTTTATAACAGCGATTCACACACCCCTTCTCATTCACCTAAACACTAGCTTCTCTTCAGCAGTGATTACCTTGGTTATCCAACCCTTTCAGTGCCCGCTTGAAAGCTTCATTTATTGGCTTAGCGTAGCCACATGTTTTGTTCCTTGAGCTTTTATTGGGTTTTTCCTTTTCTAACTTATAACAAAATTCATGCTTAAGGGGTTAAATAGTAGACCTATTGGCAAAAGAATTGCACAAAATTACTGACAATCATTATTATGGAATCCATATCAGCTTCTGATCAATGTCAAGTTGGCATGTTTTCCCTTGCAGCTGGAAACCAAGCAGTAGTCTGACAAAGAAAATAACCTTTACAGTGGGCTATGTGCATCTTGTAATTGACAAACCTTTGGGAGGCTTCTATGTTTGCACACAGAAGCTGGGCCTCAAATGCAAGAAACCTTAAGATTGTACCAGGTGAAAGCACAATTATGGGCAGTTTTTTAGGATGTTCTTGAGAAGAAACCCATCTACTTTGGATTTACCCTGCAATTCTCATTATACCAGCACAGCACCCTTCACAATGAGCGCACAATGTCTATGTTGAAACTTCATGCAATGCTTTCAAGGATCTCCCCCTCAACATGGAGGGACACACTGCTTTCCCCCTGTACAGAGCTGCACACTTCCCCACATCACTGCTCACACGCAAAATTATTTTCTGGCAAAATCTTAATCATTTCATTCAAAATCCGGACAGAAGGTTAGTCACTGGCTCACTGGGTGGCTGTTGTGGGAAAACTAGGCCTAGATGTTTATTCCTTAAAGGATAAGCTCATAACTGACATTTTAGTTGCTGGGACATGCACAATGGCAGCCACTTGGCTATGATTAAATCCTCTTAAGGTAATGGCTCCCCGAAACAATTTCCGTACTAAGTGCGCAAATTAAAAAAAATAAAAAAATGTGTAGGGATGGAAATGCAGATGAACCATTGTGGTTAACAGGAAAGAGGACCTGGGCTTTATCATCCTCTTTGTAAATGTCCCCCCAACAAACAACACAAATGTAATTGTGCAAACAAGACAAAAAGCACTTAAAACATGTCCCGCCATTGGTTCATCATAATGCTAGAACAGACTATACATTATGTCACAAAAATAAAGCAGATTTTTACAATGTAAAAGACACACCACACACAGTTTTCTCCTTAAAATTAGAATGTAATTTGTTGCAAAGCGATTTGACAATTACACTGTATGGGGGAGCAAGAAATCTAAACCTATTCAGACACTAAATCAAAACCATTTTTTTCTATGTAATAAATGGTAACCATTTTGTTGTATACGAACAAATCTGAAAATTACAAGCACATACTTCTAGCACTCAACGTCATATAAAGGGAAAAAGTTAATCATTTACAGAGCCTAAATGCGACATCAAAACCATTTTCCCCCCCCAATACAGAGTACCAGGGATTGAACCTCTTTGTACAGTGGAACAGCAGTAAAGTCCAAGTGTTACAACGGCAAAATAAAAATATTTGCTTGTCATGCAACAATTTCAGATTGGTTACATTAAAAATATTCCCCCAATGTTTTAGGTCTACAGATCAATAGTGAACATGATCTGTACCAAGCATAACATTTACGGGACAATTCTAATTTATAACACTCTTTAACCTCGAGATCGACAACGAGCAAGACTATCGTCTAAGGCTATGGCCACAGGGGCCGCGTGTGTCGCAGCGCCAGGTGGCGCGTGCACCCGTCTGAGCCTTGATCAGCGGTCCAGGAGTAGCGATGGATGGGACGCACGGGGGAGCTCGGCCATGACCGGCAGGCGCGGCCATGACTCATCTACTGTACACCGTCATTGTTTGCCAGTCAACCATGTGACCGTGTAGTAGCAAGGAAAGACAATTCTTGTCTTCCCTTCCAGCGGTAACGTCACACTGACTGGAGCCTGCCCCATAGAGGACTGTATGTGTGTGGCGCGCGCAGCCGCAGGGGCCCTAACTCAATGAGTAATACTCAACAGGCCAGCGACCTCATCATAGGATCTGTTCCTTTTCAAGCAGGTGACTAAACTTCTGGACCGGCATGAGTAATTCACGGATTACAAAATACCAATACAATTTAACACACGTTATATATATATCTTTAGAAAGCAAGTGTAACAGACTTAATTAGAAAGTGCACTTGAATTGGTTAGGAGCTTTAAAAGCACACTACATTGTGGTAAATACAGCATAAAGAACACCAGCATTTCCCCCCAAGCTTCTGCTGTTCAGTATGGAAACAAATTTCACATAAAATATGCAATTAGTGAGACTTTAGGGAAAAAATTAATTGATGTGTAACGGACTATACCATTCTTTAGTGGCGGCCTGTCAATTCTTTGAAGACGTCACAAAATGTCAAGAGTTCATACGTCTCTTCTCTTGAAAAAGCTCATGCACAATACCGGCTACAAAAGTGTAGCATATAGAAATATATTAACATAACAATTTCAGTTTCTTCAAGATCAATATGGATACCACGATACTATAAAAGAGTAAAATAAACCACTTTAAATCAGTACTAGTAAATTCTTAACAGATTGACAGGAGAGAGAAATAAGAGATACAATGGATAATTTGGTTTGTGATGGTGGAATTTAAAGTGAACCAGGCTAGCCCAACATTGCACAGAGGCTCAAGGAAGGAGTGGAATTTGGAATATTTTAACAATTCTATAACCACTACATTTCTTCTGTTCATTTGTTCTTGGAGGACATTCCTATTACCCACAACAATATACCCCCACATGTAAAAACCAATTGACAGTCAGATTTTAATTTTCTTAGAGAGCAGACAATACCGAATCGCACCAAACTAAGAGATTATAATGCTTGGTAAAATCCTATACAAAAAAATTAATTAATTAATCTTTAACGTTGACTGAACAAAATTCTGACACTTCATGGACCAACCTTATTATTGTTATCTATTATTTGTATAAATGTGAAGACAAACATACCATAGGAAGAAGGTCCATGCCCCAAGGAGTTTACACTCTGGAAGGAGGGGATATACATGGTGACACGGTAGGTCTTTTAACATATTTGTAGTTTTGGATCATTCAACAGGCAAAACAAGGCAGTGAAATAAAATGGGGGCTTATTTGGATAAAACCTCGGAAATACAACAAAACACCAAAATATACACACTTACTGGGGTTTAGTGTTCGAGATGTAACCTTTCCTAGGTGCAGGGCGCCCGTGACAGCTACTTCAATTTGTCAAACTTGGCCGCAAAAGGCGGGACTTGGTCTCTGCGAGACAGGCTTTTCTAGCTCCAAAACGAAGCCGTTTGCTCCGCTATTTCAAACAGAGCAACTTTGAAAAGCCCGTCCTAGCTTCATCGACTCAAGCCACAGGATGGTCTGGTTCTCTGACTCGGCCGTCTCCTTGCATACACTCCGCTAAGCTATTCTTAGCATGGAGGTAGGAGGAGCGACCAGAGTGTTGGAATTCCTCCCCGCCAGCCAATAGGGGCTCGTACTTTGGCTGACGTCAGAGGAGGCGGCGTGCCAAGCCGGCTCGAAAAGCCAGGTGAGCAGGAAATATGATTTAGCCAATGGGAGAAGCGTCTACGAGCTGTATCTCCCCCAGCTAACTCACTGCCACACGCTGGGCAAGCTTCATCAAGTCTGGCAGATACAAAAAGGTGTCCCCACAGGGTGCCCTTTGGTCTCAGGACTTGGCAATTCGCCCTTCCTCGCCCACCAAACGGTCTTCTCACATTTGGACATTCTCTCCTCTTTGAACTACGGACTCTATATAGGCATGCCGGCGTCTATGCTGATGCCGTGGATGACTGCATAGTCTTATAGCAAATGTCTAAAATATTATAAAGTACACTTTAATAAAGTGCACACATTGTGGAACCTTATACAGGAAATGGATTTGGGATATTTGGGCTCGAAATCCAGGAGTCTGTGGGACGCTGTTGCCCCAGAGCAATTCACTCCGCGTACCGGCAAATCATGCCCGCTCGCCGGGGAGAATTAAAGGACTACCGGTAACTTCGTCCCCCAAACTCCTGCAAACAAAATAATTGTATTCCTACCCAAATATCCCCTAAAACTGAAAAACAAACTCACAGTTCAAGAAAACATGAAAAAACAGAAAAAAGCATGGGTCACTTTATTGTCAACATTATCCCTGGTCCCTGGCTTATGCTGTTTATGTAGCTACCAGGGACCCCACGGTTTCAGGGGTAACCAGAGGGCTTAACCTTTATTAAATAGCCTGGTTATCCCCTTCCGTCACACATGGAATAAGTGTGTGCAAGTTTCTTAGTAAGGGTTTGGCCATGGACATCAGGAGTGAGTTAGATAAGTCTCCTTGAAAAAGTGTATTTTGAGGAACTTTTAAGGGGAGAGTCAGATTGTGACTGCGGTTGTGATCTAAAGTCAAATAATCACAAATGATTAGTTAGACATAATTTCTCCAAATAGGATCCCTTTCTCTGGTATTTTACCCGACTCGTATATCAATCATTTATGATGTACAAAATATCCAAAGTAAAGTCAACATGCAAAGAGTCTGATTTTCTTGTCAGAATTCCCAAAGGTCCAAAATTGATGTTGCCGTCCAGAGAGTTTCTGGTTGTGGGGTGCACTTTCACGGCTCCCCCTGACATATCCTTTGCAGTTTTGGGAAGCCATATGGCCAAGAATAAAAAGCAAATTCTTTGTACAATCTGATTAATTGTAAATGCATGCTGTCAGAATCACTCTACTCTTTCCTAAATCTGTCTCAGTGTCTGCCCTGGTGAAATCCCTCTCCTGGCTTCCTATCAAATCCCATATCACTCTCACTCAATTCTTCTCCTCACTTTTAAAGCTTTACACTCTTCTGCTCCTCCTTACATCTCAGCCCTAATTTCTCACTGTACACCATCCCGACTCTTGCGTTCAGCTCAAGGATGTCTAACCCCTTTGTATCTAAAGCTCTCTCCTGCTTTAAACCTTTCACACCGACTCCCACATCTCTGGAATGCCCTTCCCCTCAATATCTGACTGGCACCCTCTCTATCCACCTTAAAAACACACATGGTTAGCGAAGCATACGAGTAGCTCCATGGCTGATACTATACACCTCATACATAAACCTTGGCCCCTTGCAGACACTTAACAGAACACCCTCCTGTTGTCTCTGTACCTTCTTCCTACTTACCAATTAGCTTGTAAGCTCCTCTGAGCAGGGGCTCCTTTTCCTAAATGTTACTTTTATGTCAAAAGCACTTCTCCCCATGATTTGTTATTTATATTATTTCTTATTTATATGATTGTCCCATGTATTACTGCTGTGAAGCGCTATGTACAGTAATGGTGCTATATAAATAAAGACATACATACAAACAAGTGAAGGGGGGGGGGGAAATGAGTGATGCACAAATCAAATCATTGTACCCATTTTGTAAAATTAAAAAAAAAAACAAAACCAACATTTTTATGGGTCATCAATAATCTGTTTCAATAATTTTGCTCTTTGGAACACTAATTGAAGTTAAAAAAATCCCACAAAGTTACCCTTGCAAGATAGGCAGCGATTCCTATTCTCTGCCTATTTACTTAAAGGACAAATAAATGTGTACGGAGTCATTGAAATTCAGGAGTTTGCGGCACTCAGACTGCATTTCCAATTGGTCCCAGTGACGGAAGCAGAGTCAAATCAAAAGCTGAAGTAAAAGCATAAAAACATAAAAACATAAAACAAACTGCCTTAAATCATCACCATTTTAAAAGTGTGTGATTTAGAGATGGAGCTAGACCCCCAAATATATTAATTTGCTCAGATTATATGGAGCAAGGTTATAAAACACTTCTGATGGTACGACGCCCTTGAGAGGTGAAAATCCAGGTTTATTTTTGCTATCCAAGTGTTAGAGAAGTAGCAGGAAATTGGCAACCTATACCTGGAGTGCTTGCAAATTGTGTAATGGAGAAAGGCCCTGAATCTAATAAGTAATTGGACAGGTGAGCAAGGCCTTGATAAAAGTACCAGGTGTACAAAAACGCGTAGGAGGTTTTTTTTTACCTCCTTACAGCATGTCTTCTTAATAAAGGATATTTGTTTCTATTTATCTGGATCCCGACTCCCTTTTGGCTGTGCGCTGCTCCTCTGTTGCTAACTACACTTGGATCCTGTTACTAGCAGCTGTCACGCCTCCATACAGATTCAGGAAGTGGGCGAGTGAGAAGAAAATTCAGAGGAAGAGATTGGGAGTACAACTTTATCTTATTGAAGAATTGAGACACACTCCCGAGGAGGGTTGGGGTGGTGTGGAGGCTGTTCATCCACCCTGGCCTTCAGGGAATATTTGTCTTATCGTCAAACATTTGCAAGGACTGCTTATTGTAAAGAAAGATCTATTCATGGAGGGTTATATGACCTTAACACCCACTTCATCGAATACTGTCTACATTCACTTATATTTATCAAATATTGGTCTGGTACGTGAGCACCCATAACCACCCTGTGTTGAACAATCAGGTGAGCAAGTCAACTTCGATTCCCCAGACTATGCTTCAGGCATTGGTGTATATAACTGAATAAGCATGTACCTGATGTAATTTATCTTACAAATCGCCATAATGTATGCCCAAAGCTTTGATCATATTCAAATAAGAATCTGGAATATAGATATGGAAATAGATCTGGAGAAATGTACTAACCTCTCCAACGGGAAAGAAACAAAGAGAATTGCTATGCTTAAAAAAAAATATATATATATATTTTTTTTTACCCTTTTTTCTGACATTGTCTTATCGTAAAAGCAGGACATTTTCCTTGTCCACAATAATATATTTTGTATCCATTATACCCTTAAATTATGTTGAGAACATTGGGAATGTGACTACTCCAAACCCCCCAATCTTATTTTCTATAACCAAAGGTTTAATGTAATACACACACACTTTAATGCTGCCTATATAGTCAACACAACGTAAGAGTTTTAGATTTTCTTAACTAGGGGCAATCATGCATGCAACTACTCTAAAAAAAAAAAAACAATATACATTGTTGAATTGTGATGGAGTTATAAGGTGCAGTCCCATCATTTCTAATACCCCTCCGCCCCCTTTTTTTTTTTTACATGGATAAGAAGCATTTTGACTCTGGGTACCCCTGCTTCCAACCCATGTAAAAAAAAAAAAAATGGGGGTAGAGGGGGACAGAGAAACTGTAACAAGTGCAACATTCTTATAATTGGGTCAAAAACCTTTGCAAGTACATGATGTCCAAGCTGGTGCATTCTTTGCTGGTTCCGTTCTGATGTATCTGCCGTCTCTGGCTGTCACTCCATTCAGTTGGTTGGCTATTTGTTTCCATAACGGAATTGCTCTTTTGTGTGAAATCTACACATGTATATGAATAACCATTATACAGTACGTCACCCAGTGCCAAGACATAAGTACATCAACCTGAATTCGTCAATGTTCAAAATAAGTTTATCCAAAAACAAAAAATTGTTTACTTGAAACACTTTAAAAAAAAGTTAATGATATTTGGAACCAAGCCAAAAATGTTTGCACCAAGTTGGTAACATACTGTAGAGCAGCGGTGCGCAAACTGTGGGGCGCGACCCCCAGGGGGGGCGCGACACTGCCGACGGGGGGGCGCGGGGTTTACAGAGGCCCCGCGCGCTTCCCGAAGGCACTTAAATTAAGTGCCGGGGAAGCTGCAGTGCCTCTGTAAACCTTACTTACCGTGGCTTCGGCGGCTTCCTCCCTGCGTCGCCATGGCAACGCGGCGTCAAAATGACGCTGCGAGGTCATGTGACGTCACGTTGCTATGGCAACGTGACGTCATTACGCCGGAGCGCGGGTAAGTTGGGGTTGGGGGGGGGGGGGGCGCGGGAATGAGGGGACAGTCGGCAGGGGGGCGCAGGGAAAAAAGTTTGCGCCCCCCTGCTGTAGAGCATACTATAAAAAAAACAAAATAACTTGACAAGCAAACCAATCAAACTACAGTAATGCCCCTCACTCACCTCAGTAATCAAGATATTACTCTGTCCTACTACTGTATATAGGGTTTATTCCTTAAACTGAAATAGTGTGGAACAGGGCACTATCGCAAGGAAACGTGTATTGTGGTGTGAGGATCCGCCATCCTGGCGGCTGGAGACCATCTCCTCACCTGGAAACACCTGCTGTCATGGACACCCAGGATGCGCAGTCTCACGGCCCCGTTACGCACACGCGGATCTTGCGCGGCCTGTCTGCCCGCCCACGGGCTCCACCTCCACTCCGGCGAATGCGTTCATTCAGCCTCCCCTCTGACTCACGTCCCAGTCTCCGCCCCGGTGACGGGCAGGACCGGCTTCAGTGACTTGCGCTCCGGTCTCCGCCCCCTGACCTCAGTGACGCGCGCAGGTCGGCGCACGCTCGGCCCCGCCTCCATGCCTGATCAGGCTGCATCATAGGGCAAACCTGCGTGCACTAGCAGCCTATAGGATTCAGTTTCCTGATCCCGCCCTGGCACTTCACTGGAGGATCTCCCTATATATACACCCTCCTGCTCCAGACACTGATTGCTGAGCATAGTTTTGTGTGACACTGTATCTTGCTACATCCTGTTCCTGTATTCTCCTGCCGCTGCATGACCCTGCTAAGTACCTTGGACTCCGCACCTCTCTTCTCCTGATCCGGATTTACACCTACCTTTCTCCAGTCTCCATTCTGAACCTGGCTTCGCAGCCCCACGTTCCGCTACTCTCCAATCCTGATCCGGCAAGTACCCTCTACTTCTCTCACATCTATAATCTTGACCTGGCTTGCACGACCAATCTACATTCTAGGCGCGCCCGCATGGCTGTGGGTTGGCGTTACTCAATTCCCTCCCTCAGCACCGCGGTCGCTCTTAGTTTGTAGGGAGCTACGCGTTACAATTGGCCAGTTTCTGCTCTGATCAGTGTTATCGCAGTTCAATGAAGAACCCCCTATATCGTCACTGGTTGTTCCTAAAAACAGGAAATCGCTCCTGAACAGCACTAAGTATATAATGAGTGTCTAAAACTGCAAAGTTTCTTAAAGCCAGATTACTAAACAACGCTAAGACTTTAAGGAGCGGTAGCTTTTAATGAACCAAAAATGTATTTATTTTCAGGTTTGAAGCAGGAGGGAGGGGGGGCGAGAGTGGGGGGAGGTCGCTAGAGTTGGACCGCGTTAATTAATTAACCCCCTGCTTCCCAGGATACTAACATAGTAGATGACATACACTTTGATCCACAGGAAGGCAAACAGAAAAACCCCAGTGAAACATCATGCAATGTCTCATAAGGGGAAAAATAAATTCCTTCTCAACTCCAAATATTAGCAATGAGATTTCTCCCTGTATCAACATCCTTCTCATGTTTACTTATGTGGTATATCTATGTATACCTTTCCTTTCTAAAAAGATGTCTAACGTTTTTTGAAGATATGTAGTGTATCTGCCATCAGTCTCCATGTAAAGGCGTTGCCCGTATATATCAAGAGTTTAACGTTCCTGCGTCACGCGGACGGACATGAATCCGCAAGGGATGAGATTACAGCTTCTTATTGACCCGTGTAACTGTTAAACCACCATATTGGATGCCCAGCCAGGGCGGCTGCACTTTCTCAGGTTAGTATCTCGGGCAGTAGGGGTCCTCAGAGCTGAAATTAATGCGGTTCATCTCGGGAGACCCCCTGCTTTCCACCTAGTAAAAACACAAGGGCACCTCTACTTTAAAGCAACATCAGGGCCCTTTCATTTAGCCTTCGGTGTACTGTAAACTTGGAACCAACAATCACGAACCTCTAAAACGTGGGACATCAAAAGGCTTAATAACCCTAAAAAGAAGTCTGCAATTCTTCTTCTCCCAAGCACCCCAACTTAAGGTTTGAGTGCTTTTTCTCTTAAAAAAAAAGTTTTATTTTTGTCATCTTAATTTGAACTGTTCATTTCAGGTGCTTCACATTTACATTTTTGCTCTGCACTATTTAGATTCAGTTGATTTAAGAATTACATTACTGCCAAAAGCTTGGACCCCTTCCAGATATTTATAATCCCACAGCACCTGTCATTGAGTATTTGAAATATTTAAAATGCTTCTAGGAAACAGGTGTTCTATATATCTGCTCCATTTCCACATTAAAAAGAAAGCTGAGAAACTGGAGCTAACAATCCAAGTTTCTTTTACAGTTTATATAAAAGTTTCAATGGAAACCGTGATTTCGATACACCGATATACAACAATGGTAACGGGGCCTTTTCTCCTCCACACATGCAATATTTGACTGCGTTATTTCAGGCTAATGGGAGTAATAAAGTTGAATACAACTGTATTAAAAAGCACAGCCACTCACAATAAAGGGTCTCTGGGATAAAGTGCACATGCTCATTTGAAGATCTACTTTTCTGTTCCACGGGAGACGCAAATTGAAACCTTCACTTTATTGAATCTTCACGTAATTACAATTATTTTGTCCTAAGATCAAGTTAACAAGGTGAAAAGCGATGGCATTTAATAAAAATTAAAACCTGCATTTTTGCTGGCAGACTGTAGAACAGGAACGTCTGGGGGTTACGGGGAGGCCAGCTGCAGGTGATATTAAAAGTGATGTTTTTTGGTTCTTGTGTTTAGAGTTGGAATGCTTAAAAACTAACCCCAAGGACTGTACACAGGTGATCATGGCTTTGCAGATATAAGCTAGTTACACAGCATGATGTGGCACAAAAAGAACAGATGCTCCAATTACAACTAGGAATTAATTTGTAGATTTAAAACCCACAAAAAGATTTTAAACTACCCACCATTTTTTTTAAATAATACATACATCTTTCTGTATCAAAAATTATCCAATTTAAAAAAAAAAAAAAAAAATATTATACATACCATACACACTTGCTTTAGGACAATGCCATCAACCTAATTTAAGTTACCAAGCAGAAAACACTTGATACGTCATTTTTGTTTTACTATTAAACAACTAAGTTTGATAAAATCTTTTAAAAAGGTTTGTTACAACACAACAGAGATTACACTACATTAAATAGAAGTTATCCTGTATGTACTCAAAATACATTTAACCGACAGCTTGAGATTTATTGTACAATTAAAAAAAAAAGTGTGATTTACTAGAATATTTAACATGTTTATATCTTTATTTATATGTCTTTATTTTTATAGTGTATCATGAGTAAATTATTTTGCTAAAAACCCGTGGAGACCTGGATCATCTTTCCTGTTGCTTTATTTTTATAGTGCCACCTCTATGTATGTATGTCCTTATTTATATAGCGCCAGTAATGTACATAGCGCTTCAGAGCAGTAATATACGTGACAATCATATAAATAACAAATAATACAAATAACACATATTGGGGAGAAGTGCTTCAGACAAAAGTAACATTTAGGAAAAGGAGCCCCTGCTCCAAAAAGCTTACAATCTAATTGTAGGTAGGAAGAACCCTACAGAGTCAGTAGGAAGGCAGACACTTATGTACATAGGTAACACATGACAACAGGCATAAGGAGTTCCTACAAAAGTAGACACTAGGAAAATTAGACCCTGCCCCAAAGAGCTTACAATCTACTGTAAGTGCATTAGAGTGACACATAGATCATTTTGAATGCATGTTTATTATGTTTCTTTTTCCAAATAAATAGTCTGGAATAACGACTATATAAAAAAAATCTAAATTTTTAAACATTAAACAATCATTTTATTTTCAAAATGTTGATCACTACAGATCATTCTGATTGACTTCCATTGAGATGAACTGCAAACAACTTTGCACAAGGCAAAAGCCCTTATCCAACATTGCAAGGTCATTTTACCTAAATTATTCCTATAAACCAAAAGGATGCGTTACAGTTTAAGCTTTTTTTGTTTAGGAATTCATTTTGGCAAAAATATTTGTAACATTTGCAGTCCATTAGTGCTAGACAAACAAAAATGTATAATGGTTCCAATGGTATTTTGTAGCCAATGTGCAACTTTGTTGGAAGAGTATTAATAGTAGACTGTCACGACAGCCAAATCCGCAAAGCTATTTTGAAGTTTGGTACATCACGAAACTGTGAAAGTTGTGTTTTAATTTTGTTTCTCATACTGAAACAATAAATAAAAATAAACTACAGGGTATTATATTGTAAGCTCTTCATGGCAGGGACTCCTTTTCCTAAGTGTCACTTATGTCTGAAAGCACTTCTTCCCATTGTGTTATTTGTATTATTTGGTATTTATGTGATTGCCACGTGTATTACTGCCATGAAGCGCTATGTACATGAATGGAGCTATATGAATTAAGACATACATTATATACATATTGCATTAGTATGCAAAGGGACAGATGATATCTGCAGACCGCCACGGATGCAACAAGCAACGCAAAACTAATAATCATTCATTACTTTCTGCACTGTTTGGCATACGTGCCTGGATACCAAAGACAATTCCAGCATATATGTAGAGGTATAATATGAGAAAGAAAACTTGCACCAACCAGGAACGCAGCACTTTGCCGTTCCTACAGACATTACAATAAAATTGATAGAATACAGATGGGATATATGCATCAAGACACAAATAAGGTCTTGGCCATGTTTGGCGCTTGCTCGCTCTCGCTTGCTGCCGCTCGCTCTACCAGGATCTTTTTGCTGTCCTTACAGAGGAGACAGCAAGCGCTTGGGAGGCGGGTATCACTGTGTGTGTCACTTGGTAGCCGTCAGTGTGTGTGTGTCACTGGGGAACGTGTGTGTGTGTGTCACTGGGGAACGTGTGTGTGTGTCACTGGGGAACGTGTGTGTGTGTGTGTGTCACTGGGGAACGTGTGTGTGTGTGTGTGTCACTGGGGAACGTGTGTGTGTGTGTGTGTCACTGGGGAACGTGTGTGTGTGTGTGTGTCACTGGGGAACGTGTGTGTGTGTGTGTGTGTGTGTGTCACTGGGGAACGTGTGTGTGTGTGTGTGTGTGTGTGTGTGTGTGTGTGTGTGTGTGTGTCACTGGGGAACGTGTGTGTGTGTGTGTGTGTGTGTGTGTGTGTGTGTGTGTGTCACTGGGGAACGTGTGTGTGTGTGTGTGTGTGTGTGTGTGTGTGTGTGTGTGTCACTGGGGAACGTGTGTGTGTGTGTGTGTGTGTGTGTGTGTCACTGGGGAACGTGTGTGTGTGTGTGTGTGTGTGTCACTGGGGAACGTGTGTGTGTGTGTGTGTGTGTGTCACTGGGGAACGTGTGTGTGTGTGTGTGTGTCACTGGGGAACGTGTGTGTGTGTGTGTGTGTGTGTGTCACTGGGGAACGTGTGTGTGTGTGTGTGTGTGTGTGTGTCACTGGGGAACGTGTGTGTGTGTGTGTGTGTGTGTCACTGGGGAACGTGTGTGTGTGTGTGTGTGTGTGTGTGTCACTGGGGAACGTGTGTGTGTGTGTGTGTGTGTGTGTGTGTCACTGGGGAACGTGTGTGTGTGTGTGTGTGTGTCACTGGGGAACGTGTGTGTGTGTGTGTGTGTGTGTGTGTGTCACTGGGGAACGTGTGTGTGTGTGTGTGTCACTGGGGAACGTGTGTGTGTGTGTGTGTCACTGGGGAACGTGTGTGTGTGTGTGTGTCACTGGGGAACGTGTGTGTGTGTGTGTGTCACTGGGGAACGTGTGTGTGTGTGTGTGTGTGTGTGTGTGTGTGTGTGTGTGTGTGTGTGTGTGTTATATAATATTTTAAAAATAAAAAAAAAGACATGTTGTGAGAATAAATTATTTATTAACATTGTGCAACTTTGATAAATATATTCACGCACGCACACACGCATACACATGCATACGCATACACACAGACGCATACACACGCACACACACATGCATACACACACACATGCATACACACACACACACACACACACACGCGCATACACACGCGCATACACACGCGCATACACACGCGCATACACACGCACACACGAGACATGGATCGGGGCAGAAGGGGGGCAGGGATCGGGCAGAAGGGGGGCAGGGATCGGGCAGAAGGGGGGCAGACCGTCAAGGGGTCTTCCGCAAGCACGCAGTGAACATGTCCGGGGCCCAACACTGCAAGAAGAGTCTGTTCCAACGCTTACAATCTAATTGGCACGTGAGAAGACCAACAGAAACAGGAGCAGTAAATGTGAGCGCATTGGTTAGTCTTTATAAGAGCAATGGTAATCCAAGACTATTTAAACTGGAGGATAGAAGGAGAGAGAGGAGAGTGGGGTTATCCTCGCAGCAGCATTTTGAAAAGATTGCAGTTGCGAGGCCAGTAATGGAGAAGGTTGCAATAGTCCAGATAGGAAAAAGACATGGGCATGCATTAACATGCTAGTAGCACAGAAACAGAGAAATTAAGTCATTAGTGTATATATATGCCACATACTGCACGTGCTAATAGCAGAGGGGAAAAGGCTGTGCATAATTCCTAGCGCAATATAGCCTTAGGGTTTGCAGATTTGTATTTCTTAAATGTTATAAAATAAAAGTGCGAATATAAAAGTAATTTTCCCATAATACATTTTCTACAAGAAAGAATTAGATTTATCACAGAGACAGAAATAATATTTTTTTTTTTTTAAATTAAATAAAAAGGACCTAATACCCCAAACATGTTTAATGGCGTAAGAACCGCTTTGAAGCGAATCTATATATACTTGGAGTACTGCAACTTACACAATTGCTAATGAAAAGGAGTCTACTTGAAAACGAGAGGTAACTCAATGTATTACTTCCTGGTAAAACATTTTATAAATAAAAAGCCCAATAACAAAGAAATTTGAATTTACAAAGTTAATACACAACTTAAAGTATGTAATAACTATTGAAACAAAATGGTAGTGAACAAAGTTGGGTGCATTCAATTTTTGCCAACTCCATGATACGTCGGATTTGGGCTCTCAACAATCTAACCATTCCAACCAAACCATCAAAAGCACCTTTGGAAAAACAACTTGTAGTCAATGAACATTGTACTGGAAACTATTTAGCCACTCAATAGATTAAAATAAATAAATCTGAATTTTATAATATTGTACATATATAAATGGTCAAATGAATACATTTCCCTCTAACATCATTCCAAACATAGTACCAATCAATACACAAGTCGTGTTCCAACTACTTGTTATTATCGTGCTAAAATATATCCTCCGTTATCTACCAATACCTTAATGTATTTTAGGAACGGATAATGCTCCCTTAACTGATTGGCACGCACTTCCCTCTTGTGCCTTATTTGTTCCCATATGGAATGTACATATTACTACAGAATACTTCCGAAGTTTCTCCTCATCATAGCATCAGAATTTGGTTCCCATTGGGTCAGGAAAGCACTGCCCATCCTGCAGCAGTATTAGCAGCAGGAAGGATAGAAAGGAGATGGCCAAACCTCCCAGGAGGGAGTCACTAAATATGAACAAGGTGTGTACAGGGAGGGAGGAGGGGGGGGGGATGAAATAAATAATAAAAAAATATATATATATATATATAAATAAATATTATTTAATTAAATTTTTTATCAAAAACATGAGCTAATGACAAAGAAACAGAGTGACAAACTTAAAAAAAAACTCTGCTATTAAGTATAACAAAAAGATGTGCTTCAAGCACCTCTGCATTTTACTCTATAGACATACAGTAGAGCTGCGAATGACACAGGTAATGAATTTTGTTATTGCTCAAAAATGTTCAGGAAGGACCGAACTCACAAAACTGAAATTGTTAAGATGGCGATTGCACGGACATCGTTTCACCAGCTGTATCAGGTTCGGATGTTTGTAACATTTTAGTCAAATGGAAATTTATGGACCGCCCAGTTATGGCAAGTTTGGCTTCGAATCAGATTTACTAAAATGGTGGCGAATAGGGAGACCGAAGACCTTGTGTCATGCGTCTCCTCAACATTCTCTGTACTCTATAGAGCAGGAGAGGCCAACGCCAGTCCTCAAGAGCTACCAACAAGTCAAGTTTTCAGGATATACCTGCTTCAGCACAGGGAGCTCATTCAGTGGCAGCGTCTTTGACTGAGCCACTGATTGAGCCACTGATTGAGCCCCCTGTGCTTAAACAGGGATATCCTGAAACCTGACCTGTTGGTAGCTCCTGAGGCCTGGGGTTCGCCACCCCTGCTCTATAGAGATTTGACATATTTTGTTGCCGTGCCGCTGTTGACTAAATTACTTTAGGTATGCCTGTCTTTTCATTGATTTCTCTAATGTACTAGTGCGTGTACTTGTGTCCTGTTCTCATCTCACAGCATATTTCCTGTTATAACATTAAGTAATTGCTGATGCATCATTCCAGTCCTTCAAATCACGAAAGTTAGGTGAGAACGTAGTAATAAAATGTCCCAATATGTAAAGATGAAATTGGAAGTGATGTCACTGCTTCTTAATTAATAATATTTATTCCCTAGTAGACAGTTGAGGCCAAAATGAAGATTTATGCTAAGTGTGGGCTGACAGTATTTAAGAGTGAATGTGTAATGGAGAAAAAGGGAGTGCATAAAACCTGTATATGATGCATATTCTAAATAAAGATCCGTTTTGCCTACCAAGTCTTACATCAATTTATTTAAAAACTGTTAAATGCTACAATGTTCAGTCAGAGCTGACAGTAGATGAAGGGGAACAAATAGCTCTTAAAGCTGCAGACCAAGCAATATCCTACATGTGTGTTTCTAATAAAGTTCTGTACTATAAAAAAAATGCTACAAGTATTTTCTCAAACAACTCTGAATTACCTTTTTAATGTATTCCAATGCAACAAGCCTTTTTTAAGCCCTGCCCTCTCTCTAGCAGTGCACCAATTGTATCTAGTGACTGCCTGGTCACATGATCTTCTCCAGAGAACATTGCATCTTTGAACTTCTTCTGCTGCACTGACAGCCATTTACTGAACCCCCGAGCCGAATCTTTGCCGATCGATCACAGGAGAACGGATTGATCGGCAACTTTGCCAATTACTTATTGTGTGGATTGTATTGATGCACATATTAAAGGGGAAAAAAATAAATATAAAAAAATATATAAAAAAACAAAAAAACAAAAAACCAGCAGCAGCTTGACTGCCGCTTTAATGTTCACATCACAGCATAAGGGCTTTGCCTATAGTGCCGCTGACGGCGACATGATGGGTGACGTCACCCGTCGCCACCGGCAAAAGTTATGTTTCGCCGGTCGTCGGCATCGCGGGATTCCCGCAATTTGATTTGTTAAAGGGCCGTCACGTGTTGCGGCGGCCCTTGGAAAATCACATTTTGCCGGCGGCGGGTTTTTGCGACGTCGACGTCGCTTGTCGCCGTCAATGCTTTTGTTTTTGGGCAAATTAGCGTCGCCATCGCCGGCACTATAAGCACGGCCTAAAGCAGCATGCTCCACGAGAGGGAATTGACCATGTATTTATTGAGAGCATAAAAGCTGTGAAACAGGCACCCAATGTAGGAACATCAAACAGTAAACCACATCATCCCATTATCTACCACGGTAAAGTGATGGTGTCATAATTAGTTTATTAAATCTAATTTAGGCTATACATTGATGGACAGCTATACCTGGGGCCTTTTAAAAAGATCGTGCATTTTTACCTGAACTTCTATCAAATCCAGGACTCAGAGAAAATAATTTTTTATAATAAAAACAAAGACAGGAACAGAACTTGTGGCCAAGTGTGGAAGATGTGAAACCCATTTAATGCAGACCTCTCTCCACCTCATCGTGTAAAAGCTTTTGGGGGAAGAGAAAAAAAAACCCATACTCTTTCAAATAACACATACATTCTCTATTATATCCCATTAATAAAACAGATCAAATGGACACTTCTAGGAAAATACAGGGAACATGCTATTGAACCTAATTTGTCAACAACCAATATTAATTATTTCAGTGGGTAAGCAAAATTCAGCAGGACGATAATTACCGTCTCCACTGCACACTTTTCCAAACATTTGTTTACTATTCCTGTGGCTTAGGCCGAGTCATAGACATTTCTCCCGTGCGGAGGCGCGCGGAGGCTGAGGGAAAGCGGGTGCTTCCCCTGGCCTTACTACCCGTCCGGGGGTGTGTCTATGGGCGGGCCAGTGACGTCACGGAGCTGGTTCGCCCTCATTGGGCGAACCGCTCACCGGCCCTCCGCTCTCCTCAGCGCTGAAACTAAAAAAACAAATTGTCTGCTACGCCTCCGCACACCTGCGGAAGCGTGCGCGAGCCCCTGCTAAAGCCGCTCTCATTGCGGCTGCAGGGGCTCACTGACAAGCATGAGCACGGCTCAGCGCTGACCATGCCCGCGGCCTTAGAGTGCAGATATAAAAAAAAAAAAAGGGTGGGGGGGGAAGGAGAATCCTTATTCCATGAAAAATAAAATGCAAGGTTAATACACATACAGTACATTGACAGGCCTTGAAAACAAATGTTATTTTCAAAATATCAAGTTCTCTCATATTGGTATAATATTTATTATTGCTGCCCAAAACTGTGCCCATACACAGGTTTCATTTAGGTGCTGTCAGCAAAGTCAAAAGCAGTGAAACCTACGTAGACAACTAGTTAACATCTTGTTAAGGAGCCAAAGTTAGATAACTCTGCTCGTTATACCTACAGAATGTGCTTGTAATCTGGCATCAGACACCATTATACAGAATGGTTCATAGCAAAGCAAAACATGCAATACCTGTAAGGAATTTCTTGGGTGTATCCTCAGGTATGTGGGGGTCAAGGTAACCACAGAAGCAGATCACTCTGCTTCCTGCCAATATCGGATATCGTTGGCACCTAGGAAACAAATGGTACATTTTTTTTTTACAAATGTCAATTTTAACCAGGCGGAGGGTGAGGGGGAACCATGTCAGCTATTAGGGCAAAAACATTTGGTAGGAATTACACCTTTTTTGGGGCAAACAGATGTTTCAAATGCAAGCTTTTAGGGTACCCCAGGAGTCATTCAGGCATGTACCTTGGACATCAGTACCAAACTATTGTCCTACACCCCCACACAAACTATACTTGTGTTTAATATGGGCAGACTTATTGATCCTTAAAAGAACTTGTATTTTTGGCACCAACACAAAAATGTATTTACAGATTTAGCGCATGAGACAGACCACAGAAGGCAGCTTAAGTGCTTCTATGACGTGCGATCACATCTGAGTCAGACATGCCTGGTTTAAAGATTATTTATCAAATGCAAGAAAAGAAACACGAAAGTTTATTTTGTAGAAGGTGTAGGAATTTGCTAAAATAACCAGTCCAACTTTGCCAATTAATGGAGACGTGTTGCTCCAAAAATATTTTAATTCCTCGTTTTGTAATCATTATTTTTGCACAGATCAAGCATTTAACACTTAAAGCATAAAATGCGCTGCTAGGAAGGGATACAAGTATGAGCCAGTTTGAGCCACATTTTTGAAAGCAGAATGAAAGTACAGTAGGTGATGAGTGAACTAGTGATCTCAGTGCATTAGACAGGTGAGCAAATAAGAGTAATTTTGCTTATCCCCCATAAAAACAAGGGTGCCAGATCATTAGTGGGACTCTTTGCACAGACTTTTTTTAAGTACATTTAAATGGAGAACCACACATTTTCTACACACTGTATATATAAAAACACATTGATTCTAAGCTTTTTAAAGATAACCCTAGAGAGAGAGGGAGGGGTTCAAAATATTTTTTATGAATGAAGCACACAAAGGGTTGTAAAGAACAGCTCACCTATTTAACCAATAGTCCTTAAAATAGTAGGTGCAAAGGGGTAGGGTACAATATTGGCAAGAGTGAACAGAGAAGTTCAAAGATACCCCTATAAATGCACTCTAAACTGTTAAGAGTGCATGTATAGGGGTATCTTTGAACTTCTCTGTTCACTCTTAAGAATGAAGCAGTAAGCTTGGACAGCAAGTAAGCTAAAACATCATCAGGACCCCTTAAATGCTCTGAAGTAGACCATCTTAAAGTATTACACCCATCAGTGAAACGAGTCTATTAAAGCAGGGGTGCGCATAGTGGGGAGCGGGGCGGGCGATTGCAGAGGCCCCGCGCTCTTCCCAAGGCATTTCAATTAAATACCAGGGGTTTGCGCGAGGAACTGCAACTCCCAACTTACCGTGATTCAGACGGCTGTGTGACATGTCGCCATGGCAACGCCAGGGTCATGTGACTTCACACTTGTCAAATGACGCCGCGGGTCATGTGACATGACCCGGCCACGTCATTTGACGCAGCTCCAAGACAGATGGGGGGGGGGGGAGGGGGGCGAGCACCAGAGTAGCCAAGACAGCGAGGCGCAGTTCAGGAACACACAACAGAGCAATAATAAAAATATACTGCAGATCGCCTAGAAGCCGATAATGCCAGGAGTGGGGCAGCTTCTGCCATACAACTAAAGTGCGGTTTTATTTTAAAATAATAAACATATAAAAGCCAATATCCAGGATTAGAGATACCACAGATGGCTGCACAAATATCTCCTTATACTGTATAGAAAGGAGTCATATAAAGCCATTATTTGTACATCCCGTTCCATGCCCTGGATAAGGGTGCTATATATGATTATAAATAAAATAAATGTGAGAAGAGCTTGCAACTCATTGCTGTGCATTGTACATTTATTTCTATAGCGCCAACAATGTACGCAGCACTGTACAACATTATTATACATGGTAAATAAATGAGAAAACGATGGGGATACGTGCAACAGGTAAATGGCAACATAAGGCAAAAGGGGACCCTGCCCCAAAGAGCTTACACGGCAGGAGGTGCCTGCATGCTGCCTGCCAGGCATCGATGTACTGAGCTGTGGAATGAAGTGGGCACCATATTAACACCTCATTATCCAGGCTTACACTCCAAAGGTGCCTGCACATAGTCTCAAACTCAAAGAGGTTATGGGTTCTGCGAATAAGAGACGGCAATATGTAGCACTGAGAGCCATCTTAAAGTGTCACATTTAAAGTGTGTGGCAGAGTTAATTTTGGAGGTGAAGATTTGAGGAAGATCGGGACTGCACAACAAATTTGCAACTGTGAGAAATTAACTTTCCAAAAGCTGTGGTTCTTTGTACTCTTTCTATCCGGCAGTACCTGGGAAGTCTCTCCTCCAGCATCTCACTATGCCCTCCCTACTGCTTTCTGTTTACGGTTTCCTCACTCCTTTGTGAACGTCTCTGTTCTCTCCAACTTCCCCACTGCACCATTATTTAAACACCTCTCTCCCAGCGACTTCTTTACCCCTCAATAAAAAACACAAATCCTCTATTCACACCCTCTATCTACTCCTTCCTGCTGCTGGGGATCTCCCCTAAGCCTGAACTAAGACATACACACCTGATCTCACCCATGCCTCCTTGTCATCTCTTCCCCTGCAAATTGTGTTAACCCTCTCATTTTAATACTGACTAACCTTAAAAACTTGCCCCACAAAATCAAGCATACCAATAGCCTGCACTCATGGTTACTGTCCCACACTCAGTCACTCGTACCACCCATTGTGACCCAGCACTGCCATCTACAGCACTTATTCCCTCACCTGTTGTCTGTAAATTCCCCATCAAAACCTCTTAGATTGTAAGCTCTTCGGAGCAGGGATTTCCTTTCCTATTGCCTGATTTTGCTGCACTTATTGTATTATAATTCCCTGTACAGTAGTTTGTGAAGCACCGAGTACACTTTTGGCTCTATATAAATAAAGACATCCAATACATACAACACGGTACTGGTTTCCACCACAGAGGTGGCTGCACGCAAGTCTCTGACATTGTGTTCCCAAAAGTGGTTTCCAGCAACGAGATGTCCACAGTATGAGGGGACATCTACGGCTCCCCCCAGACCCCAAAACATGCTCCGGAATGTATCTGCAATACCCCAACCCACAGAGGAGGGGGAGATGAGGAGCACAGGGGCATCTCCCGGGGGGAGGAGAGGGGGGAAGGGAAGACAGGGGCAGTGGGGGCATATGGAAGAGATGGAGTAAGTAAATATGTACCATGAGCCGCGTTACCTGTTACCTCAGCCAGTGCTCCTCCTCTGCAGCCACCACTGGCAGTGTGCTATACCGGGCTAGAGATGCGTTACACGGAGCAGCGCTTGCGCCCCTGCGGTGGTTGGTGACAAGAACACAGTGCTCAACCGCTAATGTCCGAGAGACGCGAATGCCGCCTCCAGTCCATTCCCCCCTCCTCTCCAAAGCGCACGAGAAGCCAGATTTACGATAGCATAGCCAAGTGTCCTGCTAGGGTAGACCTCAACGCCAAAATAGGGAGACAGGTTTCTGTTATTGTTGTTGATAACAACGCCCCTCTCCAAACAAACGAGCTGATTCGTTAAAGGATATTTGTGCGTGAGAGCCAAGATGGCAGAAGAGCGTTGATTGGCAATAGCATCATTGCATGGAGGCCATATTGGGACTGGCAAACGTTATTAAAGACAGTTGAATGGATTTTAGTAACCGTCACAGGTTGAATCTGCTGTTATGCAAACTGATCTGTTTTGTTAAAAAAGAAAAAAAAACAGCGCACAACGCACAGTGTAATACATTTTAGTAAAAAATGGTATTCAAACAAAAAAGGATGGGTTGGTTATCTGCGTACATCAATTCCGAAGATAAAAGGCATTTCATGTAACAAGGCATGTGTTACCAGCACTGGAACCAGTCCGGTCAGGGAATTCTCGTCATCCGATCGCCCGATGTGGATCTTCAAAGGATGTCTTCGTCTCCGAGGTAGGTGGCCCCACACAAAAGGGCACAAAGAATCATCCGTGTCCCACACAGAAGCGGCCCCCGTTATGGGGAATCAGTCCTCTCCGAAAATACAGGTAAGGTAAAGCCGCTAGGATGTGTAACAGCACTCCACCATACAGTGTCACTACCAGCGTGACCCGGTGTTGCGCGTGTCAAGCGGATGAATCAAACCAGCTAAAGGTTAGTCCCAGTGAGGAGCACATAGTCGCGGTGCACTGAACTTCAGCCAAAAGAAGCCGGCAGATCTCGTCAAAGGAAAATTATGTAACTGGACGGAGATCACATGTGGGCGCTCGTTGTAAAAAGAGCCACAAGTCGGTGGTATTGACTGCACGGCTATACTTTTCAGTACCTGAAGTCAGTTGATCAATCAAAGTAGCAGCAATAAAATCCTCCCGGACCCTCACTGGGACTACAGCAGAAGGTAAGTTTGTAGGCGGGCACTGCAAAATCAGGATCTCAGCCACAAAATATAGATAAAATCAGCTTTATTTGGACATGTTGCTGGACATCACAGAGACTCCTGTTTCTCTGACGCGTTTCGTTCCTAGTAGGAACTTTATCTTTGATAGGAACGAAACGCGTCAGAGAAACAGGAGTCTCTGTGATGTCCAGCAACATGTCCAAATAAAGCTGATTTTATCTATATTTTGTGGCTGAGATCCTGATTTTGCAGTGCCCGCCTACAAACTTACCTTCTGCTGCTGTTTTACTATCCGGCTGGAGCACGCCAACGATCCCCTGCTTTGGAGGTTTCTGGCCACGGAGCTACTCCCCTCTGCTGTTGCGAGAGTTCGCCGCTATCCGTGACGTATCCAGGAGGTCCCGGAGCAAGCAAGCCGGCGCCAGCGGTGACGTCATTCCGGAGCGCAGCCGCTGCGGAGCACAGACCGGGACGCCAACGAAGGAGCAACACAGACGCCAAGCGGGTAAGGGCAGCAGGTTTAGGTTACTTTATGAGTACATGACGGGAGTCTTATACGGCTTTACGTCTTGTCTCTGTTATCCTTCCTGCAAAACGGGCCCCCCTCCTTGGCTGCTTTAGTCTGGTTATACGCTTCCTCGGCTATACTTCTAAAGCTATTTATATTTTATCAGCAGTGGGATCGTTGTTTCATCTTGTCCATATACCTCTGAGGTTGCAAAAGTACTTGTTATACCCAGCTTTATACCTTGTTGAGCACCGGATTTCACGGGGTTCACTCCCCATACTAACTATAGACCTCACTGGGACTAACCTTTAGCTGGTTTGATTCATCCGCTTAACACGCGGTCACGCTGGTAGTGACACTGTATGGTGGAGTGCTGTTACACATCCTAGCGGCTTTACCTTACATTATTTTCGGAGAGGACTGATTCCCTGCATAACGGGGGCCGCTTCTGTGTGGGACACGGATGATTCTTTGTGCCCTTTTGTGTGGGGCCACCTACCTCGGAGACGAAGACATCCTTTGAAGATCCACATCGGGCGATCGGATGACGAGAATTCCCTGACCGGACTGGTTCCAGTGCTGGTAACACATGCCTTGTTACATGAAATGCCTTTTATCTTCTGAATTGATGTACGCAGATTAGCAACCCACCTTTTTTTGTTTAAATACCATTTGTTACTAATATTTATTACACTATGAGCGTTGTGGGCTGTTTTTTTTGTCTTATTTCTCTTCAAGTTTGTGTGGGGTGCTGGGCCACCCCTGTTCTACAGCTGCAGACGCTCTCTTCTTACAACCTATTGAGGTTATGTACAATTCACTGTATCTGCGCACTGTTTAATGTATTTTGATTTCACATTATTTTAGTTGGGTATTTAGGATCTGATTTTTTTCAGTGTTAATAAATTCATTTGATATTGTTGTATATATCCTAGGATCACACTTTTTTCTATTTTTTTTCATGATCTCTCGTAGAAGAAGCCATCGCGAAACGTGCGTCAGAGGACGTGATGACGTCACACGTCACGCTTTCAAGCATGGATGCCTGCAGCTTCTAGCCGACCTCACCGTGCCCACGCCAGAGTTCCCTTCAGCTGCGCACTCCACGAGGCACCTTTCCAGGCTGACCGTTAGGATCGTGTACCCAGGGCCAGCACAGATAAGTTTACAGGGCCATCTTTCCCTCTTTTCTGTCCTTCAACCCCCCCTCACCCCCCCGTGTGCTGTAGGGGTATGTTATTGAGGGTCAGAGCTAGTGGGTTACACGATCCTGCATTATTGTTCTCTCCTCACAGGGTTAACATATATTGGTGTGTAGGGTACCCCTTTCCCTCATTTCTATCCCTAAGTGTAGTTACTAACTAGCAGGGACGGGTTTTGTGGGGCTCAAACCACCATTGTTCTAACGATCTATGTATGTCAGCTGTACTAATATCTATGAGTGTCACTAATGATCACCATTGCTACTGTTTTACCTTCTACCCCATCATTGATGTATGGTTTACAGTGAGCTAGAGTTCACACACATTGAATTGCCTCTAGTGGATGTATATATTTTATATAGTGCTCCAGTGACGTCATCCATTTCAGTTAGCCTTCACTGCCTTAAACCATAGGCATTGATTGTGTGCTATCTGCAATTTATAGTGCTTATGTTTAGTTTTCCAACTATTTTGGATTAACTATCTGGCAATTTGCCCTAATAGCACTCATTGTATCCGGTTCATTCTATTCACCTATTATTCTGGTACCATTTTTAACCAACATTAATAAAGCATACTAAAATACTATTTATAGGTTTGGTTCAGATTATTCCTGTGTTGTTGCTTTTTTACTAGTGTGACTTACCCCTCAGATTTTGAGTGCATTAATAGGGCCTTATCTGTATGTATTGTGTCTTTACATCATACAGTGTTCTCTGTGTTCGTGTTACATTAGTGCATTGAAACAAATTAAATATTAAAAAAAAAAAAAATTTAAATAATAAAACATTTACACAATCTTGGTTAAGTAAATGTGAATTTACATGGTTAATCTTAAAAACGCAAATATCACAGCACAAATAGAATGGGACCCAACTTTTGCCTTTTTTTAATGCATATTTTAATTTTAAAAAAATTGACCCTGAAATGTATCCAAAACCAGTTTAGTCTTTTCGTTTTAGTTTCCACTTTTCCAGGTTGTGTCTTTCATTATCTCCCTCCAAAAATCATATTAATGACTACTTCTGAGTTATATCCCCCAATCTGTTCCTCTTGCATATGTTTTGATAAGCAGAAAGAACATAAAGAGGCAAAAAAATATGTTTTGTTGAAGAGCAAGATGTCTGCTGTCCTTAATATTCTTTGTTTTTGAACCTCTGGTAACTTCCTGTGGAACCCCAGGGTTTATATCCACCGATTTGAACTCTGGAGAAATGCTAACGCAATACATGGATTGATGTATGTGTTGCCACCCAGTAGGCTGGTTTCTATCATATGGAGCAGTGAGCCCATGCTTTGCTTTCAAATACTGACATCTAGTGACAAAGACATAAATACCCTGCAAATGTGATCCTGCAAGTTGTCATCTCATAGCTTAATGATTTGGGGGTGTTTAATAATCAATCCCTAGAGCAGTGGTTCCCAAACTTTTTCGGTTCAAGGCTCCCCAAGGCGATGAGGATTTTTTCAAGGCTCCTCAAGTAAAAACAAAGTTGTATATACATACCCAACAGTTGCAGTGCGCAGTTGGTGTCTCTCAGACACACACCCTGCACAGAGCCACACACCCTGCACAGCGCCACACACCCTGCACAGCGCCACACACCCTGCACAGCGCCACACACCCTGCACAGCGCCACACACCCTGCACAGCGCCACACACCCTGCACAGCGCCACACACCCTGCACAGCGCCACACACCCTGCACAGCGCCACACACCCTGCACAGCGCCACACACCCTGCACAGCGCCACACACCCTGCACAGCGCCACACACCCTGCACAGCGCCACACACCCTGCACAGCGCCACACACCCTGCACAGCGCCACACACCCTGCACAGCGCCACACACCCTGCACAGCGCCACACACCCTGCACAGCGCCACACACCCTGCACAGCGCCACACACCCTGCACAGCGCCACACACCCTGCACAGCGCCACACACCCTGCACAGCGCCACACACCCTGCACAGCGCCACACACCCTGCACAGCGCCACACACCCTGCACAGCGCCACACACCCTGCACAGCGCCACACACCCTGCACAGCGCCACACACCCTGCACAGCGCCACACACCCTGCACAGCGCGGAAGCCCCGCCCCTGGCTTCCTCTGACCTGCAGCCAATCCCCTGCGGCCCTGACCGGCATTAAGGAGGGATGGTGGGGAGGGGAGGGATAATCGGAGGGATGGTGGGGAGGACAATCGCGGCGCCCCGCTAGGCAAGCCACGGCACCGCAGCGCACAGATTTGGAACCACTGCCCTAGAGTGTACAATGCTTTCTCTCATCCATCAGCTATTCACTAGGTAGTTCCATACTGTTACAGCAATAGATTGAGGAGCCCAGATTTGGGGGGGAGGGGAGGGAGGGGACATAGAAAGAGAGAGAAAGAGAGAGAAAGAGAGAGAAAGAGAGAGAAAGAGAGAGAAAGAGAGAGAAAGAGAGAGAAAGAGAGAGAAAGAGAGAGAAAGAGAGAGAAAGAGAGAGAAGTGTGTGTGTGTGTGTGTGTGTGTGTGTGTGTGTGTGTGTGTGTGTGTGTGTAGGCCCATATTAACGAAGTGGTTCTAGTCTATAAAACACCTGCCTGCGCTGGAACACAGCCTCCAGCTCATTCACTTGAACAAGCTGTTAACGGTCTTCTGGCACTGGAATGTTTGTTACGGAATAGCAACACTAATTAAATGTGGACTTAATTGTATTTTGAAATTGGATCAGTACCACTACTTTATAAAGGAGCATTTCCATTAAAGGAAAAAAATTTTTTAAAAAGGGCGTCTCCGGAACTAAACCGCATTATTTTAAATTGTGGCGATTCCCTGCTTAACGAGATACTTACAAGAGAAGCACATACCGGTAGCTCTTTCATGCTCAATGGTCCCGTGTCATGTGGGCCAAAAGGAAACTGCGATGGATGATGACGCGGTTTGTAAATGGCTCCCGTGTCGCAGCCAATTTGAACCAATATATGCATGCCAAGCCAGGGCTGCTACCAGTATGCACTACAGAGATAAGCATCACAGGAAGCAAGGGGTCCTCAGAACTGTAATTAACAGGGGTTCCGATCCCGACATCCCCTGCTCCCCACCTAATACAAAACAGAAAAAAACTCGCAGTCACGTGATCGCTCCATCACTGATGACGGAACAGAAAGGGAGGGGGTTCTCTTCCTGTAACATCGCGTACTGCGCTCCACATGATCTCCCCTACAAAAAAACGGCAAAGTAGATTATTACATAGCTACTACTTCATGGGCCTCTGAACTGCCAGACCCAATAACGTGGTAGCCATGTCCTGGGGCAATATAAAACTGAATTTATTTAAGCCATATAAGCATCCAACGCGTTTCACACCATACAGGGTGCCTTGATAAAAGCACCCCGTTTGGCGTGCGAGACGTGGCCGAGGCTCTTTGGTTCCCTTCTATATGTCTTAAATAAATGCAATTTTATATTGCAGCATCTCTCTGGTCCGATTGTTTTTTTTTTGCAGTGCGCTGTCCCATCTGCCTTTGTTGGGCGATTTCTGTTGCTTCTCATGTGTCTCTACTGCGGCCTGTACGCCGGACATCCACAAAAAAACAGGAGCTAAAAATACAGTGAGTACCTACCTCTTCCACAACAGGACCAGCCCATGCAAGGATAAATATCAAGAAAATACACAGTAATACAGAACATAGACTCCAGCGGTTTCACCTGGGGGAGCAGTAGCCATTGATTATTCTGCGAGTGCTGCTGTCCCTCTGACTCTATACCCGGTGAGGAGCTTTATGGGAGCTATGAACATATGAAGTTACCCAGTGCAAGATTACAATACTATTACAGGGGGGCAGCGTTTGCGCCCCTCTCTCCCAATGACTCAGCGTCAAATGACGGAATTTGACGCCGCGTTGCCGAAGACCCGCAAAGAGCAGGTAAGGGAGTTAGAGGTCCCACGCCTCCCCCGGCATTTAATTTAAATGCCGCAGGGCCTCTGTAACCGCCCGCGCCCCCCAGTTTGCGCACCGCTGCTCTATAAGCAGGAAGAAAGAAGGGGCCACATCGCTCTGTATTTCTATTTACTGGTTTCTATTCAAGAAGAAAAATAATTAAAAATATAAAGAAAAAACTATTCTTCGGATATATATTGAAGGGAGGCTCATAAGTAAATAATGACTATTGTTTTTTTATTCAAATATATAATTTATGGGATCTACGAATATATCAATCAACTGTCCTTCAGCGCTAGATTTGTTTTATCTGCTCATATTATAAAAATGACTTCAAGCTAAATCAGGATCCATCAAGTCCAACTTTTGCATGTGCCCCCAATATACCGCATTATTACAGATACTTCCTGATATGAAACCCGTCGCTACAAAGGGTTAAAATATAAACCCTCCTTTTTTTACTTATAAACATTAGAAAACCTCTTTCTCATCTCACAATATGAACTTTTTACACCACAAAGCTGTAATTCTGCATCCGAGTGTTTATGTGTAAGTGGTATTTTTATTTGCTGTACGGTGGAGGGTTTGTTATTTTTTTAAATGACCCTGACTTACTTTGTGTTAGGTTGAAACAGCTAAAGTGTGAGTGAGTATACGGACCATGCACTCCTTTAACCCAGGCTATGCTGTAAACGTTGTGAAATACGTCAGGTATAGGTTTATAGGGGTCCACATTATTGTGGATAACAAGCAAAAAGTGAAACACTGTGAACGCTCATTTGCATATTACCCAGAATCCCTGGCTGCAATGGAAGTATTGTATGCCAAGACAGGGGTGCTATATACATAGGTAGTAGTGAACACCAGAGGGTCACAGAAAGGTCTCTAATAAATGCACTCTGTAGAAAAATGGGGAAGGGGCGACGGATTCTGTCTAGGAATGCCGATATCCCTCAAATGGCCCTCATGATTGTCAAATAGCCCGAAGACCTATAATGAGGAAGACCCTCATGAGTGTTCTCCAAATGAACTAAGAAAATAATACAATTGTATTACATCAATAGAAAATACTACAACAGTGAATAATTATATACAGTGGAAAATATAGACTATTACAATCACCAGCGGTGGGAAGGTACATCGGCTCAATTCAAGATCGTATGATATGCCGCAGGATCAGTTAAACATGATCACTGAATATCCAACTCAGGATCATATGAAATCGTGGTCAAATAAATAATAATCCACTTAAAGGGAAAGATCACTGCTTAAAATGATAGCATAACCATTGTAGGAGTCCCACAAATCCTATACAGGTATATATAGTGTATCACTATATGTACCGTGGAGCCGTGACTACCCCCGAACCTCAACGCCTGACTGCAGACCAAAAGAGGGATTATCGTAAAGATGATACGATCAGGTTCATTGAACCCTTCACCAGCCAGTGGAGTGCGATATAGAACATCCCCCGCAGGCACTGGCATATACTTATAAGGACCTCCAACAGGTCCTTCATTCATCCCCCACACAGATACCCAGCAAGCCCAGGAAACCCCCCCAAATTACCACATAAATAAAATTACATACATACATACTCAAAAGGAGTGTTACTGAGCGTGGCTAAATGTATACAACAAAAAAGAAAGAAGCCCTGTGTTAATTCCAATATGACCAAAATACACAGTGCAATACCTATATATTCTCTTGAAAAGGGGTCATTTAGTTTAACCCATTGGTCAAAGCGTCTTAAGCCTGCTGCCACTTTCACTGTGTATTTTTGTCATATTGGAAGTAGCACAGGGCTTCTTTGTTTTTTGTTGTATATCCTTAATTCATCCCCCAGTATGGTCTGTAGAAGGACTAGAAATGAGAGATAGACATAGTGCATAGTCATTACCAAAGAACATCTCTGAAAACATGGTTTGGGTGTCCAGACCCACAGATAATACTCGTGTGGGAGATTCAAAGCGCGCGCATCCATTACCACTACTAAAGGAATTCACTAAACAGTGCAGAGAAGAGCCACCAGGTTAATAAAGGGGATGGATAATCTGATCTATGAGGAGAGGCTAAATTAGATGTGTTTACATTAGAAAAGGATGCATCTTAGGCTACGCTTATAGTGCCGGCGACGCGACGGCAGGCTGCGGTCGCTGGAAAAATCAAATCGAGATTACTTCCAGCGATCGCAACCAAGCCGACGCGTCGCGCTTACTGTATACAAATATATTGGGGATAGTGGGGACAGGCAGCGTGGGGGGAGCTGTGCATACAGATATATTGGGGATAGTGGGGACAGGCAGGGTGGGGGGAGCTGTGCATACAGATATATTGGGGATAGTGGGGACAGGCAGGGTGGGGGGAGCTGTGCATACAGATATAATGGGGATAGTGGGGACAGGCGGGGTGGGGGGAGCTGTGCATACAGATATATTGGGGATAGTGGGGACAGGCGGGGTGGTGGAGCTGTGCATACAGATATATTGGGGATAGTGGGGACAGGCGGGGTGGTGGAGCTGTGCATACAGATATATTGGGGATAGTAGGGACAGGCAGGGTGGTGGAGCTGTGCATACAGATATATTGGGGATAGTGGGGACAGGCAGGGTGGGGGGAGTTGTGCATACAGATATATTGGGGATAGTGGGGACAGGCAGGGTGGGGGGAGCTGTGCATACAGATATATTGGGGATAGTGGGGGCAAGCAGGGTGGGGGGAGCTGTGCATACAGATATATTGGGGATAGTGGGGACAGGCAGGGTGGGGGGAGCTGTGCATACAGATATAATGGGGATAGCGGGGACAGGCGGGGTGGGGGGAGCTGTACATACAGATATAATGGGGATAGTGGGGACAGGCGGGGTGGGGGGAGCTGTGCATACAGATATATTGGGGATAGTGGGGACAGGCGGGGTGGTGGAGCTGTGCATACAGATATATTGGGGATAGTGTGAACAGGCAGAGTGGGGGGAGCTGTGCATACAGATATAATGGGGATAGCGGGGACAGGCGGGGTGGGGGGAGCTGTACATACAGATATAATGGGGATAGTGGGGACAGGCGGGGTGGGGGGAGCTGTGCATACAGATATATTGGGGATAGTGGGGACAGGCGGGGTGGTGGAGCTGTGCATACAGATATATTGGGGATAGTGAGGACAGGCAGGGTGGGGGGAGCTGTGCATACAGATATATTGGGGATAGTAGGGATAGGCAGGGTGGTGGAGCTGTGCATACAGATATATTGGGGATAGTGGAGACAGGCAGGGTGGTGGAGCTGTGCATACAGATATATTGGGGATAGTGGGGACAGGCAGGGTGGGGGGAGTTGTGCATACAGATATATTGGGGATAGTGGGGACAGGCAGGGTGGGGGGAGCTGTGCATACAGATATATTGGGGATAGTGGGGGCAAGCAGGGTGGGGGGAGCTGTGCATACAGATATATTGGGGATAGTGGGGACAGGCAGGGTGGGGGGAGCTGTGCATACAGATATATTGGGGATAGTGGGGACAGGCAGGGTGGGGGGAGCTGTGCAAACAGATATATTGGGGATAGTGGGGACAGGCAGAGTGGTGGAGCTGTGCATACAGATATATTGGGGATAGTGGGGACAGGCAGGGTGGTGGAGCTGTGCATACAGATATATTGGGGATAGTGTGAACAGGCAGAGTGGGGGGAGCTGTGCATACAGATATAATGGGGATAGCGGGGATAGGCAGGATGGGGGGAGCTGTGCATACAGATATATTGGGGATAGTGGGGACAGACGGGGTGGGGGGAGCTGTGCATACAGATATATTGGGGATAGTGGGGACAGGCAGGGTGGGGGGAGCTGTGCATACAGATATATTGGGGATAGTGGGGACAGGCAGGGTGGGGGGAGCTGTACATACAGATATAATGGTGATAGTGGGGACAGGCGGGGTGGGGGGAGATGTGCATACAGATATATTGGGGATAGTGGGGACGGGCAGGGTGGGGGGAGCTGTGCATACAGACATATTGGGGAGTGGGGACAGGCAGGGTGGGTGGAGCTGTGCATACAGATATGTGGGGGATAGTGGGGACAGACAGGATGGTGGAGTTGTGCAGAATGGTTGTGATTATTTTCTGCGTGTATTGGGGTTATATTTGTGTGTGCGCAGCACTTACCCAGAGGGTTGAGGCCTGGTCCCCTTGGAGGCAGCCTTCTCCGGTGCTGGGGTCTTTGAGGCTCGGGACAGGCTGCAGGATCACACAGGAGATCCCCCCGGAGACGCTGGCGCATGTGACGGTGGGAGTGGGAACGCTGCGGCTGCTGTCACATAATAACCCGCTTCCTGGTTGTGATGAAACCCTGCGCGGCTCGGGGAGGAGGGAGGAGGAATGGGGGCCAGGCAAGGGAAAACCTGGAATACCCGTCTGCGCATGCGCAACACTGCCCTCACTTGCCCTTCCCTCCCTCTGCCGCGTCATCGGTGAAAGAAGACAGGCCACGCCCTCTTCCTACAGGCAGGTCATAGTAAATGCTAGTGGAGCACGCGCGGGCAACCATCAAGCCGCGACAGGGACTGTTCCTTCAACGGCGCGTGCGGTTGAAATGTACAGTATGTGTTGGGGGCGTGACCATCATAGTCCTCCAGCCAATCAACGCGCGCAAAGGGAAGTGCCACAGCCGGGAAAGAGGACGTGGTTTCCAGCGAAAACGAGGCGTGACCCGCAAATGGCAGCAAGGGGGAGGGAAGTGTTCGGGTTGTGATTGGTCGTTGGAGCTTTCCTGTCTAGGATACGGAGGAACGGGGCGGGTGTATCTCGGAGTCGTCACGGACCCTTCAGCTCCCACTCCCAGACACATGTCCTCCTCCCCCTCACATGCACACACTCGGCTTTCTCATCACACTGCGACGTGTGTAGAGAGCTCACTGCAGATATTGCGATGGAAGTCGCCCACTTCAGTGGACAGCTTCCAGATAGTTGGTTTCATCTATGTATTATTCTTGTTAAAGGGTAAATCATGTTTAAACCTATGGGGGCACCCGGTGGACGTGATCCTGTGGCAGTCTGAGAGAACAACTGATGGCTGTAGTAGGATGAACATCCCGATGGCTGTGGTAGGATGAACATCCTGATGGCTGTGGTGACTAGGGCCGGGGCCATGGTACAAAATACAGCGCTGAGCCGCGCTGACGCTCATGCTCTCCTGCTCAAACAGGAGCTTTTTTGTGTCCTGGCATGAGCGTCAGCGAGCGCGCTTGAGAGGTGGGCGGGAGGCGGGTCTAGCGCGCCATGTCACGGAGTGCCATTGGCTGTTCCTGGTCACGTGATCGGCCCTCCGCTTCCCTCAGCTGTCGGCTGCAATTCCACACGCCTCCTCATGCCCCAGACATGCCGGTTGCAGGAGGTAAGTTTCCTGGATCAGCGCGGCTCGGCGCTGTATTTTGTACCCCGGCCTAAGGCTGCTTCATGTACTTGTTATCTAGACGTCCCCGCCACGCTCATGCGCGGACAAGCATGTTCCCAAGCATGCTTCCAAGCCTGGCACTTGAGGAGACAAAAAAAAGTGACTTTCAAGCACGCTCAACTTTCCCTCCCGCTCTGGCTTGCGAAATACACAGGACACCCGGCTCTCATGCTTAGGCCAGGGCCCCGCTGGCTACTGCAGCAGACACTGCAGGGACAAGAGCCATCCCCTCAATGGGGCCGGGCCCGATGCGCCAAGAGCGCTAGGCCACACCCCCGGCGGTTTAGCCAATGAGGGTAAACCTGCCGGGTGACGTCATGGAAGTGACCCCGTCACTCCCCCCCTGTCTTTCCCCCTGCAGCTCACTGCAGACCGGGGAATTGGCTGCACGCGCCGCCAGCCTTGGGGCGCGTGTCGGAGGCACTGGGGCCGCAGCCTTAGGCTGGGGCCATGGTGCCTTCTCCGTGCGGAGGCTGGTCAGTGAGCGGCCGCTTACCTGGCCATGGTGGACGGGGCGTGCCTAGGGGCGTCACGGAGCAGGTTGGTGAACCTCTCACGTGACCGGCCTGTCGCGCCAAGAAATCAGTTTGAACTGATTTCTTGGACAACGCGCTTCCGCACGCCGCATGGACGCGAACACTGCCTTAAGTCTGTTTGCTCAGCGTGCGGACGCCTCAGCACGGTCTGCAGTACCATGGCCCCAGCCTAATAGGGTGAACATATTGAGTTCTGGGAGAGCAGATCCTACGACAGTGACAACCTGTCAAGAAGTAGTCAATCTGTTGATAAATGTATAATGTGATTTTTTTGGGGGGGGGTTGAGGTAATAATATCAATAATTTTAAATAATTCAAGCACCAGAGGAGTCTGCATCCAAGGGGACCAGGCCTCAGCCTTCAGGGCAAGTGATGTGCAACCACAAATATACACGTAAACTCAGCAAATAATCATACTTCTTATGTGACCATTCTGGACAGGTCCACCTCCCAATATATTTGTATATAGTTATCATATCCCCGCCACCTTTTCTAATGTAAACAAATCTAATTTAGCTAGCCTGTCCTCAAAGATCACATTATCCATCCCCTTTATTTATTTGGTGGTTCCCATAATCCCATGAATAAATTGGCATATGAGGGTGCAAAAGAAGTCCTCATAGCCGTGCCTTTAGTCTGTAAATAGAACTGTGAATCAATTCATGGGAGTATGGGAACTCGAGCACATAGTGACACTAACCTTTTTAGGGATCATATAATTTACTATTAACGCTATATAGATGATTTCATTTTTATTTGGGAAGGTAATTATAACTTATTGTCCACCTTTATTCAGACACTGAACACAAATAATCTTAATTTACATTTCACTTGTGTACATATGTACCATATTAATTATTTAGACTTCACCCTGTACATTGATATGGAGTGTTGTATCCAAACAGTCCTCTTTAGAAAGGAACACTCATGGAATTCCTTTCTTAAAGCTGAAAGTAGTCACCCTAGATACCTTAAGGGGATTCCTAAAGGGCAGTTTATCTGTCTGAAGAGACTATGCTCTAGTCAAGTAGCCTTTATTTCTCAATCTATGGATCTTACCCCATCAGTTCATCGCTAGAGGATATAATCCACAAGATATTCAGGATGCTTTCTTGCATGCAGACACTGAATTGGGAAGACCTTATACAATTTAAGACTAAGCATGTTAACAGGGTTCTAAAACTCAGAATGCTAGAACTGATGATAGGATGGGTCCTATGTTTTTAACTACCTACAATCGGCAAGCACAGCAAATCGGGTCCATCGTTGAGATACACTGGACGGAGTACCCTCTCTTTGGACAAAGACCTGGGACCCGTGATTTCAGGCGGCCCCAGATTGGTCTTTAAAAGAGCGAGGACGCTTGCTTCTCAGATGTCTCCCGGCTTTTGACTCTCGTCAATCAAATAATATTGGGGGCATACCTAAAGGCTTCTATACACGTGAACATCAACCAATGTGCGAATATGCTTCGCCCACTAAGAAAATTGTACACGCAAAATCAGAACATTCCATTAAAACTGTTATAAATTGGCAAACAAGCCATGTAGTGTATAAATTAAAATGTGGATGTCGGACGAATTATATAGGTCGGACAATCAGACCATTATGATCTAGAATCATTGAGCATGCCAGGCTTATCAAAAGGCATTATGTGAATCATTACTTTTCACGCCATTTTTCTACTTGCCCTTTGGGAGGTCTTAAGAATGTTTCCTTCATATGTTGGAACATGTTCCACAGCATATTCGAGGAGGTGGTAGACTTAATATTCTCAATAGGAGGGAGATGTTTTGGATCTTCACCCTGGTTACAGTTATCCCTTGAAGTATCAACATAGAATGGGAGCTCAAGCATTTTTTGATGTGATCTCTTTATATTTTTACCCAGGGTGTTATAATTTACAATATCTCTCTTTATATGTATCTATATATTCATTTAGAGATTGATTTTTATTCATGGATTTATGCTCGTGTATAATATTTAGAAATGATTATTATTTTTAATATGGTACATACATTTGATTTATGATATGATTGTTATGATAACAGTTAAGATATGTTCTATTTTTTTTAAATTAATTTGGCTTTAATGTTCATTATTCTAATGTATTTGTTCCTGACTAATTAGGTATGTCATCTTTTGATGACAGTTTGTGAGGTTATGTTATTTATTCATTTTGATTATTTATATGCAGATTGTGTTATTTTTATATAGAAGGTTCTTTTGAATTATATATTTATGGCACATTAAAAATATATATTCTCCTATTTCATATTTAATAGGGGTCTATCACTGTTATGATTATCATTATTAGTATTTTTCTCACTTATGGTATACTTTGAGATTGGCATGGAGAGCAAAGTCCCCATCTTTGCTGCTGATACTAAATTGTGTAAGGTAGTAGAATCAGAGCAGGATGTTATTTCTCTCCAGAAGGAATTGGAGAGACTGGAAACCTGGGCAGGTAAATGGCAGATGCGGTTTAATACAGATAAATGTAAGGTGATGCATTTCGGAAGCAAGAATAAACAGGTGACTTACAAATTAAATGTGGATAAATTGGGGGAACCCTTGATGGAGAAGGATTTAGGAGTGCTTGTAGACAGCAGGCTTGGCAATAGTGCCCAAAGTCATGCAGAAGCTGCAAAGGCAAACCAGATCTTATCTTGCATTAAACGGGCAATGGATGGAAGGGAAGTAAACATGATGCCTCATTTATAAAGCATTAGTAAGACCACACCTTGAATATGAAGTATAATTTTGGGCACCACTCCTTAGAAAAGGCATTCTGGAACTAGAAGGTGCAGAGAAGAGCCACCAAATTACTAAAGGGGATGGACTATCTAACTTATGAGGAGAGGCTAGGTAAATTAGATGTATTTACATTAGAAAAGAGGTGTCTGTGAGGGTATATAACTACTATACCTTTCAAAAGAACTTTTAATCCAAAGGACAGTACAAAGGAATCTGGGTCATCCCTTAAGGTTGGAGGAAAGGAGATTTCACCAGCAACAAAGGAAAGGGTTCTTTACAGTAAGGGCAGTTAAAATGTGGAATTCATTATCCATGGAGACTGATGGCAGATACAATAGATTTGTTAAAGAAAATATTAGACCTCCTTTTTAGATAGGAAAGCTATACAGGGATATACCAAATAAGTATACATGGGAAGGATGTTGATCCAGGGATTAATCCGATTGTCAATTCTTGGAGTCAGGAAGGAATTTAATTTTCCCCTTGTGAGATATCATTGGATGACGTGTCACTGGGGTTTTTTGTTTGCCTTCCTCTGGATCAATAAGTAAGTACAGATATACGATAAAGTGTCTGTTGTCTAAATTTAGCATAGGTTGAACTAGAACAGAAAATCGCTCCCGAACAGCAGTAAGTATATAATGAGTGTCTAAATCTGCAAAGTTTCTTAATGCCAGATTACTAAACAATGCGAAGACTTTAAGGAGCGGTAGCTTTTAATGAACCAAAAATGTATTTATTTCCAGGTTTGAAGCAGGAGGGTCGAGAATGGGGGAGGTCGCTAGAGTTAGACCGCATTCATTTCCGGACCGGGAACCCCCTGCTTCCCAGGATATTTACATAGTTACATAGTAGATGAGGTTGAAGAGAATACAGTTCCTCAAGTTCATCCTATGCTAATGTTAGACGAGACACTTTGATCCACAGGAAGGCAAACAGAAAAACCCAGTGAAACATCATGCAATGTCTCTTAAGGGGAAAAATAAATTAATTCCTGACTCCAAATATTGGCAATGAGATTTCTCCCTGTATCAACATCCTTCCCATGTTTACTTATGTGGTATATCTATGTATACCTTTCTAAAAAGATGTCCAACGTTTTTTGAAGATATGTATTGTATCTGCCATCACAGACTCCATGTAAAGGCGTTGCCCGTATGTATCAAGCGTTTAACGTTCCTGCGTCACGCGGACGGACAGGAATCCGCAAGGTATGACATTACAGCTTCTTATTGACCCGTGCAACGGTTAAACCACCATATTGGATGCCCAGCCTGGGCGGCTCCGGGAGCACTTTCTCAGGTTAGTATCTGGGGCAGTAGGGGGTCCTCAGAGCTGAAATTAATGCGGTTCATGCTCGGGAGACCCCCTGCTTTCCACCTAGTAAAAACACAAGGGGACCTCTACTTTAAAGCAACATCAGGGCCCTTCCATTTAGCCTTCGGTGTACCGTAAACTTGGCACCAACAATCACAAACCTCTAAAACGTGGGACATCAAAAGGATTAATAACCCTAAAAAAGTAGTCTGCAATTCTTCTCCCCAAGCACCCCAACTTAAGGTCTGAGCTCTTATTTTCTTAAAAACAAAGTTTTATTTGTATGCCATCTTCTTTTGAACTGTTCATTTCAGGTGCTTCACATTTACATTTTTGCTCTGCACTATTTAGATTCAGTTGATTTAAGACTTACATTACTGCCAAAAGCTTGGACCCCTTCCAGATATTTATAATCCCGCAGCACCTGTCATTGTTTTAGTATTTGAAATATTTAAAATGCTTCTAGGAAACAGGTGTTCTATATCTGCGGAGCCAACAATCCAAGTTTCTTTTACAGTTTTATATAAAAGTTTCAATTGAAACCGTGATTTCGATATATATAGATATATGTAGATATCCGAGTATTACCCTAATAAACGTAGTGCGGTAAGAGTTATTACCACAAGTTTTACCGTGATTACCATCACCAACAATGGTAACGGGGCCTTTTCTCCTCCACACATGCAATATTTGACTGCGTTATTTAAGTAATAATCCCTGAAGAACAAGGCATTACTGGCCAATAATGCCCTGGCTGGAAGAGTTGAAGGCCCGAGGCGAAGCCGAGGGACTTTAACCCAGCCTGGGCATTATTGGCCAGTAATGCCCTGTTCTGAGGGGATTATTACTATTATAGGCGAAATGTAGACTTTTTTCATAAATAATAGACACTTTTGTATAGTTTATATAGATTTTTTTTTAATTAAAATAAAATGGTAAATACATGAAACCATCTCCTTATACGCTTACACTGCAGATATCTAGATCCACACACTGCCGCCCCCTCTGTGTATACACACACACACACCACAGCACCTCTACAGACACACACAGCAGCTCTACACACACAGCACAGCAGCTCTACACACACAACACAGCAGCTCTACACACACAACACAGCAGCTCTACACACACAACACAGCAGCTCTACACACAAACAGCTGCTATACACACTTGCTACACCCATAAACACGGCTGCTGACACTGACACACACACACCCAGCACCTCTACATGCACACACCAGCTCTACACACACAACACAGCCGCTCTACACACACACACAAACTGCTTCTACACACACACATACAACAGCACAGCACAACACACACAATCAAAAATGCAGCCACTTACTGAACTTTGCAGACTATCTCCCCCCCTCCCCCCCAATTCAACTGAATCTGCTCAGAAAATCTGTCAGCTCGGGAGGGGGAGGAGTCAACCCATGGCTGATACTTCCTGACCAATCCCCTGCCCTGTCTCAGAGCTGTTACTTAATTCTGACCAATCCCCTGCCCTGCCTCAGCTGTTCTGAAAGCTGATTGGCTGGAAATAAACACATTGAAAACTACACTTTGCAAGCTGCTAAAATTCCGGGCATTACTGATTGGATAATGCCCGGAATTTTAACCAATCGGAGAGCAGGGTTTTCAATAATGCCCGGAATTTTACTGCTTTAGCCTATAATTCAAGTTAATGGGAGTATTTATGTTGAATACAACTATTAAAAGCACAGCCACTAACTCACTATGCGGCTCCTTGGGATAAAGTGCACATGCTCATTTGAAGATCTACTTTTCTGTTCCACGGGAGATGCAATTACTTTGTCTTAAGATCAAGTTAACGAGGTGAAAAGCGATGGCATTTAATAAAAATGAAAACCTGCATTTTTGCTGGCAGGCTTTAGAACAGGAACGTCTGGAGGTTACGGGGAGGCCAGCTGCAGGTGATCTTAAAAGTGATTTTTTTAGACCTGGTGTTTAGAGTTGGAATGCTTAAAAACTAACCCCAAGGAGGACTGTACAAAGGTGATCATGGCTTTGCAGGTATAAGCTATTTACACACCATGATTTGGCACAAAAAGAACAGATGCTGCTAGGAATTAATTTGTAGATTTAAAACCACCATGAAAAGGAGTCAATTGTATGACAGGAAACGTGCGTCGGTGCGCAGTATGTGGGGCACGGTGATGACGCTTTGGTCTTCAGAATTAGGGATTAGCATCTAGTCCTAGATGGGAAGCATTTTGTAATACTAGCACTTAGAGATACAATGACATTAAGTTATATATGAGTGGGATACGAACGGCCACTGTTTACAATTATACCAACCACGCTACATTCACACATGGTGTGTTTCATGTTCAAAACCACCATAGTGTGGCAGGCGGTCAGAACCTATACATTTATGTGCTGAACGAACATTGTAACGACTATCTTAGCACTTTTGTTCGCAACCGGCGGACTAGCTTGTCCCTCCATTTAAGAGAGATTTACGCTCAGCTACGCGTTATACACAGTTGGTGTGTTTCATTACAGAAACAGCCAGAGTGTGGCGTGAATTGAGGCCCGCTATTAAGGGCAGTTTTAGCGTTAATATGGCAAATAGATCTAATGGGGATGGTCGACATGGCGCATAAGGGTTCAGCTGTTTGCAATATGTTTGCAACATATATTTGATACATTATTCAAATGGTCTATAGATATCTTCGTTAACCTCAGCATGTGGTCTGTGTGAGATACTAAGATTTATACATGTTAAGAAACGAATAGCCACTGCTTACAACTATATTAATCACGCTGTATTCACACATGGTGTGTTTCATGATAGAAACACAAACATTGGGGCAGACCGGATCCTGCGGTATAAGTGCTCAAGTACTTAGTTACTGGCAACATGATTGCAACATATATTCGATACACTATTCTCAAGGTTCTATGCAGTACCTTTATCATTATAGTATGTGGTCTGTGTGAGGTATTTATAACATCAATAATCACCAACAATCACCAACGTTCTGTTTCACTTTGGAAACGAACAGACTGGTCAGATTCTAAACTATATACTTACCTTTTGCTCTATTGGAGGACGAACAGACAATTCCTCCTAGCATTGTATTCTATTTGTGCGAGATGTCGGTGTACAACTGATATCTTTGCTTATTACCATGCTATGCCACACATACAGTGGCAGTCCCTTCCTTACAGGCATTATTTACTGCCATAAGTATTAGACCTCATTCTATCCCTACCAATGGGTGGGGGGAGCACTTATATATGCTATTAAGCAATTCAGAATTTTTAATATAGGTTATTAAGGATACCTGCGATCACTGAATCAGCTACGATATACAGTATGCCACCTACATTAGTAGCTAGGTATATGAGGGTGCTAACTATTATACAGTTGTGTGAAAAAGAAAGTACACCCTCTTTGAATTCTATGGTTTTACATATCAGAACATAATAACAATCATCTGTTCCTTAGCAGATCTAAAAATTAGGTAAATACAAATCGGGTTGAAGTCTGGACTTTGACTGGGTCATTGCAACACCTTGATTCTTTTCTTTTTCAGCCATTCTGTTGTAGATTTGCTGGTGTGCTTGGGATCATTGTCCTGTTGCATGACCCAATTTCGGCCAAGCTTTAGATGTCGGATATATGGCCTCACATTTGACTCTAGAATACTTTGGTATACAGAGAAGTTCATGGTCGACTCAATGACTGCAAGGTTCCCAGGTCCTGTGGTTGCAAAACAAGCCCAAATCATCACCCCTCCACCACCGTGCTTGACAGTTGGTATGCAGTGTTGGTGCTGATATGCTGTGTTTGGTTTTCGCCACACGAGGCGCTGTGCATTATGGCCTAACATCTCCACTTTGGTCTCGTCTGTCCAAAGGACATTGTTCCAGAAGTCTTGTGTGTTTGTTCAGATGCAAATTTACAAACCTAAGCCGTGCTGCCATGTTCTTTTTTTTTTTTTTTTTTTTTTTTTTTTTTTTTTTTTATAACTTGAGTTTTATTGGAGAAAGCATACATAGTATACAATACAATAGTTGTGTTTAGAATGACAGCTTGTGTACATAAGATACAAATATACCAATATAGATCATTTGTACATAGGGGTGGATGTAATGAAATCGTACGGCTTTTCGGTCCCTACTCGGCCGTACGGCGTATAAGTAAATCAAATAGTAAGAAAAGTAATAAAAGTAATAACCGGGGTCTAATCATAGCAACGAAGAAAAAAAAAAACCGGGGGAGAGAGAGGGTAGGGGGGGGGTCGAGCCGGGGAGGGAGGGACATCCGAACCTCGGGCTGATCTTGAGGGTATTAGGAATTATTGTCTCTGTCCGATTGTTTGAGTGTGTGGTTGCCTGTTCTGTCCCCCCCAAAGGAGAACGCATCTGTTGATATTAATGCCAGATTGTGGTACTCTCGATCCCCGGGATATCTGTCTGCGCCAGCCATGGCGTCCAGACTTTTAGAATATTGTCGCCAGTGTCGCTAACTAGACTCGTTAACTTTTCCATCTGGCAGATGAACCAAATGCGATTTTGAATTTTTGGGATGTTTGGTATATCGGCGTTTCCACAATGCTGCGATCTCGCATCTCGTCGCGAGTGCAAAGTGTGCAATTATTTTGGAACTTGCTTTTGATAAGCCCGGTAATGGTCTGTTCAGCAGGAACAGACACGGGTCAGGGGAATAGTGAGGTCAAAAACCCTCTGGATCCAATTTCTGATTTCTTCCCATATAGGGGATATTTTTGGGCAAGACCACAGCATGTGTAACAGATCAGCTGATCCGCCACACTGTTTGGGGCACAGTGAGGAGGATCCTGGCATGTATTTAGATAATTTTAGTGGGGTGAGGTACCACCTCATGAGGACCTTATATACGTTCTCCCTTAGTGTGGTACATATGGAGCTTTTTGCGGAGGCCGTGTAGATGGCGCTCCATTCCTCGTCTTCCAGGGTTTCCCCTAGGTCAGTTTCCCACCTGGTTCTGTATGAGGGGGATCTGTTGTCCCAGGTCTGCAGAACCGACTACTTCCCCGTATATTGTTGATATAAGTCCCTTGGTGTCGGCGTCAGCCCGACAGAGCTTTTTGAATTTTGTCAGAGGGGGGTATGGGGCAAATTTATTATAGAATGCTCTAACCTGGAGGTATTTAAAGAATTCAGAGTGAGGCATTTCTTTTTCTAATCTTGGATGATCAAAGGTCTTGATTTTCTGGTTGTCTCCCTCCAGGTCTTTCATTCGTATATAGCCTTTTTGTTTCCAGATCGGGATACTGGACCCCGCCATGCCGGGTGCGAACACTGAGTTATTCCAAATGGGGGACATCAACGAGTGCTTTGATGTCAGGGAATTCTTAATTTTGGTCGCCTCCCAGATCGATAGAGAGTTGGTCATTGAGGTGAGCTGTATCTCTCTGCGGTTAAACGCTGTTTTTGGTAACCAAATCAGGCTGCTAAGTTCCAATGGGGAGCATGCAGCATTTTCCAGTTCTATCCACCTTTTCAATTGGGGTTAGAGTGCCATTGAACAATTTGGCTTAATTGGGCCGCTTTATAGTACGTTAATAAACAGGATACCGCTAAACCACCAGCAGCAACAGGTCTTTTCATATTGGAGCGATTGACTCTTGATTTTTTCCTACCCCAGATAAATTTATAGATTTCTGTTTGGAGCGAGAGTATATCTGTTATTTTAAGTGGCACAGGGAGTGTCTGGAAGAGGTATAGGATACATGGTAGTAGGTTCATCTTGACACTATGTATCCTACCGATCCAGGATATGCTCTTGGAGGACCATCTATATAGGTCTTTTTTAAGAGTCCGAATTAGGTTGGGATAATTTGCACTATAGATGAGGTTGGCCTCTCTGGTGATGTGGATTCCTAAGTACTTTATATGTTTCTGTTGCCAGTTGAATTGAAAATTCAACCTCAACAGCTTTTCCGTATTACTGGGGAGGTTAATGTTGAGTGCTTCCGACTTAGATTGGTTAATTTTGAATCCAGATATTTTTGAAAATCTACTCAGGTCGAATAGCAGCATATTCAATTCTATCTTGGTGTCTTTGATTGCCTGTAGTAATTGTATATCAGGGTTAGTTTTATGTTTGGATGCTAGGGTGTGTAGTTTGGTTTGTAAAGCAGTGATTTTGGCTTCCCTTTCTCTTTTCCGCTTAGCCGTGATGCTAATTATGACACCACGTAGTGTAGCTTTGTGAGCCTCCCACAACACCAAGTGAAATTCCACAGAGCCTGTGTTTATACGGAAAAACTGCTCTATTTCATTCCCGATCATCGCACAGGTTTCGGGTATCTTAAGGACTGCCTCATTAAGTTTCCAGTTCGCCCCCGGCCGGCTGAGCCTGATATCTTTGCACCTTAGCTCGATTGGTGCGTGGTCCGACCATGAAATATCATGAATCGCCGTATGGGAGAACATCGGAACCATTCGACATGAAATAAGGAAGTAATCGATTCTGCTGTATGTGTGGTGTGGGTGGAAGAAAAACGTGTAGTCCCTGTCAATTGGATGCATCTCTCACCATATATCTGCCAGGTGATTATTCTTGCAACCTTGGAGCAGAGATGCCTTTGTTCTCTTATTAGCTGAATCCCCTCCTCCTGATCTATCTAGGCCCGGGTGCAATGTCATATTGAAGTCTCCCACAAGTATAACACATCCCTGTGCTATTGACTGTAGGGTTTGGAAGAATTTACTGAAGAACGTTGCATCCTGTGTGCATGGGGCGTAAATGGTGGCTACTGTAATACACTGTTCGTGTATTGTTCCTACTAATATGAGGAATCTACCATCCCTGTCTTTTTTAACTGTCTGGGTCACAAACGGTGTGTTATTATTGAAAAGGATGGCTACTCCTCGTTTCTTCACCGGGGCTGAGGGTGTGTAGAATTGGGAAAAAACCCTATCCAGGAATTTGGGTGTGTTCGTGCTGCTAAAGTGCGTTTCCTGTAATAACAATATGTCCGCTTTTTTTCTCTTATAGTCAGAGAAAGCTATCCGTCTTTTGATTGGGCTGTTAAAGCCTTTAACATTGTGCGAAAGTAGTGTCAATGCCATATTATATATCCTGACCAGTGTCTCGCTGTTATATATATGTACTCACCCATCCTGGTGGGTCTAGGGGTTTGTAGTTGGGCATCTAATTCCTTGTTGCCTCTAGTGGAACTCTTACCTCGCCCGAGGATAGTCTCCCGTCTCCAAGGCGGTGGGAGGGGGTGGGAGGGTAGGTTTACAAAACAAGGAGACTCACATGAGGAGCAAAATAAAATAACCAAATTAAAACAGAAAAGGATAAAAATACAGTGTGAGAAATCAAATAGAACGAGAGCTCGCCTCGGGACCCCCTGAGTTCGGCTCTCGTGCCCAGAGGGTAGGTCAGTTAGCTCCCTAGGAACTTGGGGTCGGATCCCCTTAGTAGGGACTTACCTCCCTGGGACTTGAGTACAGCTCCAGAACGTTGGGAGCTGCACAATAGTACGCATGCCCGGCGCTAGTGGGAGCCCCCACCTGCACAGCGCTACAAACAAATCTAGGCTAATCCGCAGACATAACATTTTCTACAGCTTACGCCGCTAAAGTTAACTTCTGTTTGCTAACTCTTTTTCCCCGCACTTTAGTGCGATAACCCTAACATAGACACTAACTCTCCTACAAATAACAATAACAGCGGTTTTAGCAATATTAATTATAATAGAACTGGACGTACCCGCTCGCCCCCGTAAACCTGTCTTGGTCCTAACGGGTGTTGCTTATATCCAGCCCATTGTGTCTATCTGTATCCTGCATTCCCCGCTCCCCCTCCCCCCATTCTCTTCCTCTCCCCCCCTCTCTCTCATCTCTACCTCCCCTCTCTCTCTCCCCCTGTCCCCCCCTCTCCTCGTTCTACCCCCCTCTCCCTTCCTGACTCTCCCCCCCCTTTCTCTCCCCCTCCCCCCCTTTCTCTCCCCCTCCCCCCTTTCTTTCCTCTCTTCCCCCCACCTCTGTCTCTTCCTATTTCCCCTCTTCCCCCACATTCCCCCCCTCTCTTTCTCCTCATTCTCCCTACTCTCCTCTCTTTCTCTCTTACTCCTTTCTCCCTCCTTGCTCTCAGCTTACCTTCCCCCCCCTCCTCTCCTTCCCCCCCTTTCTCCCCTCTCCCCCCCTCCTCCGTCGTGTCCCCAGTTCAATATAAGCTTTAATACAAGTTTTAATTCATTGGTGGCATAGTGCAGTGTGTACTGTATGAGGGGCCCGTCAGCAGCAGGGGGGCCTCCCCCTCTCTCTGGTCTATGCGGGACCATCAGCAGCGCCGGGGAACTTCTGAGCGACTTGCATTCGTTCAGACCGGCGCCGCCCTGGCCGGCCATGGTGGGGGCCTGACCGCTGCACTGACGTCACTCAGTGGTCCGCTCGCTTCCTGTTCTGTTTACCGAGATCTCGCGATGGTGTGATGTCATCTGGCATCGCCACCCCATAAAGGCGCGAACTCCGGCAGAGTTCCCGCCATTCTCGGGAGGGAAGGAGCCGAAGAAGATGGCCGCTCCGCCAAAGTCGTAGGCGGGTCTGCTCCGGGAATCTTCACTGTCTCCGCGGAAGGAGGTGAGTCGTTGGCCCGGGGGAGAGCTGGGAGGCATGGCGAGGTCTTTGGATTTCGGCTTGGCTGATGCTGGGTCTGGATACAGAGTAGTTCTTCAGGGTAGGCAGGGTGTTTTATACAGGGTCCCTGCTAGAGCCCAACGCTGCTGGGGAGGTTCCCGTAGCTCCAGCTTGGCTACCGGTGGGCACAGGGACGGTTGTGTGGCGTGGAGCTCTCTGTGGGGGACTTGAGGGTATCTCCTTGGCCCCCCACTTTAATCAGGAACCCCGCACCATCTTCTGGTGACCTCAACGTGTGGGCCACCCCATTCCGCAGTACCAGGATGCCACAGGGGAATAGCCACCGGTACCGGATGCTGTGATCCCATAGTGCTTTTGTTACTTGAGCGAAGGACCGTCTCCACGTTAGGGTGTCAGGGGCCAAGTCCTGATATACCTGGAAGGTGATATTATCGAATTCCAGTGTTTCAGAGTCCCTGGCAATCCTGCATATTTCCTCTTTTAGGCGGTAATGGTGTAGGCGAATCACAATATCCCTGGGGGGGTCACCTTTCTGTGGCCTTCCTCTGAGAGCTCTATGGCATCTGTCCATGAGCAGCTCTGTCTGATTTTTCGGGGAATAGATGCTCAAGCCATTTTGAGGCGAATTTTTCTGGATCAGTAACCTCTTCTGGAACCCCCCTCACGCGGATGTTACTGCGCCTATCGTGGTTTTCGGTGTCTTCTGCCTTCAAGGGCTCTGACCTCCCGCAGGCTGGTTACTTAGTTTTGTGTGAGAGTTAGGGTAGCCATTGTATCGTCTGTCTTAGTTTCAATTGAGGCAGTGCGTTCCCCCAGGGCATCTAAATCCTTCCTTAGTGCCCACAGCTCAGTTCGGAAGAATTGCTTCATCTGGGAGCAGAATTCTCTGAAGTCCTTCCGTCTGACCGTCTCCTCGTCCCCTGCTTCCTCAGCGAGCGAGTCTGCGTCTGAGTCCATATTGGCAGGCCGCCTTGGGCTCGAGGGTTTGTCTGGGGGGGGGGGGGGTCTGTCTTCTTTAGAAAATACGTGGACACCGGCTGGCTTTTATTCCGGGATGTACGGCCTGAAGCCATCTCTGGTTGTTCAGGGGGAAAGTGCAGTATTTGAAAGTAGCGGGGTCGCGTCGCTGCTGCGGATTATTTATTTATGCCGGTGGAAGCGGAGCTCAGTATTCAAGCTTCCATTCTTCCTGCCGCCGTGCATGCGCCTCTGCCATGTTCTTTTTAAAGAGAAGTGGTTTTCTCCTGGCAACCCTTCCAAACAAACCATACTTGTTCAGTCTTTTTCTAATTGTACTGTCATGAACTTTAACATTTAACATGCTAACTGAGGCCTGTAGGGTCTGAGATGTAACTCTTGTTTTTTTTGCAATTTCTCTGAGCATTGCACAGTCTGACGTTGGAGTGAATTTGCTGGGACATCCACTCTTGGGAAGATTGGCAGCTGTCTTGAATGTTTTCCACTTTTGAATAATCTTTCTCACTGTAGAATGATGAACTTTAAATTGTTTGGGAATGGCCTTACAACCCTTCCCAGATTGATGGGAAGCAACAATTGCTTCTCTAAGATCATTGCTGATGTCTTTCCTCCTTGGCATTGTGTTAACACATACCTGAATGCTCCAGACCAGCAAACTGCTAAACCTTCGGCTTTTATATAGGTGGTCACACTTGCTGATGATCAATTAATCAAGGGCATTTGATTAGCAGCACCTGTCTGCTACTTAGCATCTTAATGTCTATGGAAGCAGTAAGGGTGTACTTAGTTTTTCACACATGGCTTCTCCATTTGGGCTTTATTTTTGTTAAATAAATCATGACACAATGTAATATGTCATGTGTTGTTGTTCATCTGAGGTTGTATTTACCTAATTTTTAGACCTGCTAAGGAACAGATGATTGTTATGTCCTGATATGTAAAACCATGGAAATCAAAGAGGGTGTACTTTCTTTTTCACATGACTGTAAGTAGACATTAGGAAAAATAGACCCTGCCCTGAAGAGCTTACAATCTACGTGCATTAGAGTGATACATAAATCATTTTGAATGCATATTTATTATGTTTCTTTTTCTAAAAAAATTAGTCTGGAATAATGACTGTATTAAAAAAAAATCACATTTTTAAACATTAAACAATCATTTTATTTTCGAAATGTTGATGTAAGGAATCGGGGAACACGTCCTTTGCGACGTGTTCCCTCCTTACCTGTCTTATCTCAGACCTCCGCTCTGGCACCAGCGCGTGCGCTCACCCCCGCTCTGCTTACAGAGCATGCGTGCATGCGCAGCTCTTCTAGGGGGCCACGGAGCTTAGCTCTGCCCCCTCAGACGCATTGCGCTTCCCTCGCTCGCACACTTGACAACATACACTGCTCCCCAGCTGCGTGGCAAGTATTCATTTAGCCCACTTGGCTCCGCCTCCCTTGCTACTGGTTCCTGTGTGCTACATAAACCCTGCAGTTCCGCTCATACCTTGCTGAGCATAACTTGTTGTAGCCTTGAGCTCCTACATCTGTTGTGCGCTGCTCCTTGTCCTGTGTTTCTTTCAGTTTAACCCTTCGTTTACCGACCCAGCTTGACCTTGGAATCTCTCTGGATACTGACCCCGGCTTACCCTCGACCTTGCAGATATCTCCAACCCAGACCACGGCTATACGGACCTCACGATTATAATCTCTCCAACCCCAGACCACGTCTAGATGGACTTCCACGATTCTGACCTCCCCAACCCCAGACCACGGCTAGATGGACTTCCACGATTCTGACCTCCCCAACCCCAGACCACGGCTAACGGACTTGACTATTCTGAACTCTCCATTCCAAGACCTTGGCAAGTATCCGCTAACCACTCTCTCCAACCCAGACCCGGCTACGTTTGACAATCCGCCTGCCAGGCACGCTTCCGCTGCTGTGGGTCCGTGGTTTACTACTTCCCACCTCAGTACCGGGGTCTTGTCTTGCTCGTGGGCAGCGCAAGCGTTACAGTTGATCACTACAGATCATTCTGATTGACTTCTATTGAGATGAACTGCAAACAACTTTGCACAAGGCAAAAGCCCTTATCCAACATTGCAAGGTCATTTTACCTAAATTATTCTTATAAACCAAAATGATGTTACAGTTTAAGCTTTTTTTGTTTAGGAATTCATTTTGTGAAACATGTTTGTAACATTTGTAGTCCATTAGTGCTAGACAAACAAAAATGTATAATGGTTCCAATGGTTTTTTTGTAGCCAATGTGCAACTTTGTTGGAAAGAGTATTAATAGTGACTAACTGTCACGCCTGCCAAATCCTCAAAGCTATTTTGAAGTTTGGTACATTACGAAACTGTGAAAGTTGTGTTTTATTTTGTTTCTCATACTGAAACAACAAAAATAAACTGCAGAGTATTCCATTATTATGTTTGTAGGCAGTGGGGGAGCGCAAATCAGAATGTTGGATATTTAAAAATATAAAAATATAACATATAGTGCAATCAAGTTTTCAACAGTGGGAGTGTTTTTCTGTGATGAAGTGTACTTTAGAATGAGAACTCACATTTTCCCAATGAAATAGTACATCTCCAGAACTGTGGCAGCAGGTGTAATGGGGTGATCCTATTTGATCCTGTCCTTAATGGATGATGTCGCTCAATACGATGTGAATGTGGCCGTGTTGGGATTCAAAATTAAAAAGCAAACATGCTGCAATCCAGCAAATCAACAATTTTAGCAATTAGAACATGATGGGATGCACACTTACATAGTGTCAAACATTAAAAGGCACGTAAAAAACATGTCTTGCAGTCAGTCTCACCGCTGATGAAGCTGCCTATGTGAAACGCGTAGAGTCATTGCCAGTGGACTGCTGGCCTCATTCTGCCTTTACCTTGCCTCATCCAGGATCCTCCTGTATCCGGGACCGGAAGTGACGCGACGAGAGATTCGAGTGAGGGGAGCGGTGAGAGCCTGACAGCAGGACACTTTTTTTATTTGCCTTTTAATGTTTGACACTATGTAAGTGTACATCCTATCAGATTTTAATTGATAAAGTTATTGATTTGATGGATTGCACCATGTTCACTTTTTCATTTTGAATCCACACACTGCCACATCCACACGCAAAACCATAATAGTTATACAAATCGTAATATAATCTCCCATGAGCATAAATGTATGAAACACTGTAATCATAAATGCTAGAACACAATGAACCCCATAAAAATGAGTATATTTGTAGAATTTAAAAGAATGTTTATTAGTGTATAATATAAAATACAGGGGGTTAAACAATGTTTCACTGGTGGTGACACTTGCTGACCTGTTGTTGTACCGTGGTAGAAACGGTTTCAACTGTGGGGGTAATGAATCAAATGTATTTAATATATGTATAGTCCCCCGCTCGCTGTGTACATTGAATAGTAATCTATGAGCTTGGCGGAGTAATGGTTATAGGGAGCCAATGTCTCAAAGTAAATATAAGGTATAAAATGGTATTGGCTACCCTAGAGGTAATATAAATCCTTGAACACCGGAGCTGAGGATAGGAGACCGGGAACCAACCAATTTGAGCCTACTACAAGGAAGGGAATTTCTAGAAAAGCCCCTTCCCCCCCCCTTCCACGACCAAGCTACAATTGCATAATTGTATTTATAGACTGTTTTTGTACCGTGTGTTCGAGGATTTATATTAACACTAAGGTTGCCAGTGCCATTTTATAGTGAACTAGTTTGGGTGCATTCTGCATACTGCAATCTAAGTTCCTACAACTTGGTGCCCCAGCCATTGCCAAACCGCTTGCTTCCCTAATCAACTCTATCTTGTCTTCAGGCCATATCCCTAAGACCTGGAAAACTGCCAGTTGTCCCAATCTTCAAAAGTGTGGACAAAAACACTGTCTCAAGCTACAGGACAATCTCACTTCTCCCAATACTATCCAAAGTCATGGAAAAATGTGTTCACTCCCAATTAAGCAATTACTAGACCAAGACAAATTTCCCTAGCCAATTCCAATCTGGCTTTTGCCCCAAACATTCCACGGTAACTACTCTGCTAAAAGTTTGCAACGAGATCCAGTGTGGAATGGAACTGGAACAACTTACTGTTGCAATATTCCTAGATTTTGCAAAGGTTTTTGAAACTGTTTATTATGTTATCTTCCTATCTATGCCTGTCTTTTCCATTGATTATTTCTCTAATGTACTAGTGCGTATACTTGTGTCCTGTTCTCATCTCACAGCATATTTCCTGTTATAACATTAAGTAATTGCTGATGCATCATTCCAGTCCTTCAAATCATGAAATTTAGGTGAGAACATAGTAATAAAATGTCCCAATATGTAAAGATGAAATTGGAAGTGATGTCACTGCTTCTTAATTAATAATATTTATTCCCTAGTAGACAAGGTGCTCAGTTGTGGCCAAAATGAAGATTTATGCTAAGTGTGGGCTGACAGTATTTAAGAGTGAATGTGCCATGGGGGAAAGGGGAGTGCATAAAACCTGTATATGATGCATACTCTAAATAAAGATCAGTTTTGCCTACCAAGTCTTACATCAATTTATTTAAAAACTGTTAAATGCTACAATGTTCAGTCAGAGCTGCCAGTAGATGGAGAACAAATATCTCTTAATGTTCACAGCATTAAGCAGCATGCTCCATGAGAGGGAAGAGACCATGTTCTTATTCAGAGCATAAAGGCTGTGAAAAAGGCACCCAACATAGGAACATCGAACTGTAAACCACATCATCCCATTATCTACCATGGTAAAGTGATGGTGTCATAATTAGTTTATTAACTCTAATTTAGGCTATACATTGATGGACAGCTATACCTGGGGCCTTTTAAAAAGATTGTGCATTTTTACCTGAACTTCTATCAAATCCAGGTCTCAGAGAAAAGGCTTTATATAATAAAAACAAACAGCGACAGGAACAGTTATCAACATTATTACAGATAACTTGTGGACGACGTGAAGCCCATTTAATGCAGGCTGCTCTCCACCTCATCATGTAAAAGCTTTTGGGGAAGAGAAAAAAAAACCCCACACACTCAAATATTACATACAAATTCTCCATTATATCCCATTAATAAACAGATCATCAAATGGATACTACTTGGAAAATACAGGGAACATTCTATTGAAACCTATTTGTCAACAAGAAAACACAAGTATTAACAATTTCCACTGCACACTTTTCCAAACATTTGCCTGCTATTCCTGTGGCTTACAGTGAATATATCAATAAGGGAGAATCCTTATTTCATGAAAAATAAAATGCAAGGTTAATACACATACAGTACATTGACAGGCCTTGAAAACAAATGTTATTTTCAAAATATCAAGTTCTCTCATATTGGTATAATATTTATTATTGCTGCCCAAAACTGTGCCCATACACAGGTTTCATTTAGGTGCTGTCAGCAAAGTCAAAAGCAGTGAAACCTACGTAGACAACTAGTTAACATCTTGTTAAGGAGCCAAAGTTAGGTAACTCTGCTCGTTATACCTACAGAATGTGCTTGTAATCTGGCATCAGACACCAGTATACAGAATGGTTCATAGCAAAGCAAAACATGCAATACCTGTAAGGAATTTCTTGGGTGTATCCTCAGGTATGTGGGGGTCAAGGTAACCACAGAAGCAGATCACTCTGCTTCCTGCCAATATCGGATATCGTTGGCTCCTAGGAAACAAATGGTAAATATTTAACAAACGTCAATCTTAACCAGGTGGAGGGTGAGGGGGAACCATGTCAGCTATTAGGGCAAAAACATTTGGTAGGAATTACACCTTTTTGTGGGGCAAACATGTTTCAAATGTACCCCAGGAGTCCTTCAGGAATGTACCTTGGACATTAGTACCAAACTATTGTACTACACCCCCACACAAACTATACTTGTGTTTAATATGGGCAGACTTATAGATCCTTAAGAGAACTAATGTTTTGGCGCCAACATAAAAATGTATTTACAGATGTAGCGCATGAAACAGACCACAAAAGGCAGCTTAAGTGCTTCTATGACGTGCGATCACATCTGAGTCAGACATGCCTGGTTTAAAGATTATTTATCAAATGCAAGAAAAGAAACACGAAAGTTTATTTTGTAGAAGGTGTAAGAATTTGCTAAAATAACCAGTCCAACTTTGCCAATTTATGGAGATGTGCAATTAGTTTAAAAAAATTGCTCCCAAAATATTTTAATACCTTGTTTTATAATCATTATTTTTGCACAGATCAAGCATTTAACACTTTTAAAGCATGAAGTGTGTGTGTGTGGGGGGGGGGGAGTTGAAAATATTGTGTATTAATGAAGCAGTAAGCTTGGACACCAATCAAGTTAAAACATTATCAGGACCCCTTAAATGCTCTGAAGTAAACCATCTTAAAGAATTATTCCCATCTGTGAAAGGAGTCTGTAAAAGAACACATAACAGAGCAATAATAAAAATAAAATATTTTTCGCCCAGAAGCTGAAGATGGTAATGCCAGGAGAATAAACACAATCCCAGCAATCTCAGAACCCCAAAACGCACCACATCTGTGACGGTAAGGGGTAGCCGGCCTTCATTAATAAAAGTAAAGCCGGGCTGGCTAAAACCGTATGTGAAAGGCTGAAGTGTCAGCTCTTGGGACTAGTTATGCGCCCTGATGTGTTATCCCATATTTGTGTTCCCCTATTTACGGTCCCCTTTTGGCATGTAATTTAGGCACGCCAGGTGTAGATAGGATCCCTGTTAGGAAATTGCTGCAGGGACGGGACTTTGGGAGCAGGAGATTAAGGGTTGATATTTGGGAGCAAATAGGGTTAAAAAGTGTGTTAAATGTTGCTGAGCGGAGTGCCGGTAGTACTGTTATGTTACACGCAAATAGTGTATCATTTACGGGTACCCGTCTGTTTCATGTTCTTGTGCAGTATAGGTCCGTTATGGTCATTCTCCCTCCTGCAGAGGTAAATGAGAATTTGCATAGGTAGTGTTAGGACCTGCTTACTGATCATGCCTTAATGTGGCTTGCAGTCTTATAACGCTTTGGCCAAAGGGTTTAACTAAATGACCCTTGTTCAAGAGGATATATAAGTATTTGACTGTATTTTTGTCACATTGGATGTAGCATTGGGCATTTCTGTCTTTTGTTGAATGGCAGCTTCTGCCATACAACTGAAGTGCGGTTTTATGTTAAAATAATAATAGAAAAAAGCTATTATCCAGGATTAGATACCACAGATGGCTGAACAAATATCTCCTTATACTTTATAGAAAGGAGTCATACAAAGCCATTATTTGTATGTAGCCCTGTGCGGTTTGGGCTATAGGTCTGCCCTCCTCCTGGCAGTAAGACCTAGTAAGGGTAGGTTTGCCAGGAGTAATTATGGGTTTTCCCCACTTCATGCAGTGCAGTGAGTCAGTGAAGGTAGTGTCATCAGGCCGTGTGTCCAATTAGAAACACAGGGGTGGTGCCTACTGGAGCTTACTTAATGTACTGCAACTTCCTGTTTAGTGAGTCTGTCCCTACCTTGAGAGGGACAAGGTTTACCCAACCAAGCTGTCAGGGCTCTGGCAGGCTTGAGGCCCTCCCTTAGGGGAGCGGTGAGGAAACATACCTCCTACCCTAAAAGGTGGTAGGGGAAGAGCAAGGACCACTCTCAGTGCCATTTGGCTGGGAGTAGGATCCATGGACATCCTGAAGGTGAAGATCCTCCTATCTGCTATGATCTGTGCTGCAGAATAAGGAAGACCAAATAAAGAGCTGCTGATCAACATCTTCTGAAATGGAGGGTTCAGCATGTACCAAGTCACCGGTAATGAATCCCACAGTGTATAAACATGTGATCAGAGGGAAAGGTAAAGGTTCGCTTTATAGCGGCACCTCGGGTGTTTCCTCAAAGATAGATACAGAGGGGTCAATATCCTCATCTGGGTTAGAGGACCACAGCACTAAATGGTGGGATCCTTTATTCAAAGGGTACTCTGAATTTTTGGATCGCACTCGGTTCATTTTGATGTGGGATGAGTTGGTTGATCATTGGTGGGGTAAAGGCACCTATTCAGAGAAGGAGGCTGCCGATGAGTTAGCTAGAAGGCTGAGAGGAGTCAAACAGGGAATTGTGATCCCTAAGGGTTTGTCCATCTTGTACAATGAAATTACCCCTGAGGAACCGTTGTCCTGGGTACTGCCAGGTACAGCTGGAGATAGAAATCTCTAAATTGAGTAGAGCTGAGAGAGCTATAGTGGCCCGCTATCGTCAATCACACGGGTTCACTTATCCCTATGTGCCTGAGCCAATAATGCTTGAAATAGAGGAACAACGTGAGTCCTGGCTCAGAGAGGCAGTGCAGGACTACTTGCGTTCTAAAAGTAGTCATTCAGCATATCACATTAAAGAGAAAGTTTGCTGCCTCATGAGAATTTGGAGTGTGGGGAGAGGGATATTCATGCACAATGGCATCTACAGTCCCATTCCTTTAAAGTAATAGATCATAATGGAAGGGAAGTCGCAAGCCAGATCCCCGGCACTATTACTGAGTGGTGGGTTCTCCATGTTGGGTGTATAACCTGCATTGTATGACATGCCCAGTAATCAAATGTCATTTTGTGTTTGACCAGGTTGTTCACCTGCAGGATGGCCCAGCAAATTTGGTCCATGTGGGGACCATTGGATTTCCACCAGAAGGAGAGTGTAGCCCTGGGTAGTTTGGGCTATTATTCTGTCCTCCTCCTGGGAGTAAAGCCTAGTAAGGGTAGGTTTGCCAGGGGTAATTATGGGTTTTCTTTCAGTGCAGTGAGTCAGTGAAGGTAGTGTCACAGGCTTTGTGTCCAATTAGAGACACAGGGGTGGTGCTTATTGGAGCTGTACTTAATGCACTGTACTTCCTGATTTAGTTAGTCTGTCCTACCGTGAGAGGGGCAAGGTTTACCCAACTAAGCTGTCAGGGCTATGGCAGGCTTGAGGCCCTCCCTCCGGGGAGAGGTGGGGAACCATACCTCCTATCCCACCAGGGTATAGGGGAAGAGCAAGGACCACTCTCGGTGCCCTTTGACTGGGAGTAAGATCCAGGGACATCCTGAGGGTGGATACCATAAGAACTGCTGTAATCTGTGGCTGCTGAAGCAAGAAATATCAAATTGTTACGCCAGTGCTGCCCGCAGACCAGACCCGTCCCCTGAGCTGAAGGGGGAAGTGGTAATACACGCACCCGCAGCAAAGGGAGCGTGTCCGGAGTGTGGTATGAAGCGTTGCCAGGCCAGGTGTAGTAAGGTAGACAATACTTGCCGGTACCGGTTGTAGAGATAGAGTGAAGGATGCCTTGCCGAAGTCAGCGAGTGGAGAGTGGAGGTAGGTCGTAGTCCAAGCCGTGTTCAAGGGGTTACCAGAGTGAGCGTTGTCCAAGGAGTGCCGAGATCGAGAGCCAGAGGGGGTAGTCGTACGAGCTGCGTCAGAACCTGTGAAAACACTGAGAGAATCCAGAAGTACTTCCATACAGAGACTATGTCGAGCAAAGACTGAGAGCAGAGAGGAACTAGATAAAGCAGGGAGGTCCAATTAGGAACGGAGGCGGGACAGGAAGAGCTACAGGAAGACACTGCAGATTGGTGCAGGCATAACAGGCCAGGTGAGTCCTGTTGGTAACCTGAGTATGCCTGTGCAGTGTGCGGGGGCGGAGCCCGAGGTCCGGGGGACGGGAAGAAGAGTGTGCAGACTTAGCGTGCTCCTTAACTCGTGTACGCGCGTGAACCAGTGAGCCAGTGGACGGTGCAGGTGTGCGTGCAGGAGGGCGTGGGCGTGCCCGGCGCTGAGCAGAGGAATCGCCGAGGGGAGTGATCCCGCAACGGCGGCAGGGGCGGGGAGCCGTGGAGGCCAGTAAGGCAGGATTGTAGTGTGTGTCCAGGGGCTCCCTGCGGGGAGGAAGTGCTCTGAGTGGGGAACGTGGAGAATGCCGATTCCTGACAGTACCCCCCTCTTCAGAAACGGCCTCAGGACGGTCCAAGAACGGTTTCTCTGGAAACTTTTTCCTGAAGCACTTAAGAAGGGCCGGGGCATGAATGTCCTTTGAGGGTACCCAGGATCTCTCTTCAGGGCCAAAGCCCTTCCACTGCACCAAGAACTGGAGCTGACCCCTGGATAGGCGAGAATCCAAAAGAGAGTGAACTTCGTATTCCTCGTTATTTTGTACAGTAATGGGATCCGGTTTACGAGTCTGATCCGGAAAGAAGTGACTGGAGATAAATGGTTTTAAGAGGGACACATGAAAGACATTGGGAATCTTCATACTGGGTGGTAGTTGGAGCCGGAATGCCACGGGATTGATTTGTTCACAAATAGGGAAGGGACCCAGGAACTTAGGTGCCAGTTTAGGAGATGGTACCTTGAGGTGGATATTCTTAGAGGAGAGCCATACCAAATCCCCTGGTTTGTAACTGGGCGCCGAACGACGACGACAATCGGCCTGTAGTTTCGATCTGCGGGAGGAGTTGAGAAGGGTAGACTGAATCCTGGACCATACGGTTTGGAGGGAAGAAATGCGTTCATCTACGGCTGGTACTCCAGAAGGGATGTTGGGGATGGGAAGACAGGGAGGGTGGAACCCATAATTTATAAAGAAGGGCGACTCCCGGGTGGACTCGTTTTTGGCAGAATTGATGGCATACGGTTGAGCCCAATCATCCTGGAAATCGGATATGAAACATCTCAGGTACTTCTCCAGGGATTGATTGATTCTCTCCGTTTGTCCATTGGACTGAGGATGATAGGCGGAAGAGAAAGAAGAAGAGATGCCCAATCTCTTCGTGAAGGCTCTCCAAAATTTGGATACGAACTGAGAACCTCTGTCAGAAACAATGGACGAAGGGATCCCATGAATCCGGAAAATCTGCTCCGTAAAGATATCAGCAAGAGCGGGGGAGGTGGGTAATCCTTTCAGTGGAATGAAATGGGATATCTTTGAGAACCTGTCCACGAACACCAAGATAGTGTTCATTCCTCTGGACCTGGGCAACTCCACGATGAAGTCCATCGAAATGTGGGACCAGTAGAAACACAATCCCCCGCGGTGACCCGTCCCCTGAGCTGAAGGGGGAAGTGGTAATACACGCACCCGCAGCAAAGGGAGCGTGTCCGGAGTGTGGTATGAAGCGTTGCCAGGCCAGGTGTAGTAAGATAGACAATACTTGCCGGTACCGGTTGTAGAGATAGAGTGAAGGATGCCTTGCCGAAGTCAGGGAGTGGAGAGTGCAGGTAGGTCGTAGTCCAAGCCGTGTTCAAGAGGTTACCAGAGTGAGCGTTGTCCAAGGAGTGCTGAGATCGAGAGCCAGAGGGGGTAGTCGTACGAGCTGCGTCAGAACCTGTGAAAACACTGAGAGAATCCAGAAGTACTTCCATACAGAGACTATGTCGAGCAAAGACTGAGAGCAGAGAGGAACTAGATAAAGCAGGGAGGTCCAATTAGGAACGGAAGCGGGACAGGAAGAGCTACAGGAAGACACTGCAGATTGGTGCAGGCATAACAGGCCAGGTGAGTCCTGTTGGTAACCTGAGTATGCCTGTGCAGTGTGCGGGGGCAGAGCCTGAGGTCCGGGGGACGGGAAGAAGAGTGTGCAGACTGAGCGTGCTCCGTAAGTCGTGTACGCGCGTGAACCGAGCCAGTGGACGGTGCAGGTGTGCGTGCAGGAGGGCGTGGGCGTGTCCTGCGCTGAGCAGAGGAATCGCCGAGGGGAGTGATCCCGCAATGGCGGCAGGGGCGGGGAGCCATGGAGGCCGGTAAGGCAGGATTGTAGTGTGTGTCCAGGGGCTCCCTGCGGGGAGGAAGTGCTCTGAGTGGGGAACGTGGAGAACGCCGATTCCTGACACAAATAAAGCATCCTGACCTTTTCTAATACCTCCTGCCTAAGACTGAAGTATATTGGGAGGAGGGGGACGTTATTCTTTTGCAGAGACTTCACCCCATACAGCTGGGGGCTGCACAAGATGGAGGCGCTGCACCTGTGGATAGAATTCGGGCAAGACCCCAGAAGCCTGTCCTGTTATTCCCCTACAACACCATGCGGGAGACTCAGGGCCCCCTGTTACCAGCAGGTATGCACCACACTCGCCGATGTAACCAGAGTACTATTTCCCAAGATAGGCCTGAGATGAGATTGGGTGGGGGAAACAGGGTTACACATAGTTACATAGCAGATGAGGTTGAAAAAAGACAACGTCCATCAAGTTCAACCTATGCTAAATTTAGACAACATATACTTTATCCTATATTTATACTTCCTTATTGATCCAGAGGAAGGCAAACAAAAAACCTCAGTGTCATATCATCCAATGAAATCTCATAAGGGGAAAAATAAATTCCTTCCTGATTCCAAAGAATTGTCAATCGGATTATTCCCTACATCAACATTCTTTCCATGTTTACTTATTTGGTATATCCCTGTATACCTTTTCTTTCTAAAAAGATGTCCAACCTTTTTTTGAACAAATCTATTGTATCTGCCATCACAGTAATGAATTCCACATTTCAACTGCCCTTACTGTAAAAGATGGCACCACTCAGAAAAGGAGTCCCAGTGCTCTTTAAAACCCAAAACCCACCTACACCACTTTCTTAGCAATGCATTAACCTCCCTAAGCTCTGACGGTCTCCCTGTGGTAGCGCATGGCACTGGTAGTATTTCAGAAAATACTACCTTGGAGGTCCTTGCCGTAAGCTTTTGGCCTAGATCCCTGAAATCATTTTTTATGACCCTCCATCTTTCTCTAACTTTTTCATTGGTGCCAACATGTACCAAGATCGCCGGATCAATCCCAGCAACTCCCAACAATCTGTCTACCCGATCCACAATGTGCCGAACCCGAGCACCAAACTGTTCGGTTCATGCGGTCATGGCAATAAATTTCCCTATCTACCTTCCTAATAATTGAGTCCCCTACCACCACAATCTGCCTTGGTATCTCAGCATCCTGAGTCCCCTCTGTGCTGGAGGAACTATTCCCGTGGCTGCTAGAGGAATCAGTGTCCCCCAGCCTTGCCATTGCTGCCCTGACACTCCCAATATCTTCACTCAACATGGCAAATCTATTGGGATGGGTCAGCTCAGAACTGACCTGGCTCTACCTATTGCCCCTGCTTCCCCTTCTAACTGTTACCCAGCTACCTACCTGCTCCTCACTAACTGCGCCGCCATCTGAACCACTAGTCGAAGCAAAGGTCTGCTCAGTGATCACTAAACCCCTTTCAAGATGGTCAATGTCCCTCAATATCGCAAGTTTCCTCTTCAGATCAGCAATCCCTTAGGCTGCGTGCCCGCTGGCGCTGAGCACGTGGTGCTTGCCGCTTTTAATTACATAAATGTATATGTGCAAGTCCCCACTCACGTCGTGTGCGCGGGCACGTACGCTCACTTGAGCTTGAGTAAACAAAAAAATGTAACATTCAAGCTCGCGCAACTTGCCAGCAACGCCGCCCCCGGGCGCGCTTGCTAAATAGCCAGGACACCCGGCACTCATGCTTGGAGAGCAGGTGATGTCACCGCTCTCAAGCATGAGCGAGGTCAGCGCTAGTGGGGCTGCAGCCTTACTCTAAAGAGACCACCTGCTCACACTTCTCACAGCGGTATGCTCCTTAGAACAGCTGCTCCAAGTGCACATACATTGTAGCAACTATGAAGTTTATAAGTACTAACAATAAACTGTTCTTCAATATACAATATACCTTGTTTAACTCCTTTCTTGTTCAAACTGCTTCTAGTTCTAACTGCACACTTAATACAACCAGCACTTGAAATCAACCAACCAGTTCAGGACACGACACATCTTGGTTAAGTAAATGTGAATTTACATGGTTACACTTCAAATGCAAATATCACAGCAAACATGGAATGGGATGGGACCCATCTTCTGCCTTTTTTTTGTTGCATATTTTTATGTAAAAAATTTGGACCTGAAATGTCTCCAAAACCAGTTTCGTCTTTTCATTTTAGTTTTCACTCTTTGATCACCAGGCTGTGTCTTCCATTATCTCCCTCCAAAACATCCTCAATGACTTCCGAGTTATATCCCTCAATCTGTTCCTTCTGCTTATCAAAACATATACAAGGTGATCATAGAGTAGCAAAAAAATATGTATTGTTAAAGAGCAAGATGTCTGCTGTCCATTCTTTGTTTTTCAACCTCTGGTAACTTCCTGTGGAACCCCAGGTTTCATATCCACTGATTTCAACTCTGGAGAAATGCTAATGCAATACATGGATTGATGTATGTGTTGCCACCCAGTAGGCTGGTTTCTATCATATGGAGCAGTGAGCCTATGCTTTGCTTTCAAATACTGACATCTAGTGACGAAGACATAAATACCCTGCAAATGCGATCCTGCAAGTTGCCATCTCATAGCTTGTTTATTTGGGGGTCTTTTATAATCAATCCCTAGAGTGTACAAAGGTTTATCCCATCTAGCTGCTATTCATTAGGTAGTTCCATACTGTTACAGCAATAGATCGAGGAGTGCAGATGGGCATATACACACTAATCTCTCTCTCACTCTCTCTCTCTCCTTCAGCTTCCAGATGCCTTTTGTGGCTAAGTATCAAACTTACCTTTATTCCATCTATGATTACTCTTGACATCTGGGATATATGGTATTATGAGACAATTTCAACTGTTGCCTTTAGCCGTGTTTTTATGTCATACTGGCTGTTTTTGGGCTGCTGCAGCTCTATTTTTGGATCTTTACATCAGTGCTGCTATTTCTCCTTGTTTCCATGTATCCTGTGGTTTGAAACTCTCTGTGCCTGATTATTGTTTAGGGTTTGTCTTATTCCACCATTATTAATACAGGACTGGCCGGTCTAAGAGGTATGAGGTATGAAGCTGCTTGCGTGCCTCATCATCCTCTGTTTTTGATATAAATGGGATTTAATATTAGGACTTGCCTTTTCCAGCTACATGGCTAATTATATGTACCAGTTTCAACACAGGGATTTTTTGTGACTTGAGGGAACTTGAGACTGTTTTAAACTTTGTGATGTTGTAATAAAATGTTTTATTCTCTTGGTAAACCAGAGTGCTATTGGGGGTTACTTTTTCTTCAGTTATCCATATGTATAAATGTATGCAGTATAGATATATAGATATGTGTATATAGATAGGTAGATGCACACACAAATCTAAACAGACACATATATGTAATAGAATGTTAAATATATTGTAGCCCCCTTTCCCCCGTGTCTAGGGACGCTACTGTGGTGCTTTACCTGGATGGCTTACAGGAGGCCTGATTCTCTGCTGAAGGGAGCCTGGGGTGACCTATACCCTTACACATATACAGCGCCTCCACCTGGAAGGAATCCGCACACAGGGGGATAGCACCTCCCAAGACAATGTACCCAGTAATTACACACAAGTTATGGTATAACAGTATTTACTGGACACCTAATCAGCATAACAATAATACAACACAATGCATACACTATGTAGACGTATATAACCCCACAGGGTATTCTCACCATACTTGGGTTGCAGGGGCACCAGAACCCTAGTGTTCTTCCCACAATGTTAATCCCACCTAAGTATGAGGCATAGCACTAGCCTGTGAACTGTTGGTGCACTTGTTAGTATACCTGCCCGGGGCTCCAGCACCCGGGTGTAGCTGTACAACAATCAAGTGATCAGTCTGATCCAACGACGCCTTCCGCCTCTGCATGGGGTGGCCTCCAGCCAGAGCGTCCCACTATAGATAGTCTCTGACAAATATGGCAGCTTGTCTCAGACCAAAGGCCCGATGCACAGCATGGTGTCCATCGCTGTGTCCCTGACACTTGGCAGTAAGTGGGGAAGCGTCCGTATCTGGGGGCTTTCCCTGAAGCAACCACAAGCGTACTTTGATTGGGGCCTATCTGGGACCTAAGGGGTTAATCTGGCCTAGGCTGAGTGCCACTGACACTCAGACCCTACCTTCCCATTCCTGGCTCTAACTGAACCCCTCGCGCTTCTAGCTCGCCAAATGTATCCACACTCCTCAGAAGATCATAACAGCCCTATTGGCTGAGCTGCGCCACATGGTATATGCCCCAAAGCACTATGGGTATTGTAGTTCCCCTGCGGAGTCCTAATCTTGTAATGGCCGCTGCTCTGTCTTCCCTCTGCGCATGCGCCGGAACTCGCGCATGCGAGGCACAACTAAAATTGCGGCGCCATACCGGCGTCCCACTGCGGAGTCTCCGTATGTACCGGAGCGCTCCCTGCATGACCGCAATGGTCCCACGAGTGCCCACATGCCGCCAGCAGCCAGCAAGTTGCTACCGCAGCCCCCACCAGCGGTTTCCCGCCAGCCCTCCCCCTCCCACAGCCCGGAGGTAAGAGGGGGAAATGGCTACAATATTAATGTTGTAGAACTATGCATTTGTTTTATATTATTTTGTCTTTCATATTATTATTAGAAAGAAATGTGTAAATTGGTTCAAAGCATATGTTTATGTATCCAGGCATATATGAAGCTCTATTTGAGCAGAATACATGGGTGTGACACAAACAAATGAGGTGGCTGAGTGGTTAAGATGACTGTTAATCCATTGTGCACTGCATGTGTGAGTTCAAATCCCATCCACATCATGTTTTATTTCTGATAATTAAACAAATATCTTTTAACGCTTACTGTATCGGTCAGTGACTTTATTAATTTCTTTTTTCTTTTTACCTGGCGCTGAATTTCTAGTATGAAATATGGAGGGATCATAATGTGACTTCTGTTGAAATATCCATGTACAACTTTTAAACAAGATTAAACTGAAGTTTTAAGGGAAATAAGACACTTTTATTTGAGTTCTAATTTGGGTTCTGAAGCATAATTGCATTGTAACGCTTTCTAAAAGGAGGTCAAAACAACTTGACCCCAATGCTTAAAAGGTTTAGGCCCATATTAACCTGCCAGAGCTGGAAGACAGCCTCCAACTAAATTGGAAATATAACCTCTAAGGTCTTTATAAAGGGTTTTGGGGGCTTTATCTGCTCTGTACAACTACCCTACTCCAAAGGTCAATGCTGTGGGTTCTCTTATCAAATGGTACTCCCACTGATGCCCCCTTTAACCACTGATATATGCTTTAGCTATTGAACCCTTAGCTATAAGTATAAGGAAAAATCAAGACATTTTGTCCCATCAGTTGGGAGAGACTGAATATACAGTAAATTGAGTTTATTTTGCAGATGATATTCTTTTGATGTTAACTAATCCGCTGATTTCCCTAACAAATTTCCAAAAAAACATTACATACCTTTAGTACAATATCAGATTTCAAAATGAATGTCACTAAACTAAAGGCTCTTGCTATACTGTAGGTATGCATCAAGCTATGGAAGCAGCTCTCAAGACCTCTTTTTCTTACCGCTGGAAATATCTGTCATCAAATACTTGGGTATTTATATTACAAAGGACCCAGCTGATTTATACATGGAAAATGACCCCCTTTATTTAAGACACTTCTAACAGATTTGTACTCATGTGAAAAATTGTAGATTTCATAGCTGGGTAGAATTGCTAGGTTATTTGTTATATGTTTTCCAGGCCCTCCCCATGTCTATCTCTCAGAGGGAATTGAATACTTTATAGTCAAAAATAAATACATTCATATGGATGGGGAAGAAAACAAGAACATCTATGACAATTTGTAGAGAACATCGGTCAGGGGTGACTTGGTCCTCCCAAACTTTAACTTCTATCTGACCACACAATTCTCAGCTCTTGTTAACTGGCATGCCAACACTGATCTCTAATGTGGAAGTGACAATGTACTATCCCCCACTCCCTTTACAAACTTACTTTGGATACCCAATTAAAAACGCCCTTGAGAAATTGATGACATTCATCTTTTCTATTTCTCTTATTTTACTGGAATAAATTTGCCATGAAGGCTGGGCTAGCCCAGGACTTGCCTCCTATGTTACTACTACTTTCCAGTGTAAAATCTATGACAGGCTGCAAAACTAAGAGCTTTCTTGCTTGTTTTGAATCTTGATTGTCAAAATCTTTCACTGAACAACAAATAAAATAGGATCTTCTGAACTCTGAGTTTTTCCGTTATCTCCAATTACGACATTTCACAAACTCATTGAATTTGCATGGGGGGACATTAGGTGGGATCACCTGCTTTGACAAACGGTAACTGTGCCTGAATTCTATCTTTATAGGAGACTGTATTTCTCTTCTATATAATATTTTACAGGATGTGTACCCAAGTATTAATCTTTCATACATTCTACACTGGGAAAGAGAAGTGGGCATGAATTTATCATTAGAAAAGTGAGAAGTTATCTCTAGTGATACATCTAAAAGTTCAATCTACAGAAATGTAAAGGCAAATGGATATAAAGTTCTCTTTGTTTTGGTATCTAGTGACAGATAGAGTTGACAAATTGTTTCGGGAGTCCTCCAATAGATGCTGGAGAGGTTGTGGGAACGATGCATCATATCCAAACAGATTGATATACTGTCTTCACACGTATTATCAGCATGTCGATGCACGATTGAGAATTACGTAATGCAGAAGGAACCTCCACCGTTGGCTGTGCTTTTACCAACATCGAGAGAGGTAAACCTTAAGGAACATCTAACAAGTTATCATTTTCTCCTATACTTCTGTTGAAAATGCTCTAAATTAACAGTTTTAAAATAAAAATTAGGGACTTTAGTACATTTTGAAATCGGCTTGGTTTGAGACGATTAAATGTTCATAGAAGACGAGGTGGCCGAGTGGTTAAGGCGATGGACTGCTAATCCATTGTGCTCTGCACGCATGGGTTCGAATCCCATCCTCGTCGTATGCTTTGTTGAATATCTGATAATTAAACATGTTTTTTAACGCTTGTCATATCTGTCAGTGACTCCATTTATTTTAATTTCATCCTACCCCTGAACTTCTAGTATTAGAGATGGAAGGATCATAACAGGACTGCCCTGTTGAAATATTAATGGTGTCAGTGGGCATACAGTTCCTCTACCTTAAATTAATGTCAAGCGGCCCAGACGGCTTTTTAAAGTAAATATTATAAGACATTTGCTGATATCTTAACCTCTCATCTTCTGTCATTGTTTCATAACTGTATGTCTCTTTTAAAACTCACTTCAGAAATGCCGTAGGCAATCATTGTCACTCTCCGTAAAGAGGGATCACAGGCCTTGTTCAAACTACAGACCTATATCCTTACTTAATACTGATAGAAAATGAAAGACCAAAATTATGGCAAACACATTGGGGGAGGTTCTTCCTTCCATGATCCAACCTGACCTAGTGGGTTTTGTCTCTAAGAGACAAGTAACAGACACCACCAAGAGAAATTTCAATCTTATATATTACTCTCGTTGTAATCCAGGGGGAGCATGGAGGGAAATAGAACAAAAAGACAAAAAACAATCTAAGTGTAGACAGTTATTAAATTGGTGTAAAATTCTATGTCTTGTCTTGGCTCGTATGTGATTCCTACTTACAAGATGTAAGTTATAATCAAGCGGTTTTGACACACAATGGTCTCTGCTAGGAATGTTGTTCTCCACTCAGTGATGGGGTCTCCAATTCTCAGCTCAGCAACAGTGTATATGTAAAAGAAATGATACCATAGTGCAGACCAGTACAATATAAAACTCGACTTTATAGGGTTAAAAAATGAACACTTACAATAAAAACAAGTAATTTAAGCATGTTTCACAACCATTGTGATCAAGGAGAGAAGAGTTTGTTAGCTTCAGGCTCACCCGCCTCCTCCGATGTGACTTAGTGTAGTTCACCTCTCTCTGGGACTGTGTGTCTCCGGCGGTGGACGGCGTCTTTCCAGGCTGTCTCCCCTCGTGGGCTCCTTCTTCTGTGGGTTGTTAGACTCCCATTTGGCAGATGTTCGCAAGTACTGCACTTGGAGCTGCCTCTCGGGTGGATGATTCTGCCTCTCTCTCCGCCGATACGTCACTTCCGCTCCGTCCCGATACGTCACTTCCGGGCGCGTCTAGGCGAGAATCTGTATAGCAATCTCTCCTCTCTCCTCTCTCCTCTCAGGATGGCTACCACTCTACGCGTTTCGCCAAAAAAGGGTGTGTGGCTTCCTCAGGAGTGTACCGCCCCTTACTCTATGGTGTCTTTATATATCCTCAACAATTGGTATTTAATCCTAAACACTTGTAAAAAACACATGGTCTGCACTAATTACCATCAGTACATCTATATACATGGTGGAGCACTTTGGATAGGAGTCAAATCTTCTGTCTAGTTGTTACGGTTTAACCTGTTCCTATCTATATAGAAACGTGGAATGGGATGATAGGAAAATATAATCCTATTACTATTTTGATATGGATAATCCTGTTACATAAAGGGTAATAAAGTGAACTCGAATTTTGTCCACATTGTGGAACTTAGATAGAAGCAATATGTAGTATTGCGGGTCAATTTTGATTGGATCTGACTTGATCCTAATTAAGCTTTACATGGAATAGGTTTCAGCGCTTGATTTAAATGTCAAAAAAAGTCAAAAAAGGGGGCAGAGCAGGGGGAAAGAAGGGGAAAAAAATACACTGTTGCTGAGCTGAGAATTGGAGACCCCATCACTGAGTGGAGAACAACATTCCTAGCAGAGACCATTGTGTGTCAAAACCGCTTGATTATAACTTACATCTTGTAAGTAGGCATCACATATGAGCCAAGACAAGACATAGAATTTTACACCAATTTAATAACTGTCTACACTTAGATTGTTTTTTGTCTTTTTGTTCTATTTCCCTCCATGCTCCCCCTGGATTACAACGAGAGTGACGATTTGTGGGACTAGTGAAACCAGTCCCCACCAGCCGGGTTTGAGCAGGGGGTTTGAACCTTTTAATATAATTTGCACGTGATTTGAGCACATTAATATTGTTGAATAATCAATTGATTTTGTTAATAATTCACTGTATAGCTTAAGTGTACACTAATAGAGTTAGCGCCGTTTCTTTCACCTTCACATAGCACGAATCTTATATATTATGCATGTTCTAAACAAATTCCCTTAGTTCTCCTTTTTTGGGAGGCAGAGAAAGCCTTCGATAGACTATATGGGAAATATAACCTCTAAGGACTTATGTTCTTTATGAAGGATTTTTGGGGGCTGTATCTGCTCTGTACGACATCTTACTGCAAGAGACAATGCTGTGGGTTCCTCTCTGTACCTTTTCTCTTATCAAATGGTACTCGCCGGTGATGCCCCCATTAACCACTGATATTTGCATTGGCTTTTGAACCCTTAGCTATAAGCATAAGGAAGAATCCAGACATTTTGGGACATCAGTTGGGAGAGACTGAATATAAATTGAGTTTATTTTGCAGATGATATTCTTTTGATGTTAACTAATCCGCTGATTTCCCTAACAAATTTCCAAAAAAACATTACATACCTTTAGTACAATATCAGATTTCAAAATGAATGTCACTAAACTAAAGGCTCTTGCTATACTGTAGGTATGCATCAAGCTATGGAAGCAGCTCTCAAGACCTCTTTTTCTTACCGCTGGAAATATCTTTCATCAAATACTTGGGTATTTATATTACAAAGGACCCAGCTGATTTATACATGGAAAATGACCCCCTTTATTTACGACACTTCTAACAGATTTGTACTCATGTGAAAAATTGTAGATTTCATAGCTGGGTAGAATTGGCAGGTTATTTGTTATATGTTTTCCAGGCCCTCCCCATGTCTATCTCTCAGAGGGAATGGAATACTTTATAGTCAAAAATAAATACATTCATATGGACGGGGAAGAAAACAAGAACATCTATGACAATTTGTAGAGAACAGCGGTCAGGGGTGACTTGGTCCTCCCAAACTTTAACTTCTATCTGATCACACAATTCTCAGCTCTCGTTGACTGGCATGCCAACACTGATCTCTAATGTTGGGTGGAAGTTGACAATGTACTATCCCCCACTCCCTTTACAAACTGACTTTGGATACCCAATTAAAAACGCCCTGGAGAAATTGATGATATTCACCTTTTCTATTTCTCTTATTTTGGTATCTAGTGACAGATAGAGTTGACAAATTGTTTCGGGAGTCCTCCAATAGATGCTGGAGAGGTTGTGGGAACGTTGGAACGATGCATCATATCCAAATAGATCGATATACTGTCTTCACACGTATTATCAGCATGTCGATGCACGATTGAGAATTACGTAATGCAGAAGGAACCTCCACCTTTGGCTGTGCTTTTACCAACATCGAGAGAGGTAAACCTTAAGGAACATCTAACAAGTTATAATTTTCTCCTATACTTCTGTTGAAAATGCTCTAAATAAACAGTTCTAAAATAAAAATGAGGGACTTTAGTACATTTTGAAATCGGCTTGGTTTGAGACGAGGTGGCCGAGTGGTTAAGGCGATGGACTGCTAATCCATTGTGCTCTGCACGCATGGGTTTGAATCCCATCCTCGTCGTATGCTTTGTTTAATATCTGATAATTAAACATGTTTTTTAACGCTTGCCATATCTGTCAGTGACTCCATTTATTTTCATTTCATCCTACCCCTGAACTTCTAGTATTAGAGATGGAAGGATCATAACAGGACTGCCCTGTTGAAATATTAATGGTGTCAGTGGGCATACAGTTCCTCTACCTTAAATTATTGTCAAGCGGCCCAGACGGCTTTTTAAAATAAATATTATAAGACATTTGCTGATATCTTAACCTCTCATCTTCTGTCATTGTTTCATAACTGTATGTCTTTTTTAAAACTCACTTCAGAATTGGCGTAGGCAATCATTGTCACTCTCCCTAAAGAGGGATCACAGTCTTTGTTCAAACTACAGACCTATATCCTTACTTAATACTGATAAAAAAATGAAAGACCAAAATTATGGCAAACACATTGGGGGAGGTTCTTCCTTCCATGATCCAAGCTGACCTAGTGGGTTTTGTCTCTAAGAGACAAGTAACAGACACCACCAAGAGAAATTTCAATCTTATATATTATGCACGTTCTAAACAAATTCCCTTAGTTCTCCTTTTTTTGGAGGCAGAGAAAGCCTTCGATAGACTAAATGGGAAATATAACCTCTAAGGACTTATGTTCTTTATGAAGGATTTTTGGGGGCTGTATCTGCTCTGTACGACTACCCTACTGCAAGAGTCAATGCTGTGGGTTCCTCTCTGAACCTTTTCTCTTATCAAATGGTACTCGCCGATGATGCCCCCATTAACCACTGATATTTGCATTGGCTTTTGAACCCTTAGCTATAAGCATAAGGAAGAATCCAGACATTTTGGGACATCAGTTGGGAGAGACTGAATATAAATTGAGTTTATTTTGCAGATGATATTCTTTTAATGTTAAGTAATCCACTGATTTCCCTAACAAATTTCCAAAAAAAACATTACATACCTTTAGTACAATATCAGATTTCAAAATGAATGTCACTAAACTAAAGGCTCTTGCTATACTGTAGGTATGCATCAAGCTATGGAAGCAGCTCTCAAGACCTCTTTTTCTTACCGCTGGAAATATCTTTCATCAAATACTTGGGTATTTATATTACAAAGGACCCAGCTGATTTATACATGGAAAATGACCCCCTTTATTTAAGACACTTCTAACAGATTTGTACTCATGTGAAAAATTGTATATTTCATAGCTGGGTAGAATTGCCAGGTTATTTGTTATATGTTTTCCAGGCTTTCCCCATGTCTATCTCTCAGAGGGAATTGAATACTTTATAGTCAAAAATAAATACATTCATATGGATGGGGAAGAAAACAAGAACATCTATGACCAATTTGTAGAGAACAGCGTTCAGGGGTGACTTGGTCCTCCCAAACTTTAACTACTATCTGACCACACAATTCTCAGCTCTCGTTGACTGGCATGCCAACACTGATCTCTAATGTTGGGTGGAAGTTGACAATGTACTATCCCCCACTCCCTTTACAAACTTACTTTGGATACCCAATTAAAAACGCCCTGGAAAAATTGATGACATTCATCTTTTCTATTTCTCTTATTTTACTGGAATAAATTTGCCATGAAGGCTAAGCTAGCCCAGGACTTGCCTCCTATGTTACTACTACTTTCCAGTGTAAAATCTATGACAGGCTTCAAAACTAAGAGCTTTCTTGCTTGTTTTGAATCTTGATTGTCAAAATCTTTCACTGAACAACAAATAAAATAGGATCTTCCCCACTCTGAGTTTTTCCGTTATCTCCAATTACGACATTTCACAAACTCATTGAATTTGCATGGTGGACGTTAGGTGGGATCACCTGCTTTGACAAACTGTAACTGTGCCTGAATTCTATCTTTATAGGAGACTGTATTTCTCTTCTATATAATATTTTACAGGATGTGTACCCAAGTACTAATCTTTCATACATTCTACACTGGGAAAGAGAACTGGGCATGAATTTATCACTAGAGAAGTGCGAAGTTATCTCTAGTGATACATCTAGAAGTTCAATCTACAGAAATGTAAAGACAAATGGATATAAAGTTCTCTTTGTTTTGGTATCTAGTGACAGATAGAGTTGACAAATTGTTTCGGGAGTCCTCCAATAGATGCTGGAGAGGTTGTGGGAACGTTGGAACGATGCATCATATCCAAACAGATCGATATACTGTCTTCACACGTATTATCAGCATGTCGATGCACGATTGAGAATTATGTAATACAGAAGGAACCTCCACCTTTGGCTGTGCTTTTACCAACATCGAGAGAGGTAAACCTTAAGGAACATCTAACAACTTATCATTTTCTCCTATACTTCTGTTGAAAATGCTCTAAATAAACGGTTTGAGACGATGAAATGTACAGAGCATAGAAGACGAGGTGGCCGAGTGGTTAAGGCGATGGACTGCTAATCCACTATGCTCTGCACGCATGGGTTTGAATCCCATCCTCGTCGTATGCTTTGTTTAATATCTGATAATTAAACATGTTTTTTAATGCTTGCCATATCTGTCAGTGAGTCCATTTATTTTCATTTCATCCTACCCCTGAACTTCTAGTATTAGAGATGGAAGGATCATAACAGGACTGCCCTGTTGAAATATTAATGGTGTCAGTGGGCATACAGTTCCTCTACCTTAAATTAATGTCAAGTGGCCCAGACGGCTTTTTAAAATAAATATTATAAGACATTTGCTGATATCTTAACCTCTCATCTTCTGTCATTGTTTCATAACTGTATGTCTCTTTTAAAACTCACTTCAGAAATGCCGTAGGCAATCATTGTCACTCTCCCTAAAGAGGGATCACATTCTTTGTTCAAACTACAGACCTACATCCTTACTTAATACTGATAGAAAATGAAAGACCAAAATGATGGCAAACACATTGGGGGAGGTTCTTCCTTCCATGATCCAACCTGACCTAGTGGGTTTTGTCTCTAAGAGACAAGTAACAGACACCTCCAAGAGAAATTTCAATCTTATATATTATGCACGTTCTAAACAAATTCCCTTAGTTCTCCTTTTTTTGGAGGCAGAGAAAGCCTTCGATAGACTAAATGGGAAATATAACCTCTAAGGACTTATGTTCTTTATGAAGGATTTTTGGGGGCTGTATCTGCTCTGTACGACTACCCTACTGCAAGAGTCAATGCTGTGGGTTCCTCTCTGAACCTTTTCTCTTATCAAATGGTACTCGCCGGTGATGCCCCATTAACCACTGATATTTGCATTGGCTTTTGAACCCTTAGCTATAAGCATAAGGAAGAATCCAGACATTTTGGGACATCAGTTGGGAGAGACTGAATATAAATTGAGTTTATTTTGCAGATGATATTCTTTTGATGTTAACTAATCCGCTGATTTCCCTAACAAATTTCCAAAAAAACATTACATACCTTTAGTACAATATCAGATTTCAAAATGAATGTCACTAAACTAAAGGCTCTTGCTATACTGTAGATATGCATCAAGCTATGGAAGCAGCTCTCAAGACCTCTTTTTCTTACCGCTGGAAATATCTTTCATCAAATACTTGGGTATTTATATTACAAAGGACCCAGCTGATTTATACATGGAAAATGACCCCCTTTATTTAAGACACTTCTAACAGATTTGTACTCATGTGAAAAATTGTAGATTTCATAGCTGGGTAGAATTGCCAGGTTATTTGTTATATGTTTTCCAGGCCCTCCCCATGTCTATCTCTCAGAGGGAATTGAATACTTTATAGTCAAAAATAAATACATTCATATGGATGGGGAAGAAAACAAGAACATCTATGACCAATTTGTAGAGAACATCAGTCAGGGGTGACTTGGTCCTCCCAAACTTTAACTTCTATCTGACCACACAATTCTCAGCTCTCGTTGACTGGCATGCCAACCCTGATCTCTAATGTTGGGTGGAAGTTGACAATGTACTATCCCCCACTCCCTTTACAAACATACTTTGGATACCCAATTAAAAACGCCCTGGAGAAATTGATGACATTCATCTTTTCTATTTCTCTTATTTTACTGGAATAAATTTGCCATGAGGGCTGGGCTAGCCCGGGACTTGCCTCCTATGTTACTACTACTTTCCAGTGTAAAATCTATGACAGGCTGCAAAACTAAGAGCTTTCTTGCTTGTTTTGAATCTTGATTGTCAAAATCTTTCACTGAATTCACTGAACAACAAATAAAATAGGATCTTCCCCACTCTGAGTTTTTCCGTTATCTCCAATTACGACATTTCACAAACTCATTGAATTTGCATGGTGGACGTTAGGTGGGATCACCTGCTTTGACAAACTGTAACTGTGCCTGAATTCTATCTTTATAGGAGACTGTATTTCTCTTCTATATAATATTTTACAGGATGTGTACCCAAGTACTAATCTTTCATACATTCTACACTGGGAAAGAGAACTGGGCATAAATTTATCACTAGAGAAGTGAGAAGTTATCTCTAGTGATACATCTAAAAGTTCAATCTACAGAAATGTAAAGACAAATGGATATAAAGTTCCATTTGTTTTGGTATCTAGTGACAGATAGAGTTGACACATTGTTTCGGGAGTCCTCCAATAGATGCTGGAGAGGTTGTGGGAACGTTGGAACGATGCATCATATCCAAACAGATCGATATACTGTCTTCACACGTATTATCAGCATGTCGATGCACGATTGAGAACTACGTAATGCAGAAGGAACCTCCACCTTTGGCTGTGCTTTTACCAACATCGAGAGAGGTAAACCTTAAGGAACATCAAACAAGTTATCATTTTCTCCTATACTTCTGTTGAAAATGCTCTAAATAAACAGTTCTAAAATAAAAATGAGGGACTTTAGTACATTTTGAAATCGGCTTGGTTTGAGACGATTAAATGAAGAGAGCACAGAAGACGAGGTGGCCGAGTGGTTAAGGCGATGGACTGCTAATCCATTGTGCTCTGCATGCATGGGTTCGAATCCCATCCTCGTCGTATGCTTTGTTTAATATCTGATAATTAAACATGTTTTTTAACGCTTGCCATATCTGTCAGTGACTCCATTTATTTTATTTTCATCCTACCCCTGAACTTCTGGTATTAGAGATGGAAGGATCATAACAGGACTGCCCTGTTGAAATATTAATGATGTCAGTGGGCATACAGTTACTCTACCTTAAATTAATGTCAAGCGGCCCAGACGGCTTTTTAAAATAAATACTATAAGACATTTTCTGATATCTTAACCTCTCATCTTCTGTCATTGTTTCATAACTGTAAGTCTCTTTTAAAACTCACTTCAGAAAGGCCGTAGGCAATCATTGTCACTCTCCCTAAAGAGGGATCACATTCTTTGTTCAAACTACAGACCTACATCCTTACTTAATACTGATAGAAAATGAAAGACCAAAATGATGGCAAACACATTGGGGGAGGTTCTTCCTTCCATGATCCAACCTGACCTAGTGGGTTTTGTCTCTAAGAGACAAGTAACAGACACCACCAAGAGAAATTTCAATCTTATATATTATGCACGTTCTAAACAAATTCCCTTAGTTCTCCTTTTTTTGGAGGCAGAGAAAGCCTTCGATAGACTAAATGGGAAATATAACCTCTAAGGACTTATGTTCTTTATGATGGATTTTTGGGGGCTGTATCTGCTCTGTGCGACTACCCTACTGCAAGAGTCAATGCTGTGGGTTCCTCTCTGAACCTTTTCTCTTATCAAATGGTACTCACCGGTGATGCCCCCATTAACCACTGATATTTGCATTGGCTTTTGAACCCTTAGCTATAAGCATAAGGAAGAATCCAGACATTTTGGGACATCAGTTGGGAGATACTGAATATAAATTGAGTTTATTTTGCAGATGATATTCTTTTGATGTTAACTAATCCGCTGATTTCCCTAACAAATTTCCAAAAAAACATTACATACCTTTAGTACAATATCAGATTTCAAAATGAATGTCACTAAACTAAAGGCTCTTGCTATACTGTAGGTATGCATCAAGCTATGGAAGCAGCTCTCAAGACCTCTTTTTCTTACCGCTGGAAATATCTTTCATCAAATACTTGGGTATTTATATTACAAAGGACCCAGCTAATTTATACATGGAAAATGACCCCCTTTATTTAAGACACTTCTAACAGATTTGTACTCATGTGAAAAATTGTAGATTTCATAGCTGGGTAGAATTGCCAGGTTATTTGTTATATGTTTTCCAGGCCCTCCCCATGTCTATCTCTCAGAGGGAATTGAATACTTTATAGTCAAAAATAAATACATTCATATGGATGGGGAAGAAAACAAGAACATCTATGACAATTTGTAGAGAACAGCGGTCAGGGGTGACTTGGTCCTCCCAAACTTTAACTTCTATCTGACCACACAATTCTCAGCTCCCGTTGACTGGCATGCCAACACTGATCTCTAATGTTGGGTGGAAGTTGACAATGTACTATCCCCCACTCCCTTTACAAACATACTTTGGATACCCACTTAAAAATGCCCTGGAGAAATTGATGACATTCATCTTTTCTATTTCTCTTATTTTACTGGAATAAATTTGCCATGAGGGCTGGGCTAGCCCGGGACTTGCCTCCTATGTTACTACTACTTTCCAGTGTAAAATCTATGACAGGCTGCAAAACTGAGAGCTTTCTTGCTTGTTTTGAATCTTGATTGTCAAAATCTTTCACTGAATTCACTGAACAACAAATAAAATAGGATCTTCCCCACTCTGGGTTTTTCCGTTATCTCCAATTACGACATTTCACAAACTCATTGAATTTGCATGGTGGACGTTAGGTGGGATCACCTGCTTTGACAAACTGTAACTGTGCCTGAATTCTATCTTTATAGGAGACTGTATTTCTCTTCTATATAATATTTTACAGGATGTGTACCCAAATACTAATCTTTCATACATTCTACACTGGGAAAGAGAACTGGGCATGAATTTATCACTAGAGAAGTGAGAAGTTATCTCTAGTGATACATCTAAAAGTTCAATCTATAGAAATGTAAAGACAAATGGATATAAAGTTCTCTTTGTTTTGGTATCTAGTGACAGATAGATAGAGTTGTCAAATTGTTTCGGGAGTCCTCCAATAGATGCTGGAGAGGTTGTGGGAACGTTGGAACGATGCATCATATCCAAACAGATCGATATACTGTCTTCACACGTATTATCAGCATGTCGATGCACGATTGAGAACTACGTAATGCAGAAGGAACCTCCACCTTTGGCTGTGCTTTTACCAACATCGAGAGAGGTAAACCTTAAGGAACATCTAACAAGTTATCATTTTCTCCTATACTGCTGTTGAAAATGCTCTAAATAAACAGTTCTAAAATAAAAATGAGGGACTTTAGTACATTTTGAAATCGGCTTGGTGTGAGACGATTAAATGTACAGACCAAAGAGCACAGATGACGAGGTGGCCGAGTGGTTAAGGCGATGGACTGCTAATCCATTGTGCTCTGCACGCATGGGTTCGAATCCCATCCTCGTCGTATGCTTTGTTTAAAATCTGATAATTAAACATGTTTTTTAACGCTTGCAATATCTGTCAGTGACTCCATTTATTTTAATTTCATCCTACCCCTGAACTTCTGGTATTAGAGATGGAAGGATCATAACAGGACTGCCCTGTTGAAATATTAATGATGTCAGTGGGCATACAGTTACTCTACCTTAAATTAATGTCAAGCGGCCCAGACGGCTTTTTAAAATAAATACTATAAGACATTTTCTGATATCTTAACCTCTCATGCTTCTGTCATTGTTTCATAGCTGTATGTCTCTTTTAAAACTCACTTCAGAAATGCCGTAGGCAATCATTGTCACTCTCCCTAAAGAGGGATCACATTCTTTGTTCAAACTACAGACCTACATCCTTACTTAATACTGATAGAAAATGAAAGACCAAAATGATGGCAAACACATTGGGGGAGGTTCTTCCTTCCATGATCCAACCTGACCTAGTGGGTTTTGTCTCTAAGAGACAAGTAACAGACACCACCAAGAGAAATTTCAATCTTATATATTATGAAAGAGAGCTGGGCATGAATTTATCACTAGAGAAGTGAGAAGTTATCTCTAGTGATACATCTAAAAGTTCAATCTACAAAAATGTAAAGACAAATGGATATAAAGTTCTCTTTGTTTTGGTATCAAGTGACAGATAGAGTTGACAAATTGTTTCGGGAGTCCTCCAATAGATGCTGGAGAGGTTGTGGGAACGTTGGAACAATGCATCATATCCAAACAGATCGATATACTGTCTTCACACGTATTATCAGCATGTCGATGCACGATTGAGAATTACGTAATGCAGAAGGAACCTCCACCTTTGGCTGTGCTTTTACCAACATCGAGAGAGGTAAACCTTAAGGAACATCTAACAAGTTATCATTTTCTCCTATACTTCTGTTGAAAATGCTCTAAATAAACAGTTCTAAAATAAAAATGAGGGACTTTAGTACATTTTGAAATCGGCTTGGTTTGAGACGATTAAATGTACAGAGCACAGAAGACGAGGTGGCCGAGTGGTTAAGGCGATGGACTGCTAATCCATTGTGCTCTGCACGCATGGGTTCGAATCCCATCCTTGTCGTATGCTTTGTTTAATATCTGATAATTAAACATGTTTTTTTAACGCTTGCCATATCTGTCAGTGACTCCATTTATTTTAATTTCATCCTACCCCTGAACTTCTGATATTAGAGATGGAAGGATCATAACAGGACTGCCCTGTTGAAATATTAATGATGTCAGTGGGCATACAGTTACTCTACCTTAAATTAATGTCAAGCGGCCCAGACGGCTTTTTAAAATAAATACTATAAGACATTTTCTGATATCTTAACCTCTCATCTTCTGTCATTGTTTCATAACTGTATGTCTCTTTTAAAACTCACTTCAGAAAGGCTGTAGGCAATCATTGTCACTCTCCCTAAAGAGGGATCACATTCTTTGTTCAAACTACAGACCTACATCCTTACTTAATACTGATAGAAAATAAAAGACCAAAATGATGGCAAACACATTGGGGGAGGTTCTTCCTTCCATGATCCAACCTGACCTAGTGGGTTTTGTCTCTAAGAGACAAGTAACAGACACCACCAAGAGAAATTTCAATCTTATATATTATGCACGTTCTAAACAAATTCCCTTAGTTCTACTTTTTTTGGAGGCAGAGAAAGCCTTCGATAGACTAAATGGGAAATATAACCTCTAAGGACTTATGTTCTTTATGAAGGATTTTTGGGGGCTGTATCTGCTCTGTACGACTACCCTACTGCAAGAGTCAATGCTGTGGGTTCCTCTCTGAACCTTTTCTCTTATCAAATGGTACTCGCCGGTGATGCCCCCATTAAGCACTGATATTTGCATTGGCTTTTGAACCCTTAGCTATAAGCATAAGGAAGAATCCAGACATTTTGGGACATCAGTTGGGTGAGACTGAATATAAATTGAGTTTATTTTGCAGATGATATTCTTTTGATGTTAACTAATCCGCTGATTTCCCTAACAAATTTCCAAAAAAACATTACATACCTTTAGTACAATATCAGATTTCAAAATGAATGTCACTAAACTAAAGGCTCTTGCTATACTGTAGGTATGCATCAAGCTATGGAAGCAGCTCTCAAGACCTCTTTTTCTTACCGCTGGAAATATCTTTCATCAAATACTTGGGTATTTATATTACAAAGGACCCAGCTGATTTATACATGGAAAATGACCCCCTTTATTTAAGACACTTCTAACAGATTTGTACTCATGTGAAAAATTGTAGATTTCATAGCTGGGTAGAATTGCCAGGTTATTTGTTATATGTTTTCCAGGCCCTCCCCATGTCTATCTCTCAGAGGGAATTGAATACATTATAGTCAAAAATAAATACATTCATATGGATGGGGAAGAAAACAAGAACATCTATGACCAATTTGTAGAGAACATCAGTCAGGGGTGACTTGGTCCTCCCAAACTTTAACTTCTATCTGACCACACAATTCTCAGCTCTCGTTGACTGGCATGCCAACCCTGATCTCTAATGTTGGGTGGAAGTTGACAATGTACTATCCCCCACTCCCTTTACAAACATACTTTGGATACCCAATTAAAAACGCCCTGGAGAAATTGATGACATTCATCTTTTCTATTTCTCTTATTTTACTGGAATAAATTTGCCATGAGGGCTGGGCTAGCCCGGGACTTGCCTCCTATGTTACTACTACTTTCCAGTGTAAAATCTATGACAGGCTGCAAAACTAAGAGCTTTCTTGCTTGTTTTGAATCTTGATTGTCAAAATCTTTCACTGAATTCACTGAACAACAAATAAAATAGGATCTTCCCCACTCTGAGTTTTTCCGTTATCTCCAATTACGACATTTCACAAACTCATTGAATTTGCATGGTGGACGTTAGGTGGGATCACCTGCTTTGACAAACTGTAACTGTGCCTGAATTCTATCTTTATAGGAGACTGTATTTCTCTTCTATATAATATTTTACAGGATGTGTACCCAAGTACTAATCTTTCATACATTCTACACTGGGAAAGAGAACTGGGCATAAATTTATCACTAGAGAAGTGAGAAGTTATCTCTAGTGATACATCTAAAAGTTCAATCTACAGAAATGTAAAGACAAATGTATATAAAGTTCCATTTGTTTTGGTATCTAGTGCATACAAAAGGAAACTTATCAAAATGTGGCGCTCTAAATATTCAGATATCAATCATAAAGTATAAATTAATATAACAGTGATACTTATATAAACATATAGGAAGATGCAGCTGTAACCCGGCTGAGGTTTGCTCGGTCAATCCTCTTGGTACAGAATGGCGATGGGGTCTCCGGGAAGCGCAATATATGTAATAAAAAATAAAACAGTGATGGTGCAATATTGTTAAAGCAAGGTTAGTGAATTTAAATAGTGATGACACGGCTTTCTATATGTATACTCACAAACGTGTGAGGTTTTGCAGGCACATAAAGGTATCTTTTAAGGCATTCATTCAATCGCCAGGAGATGCAGAGATCAGTGTTTCCCCGTATGTATGGACTCCCAGGAACATATTTTCAGATACAGGTAAGCATTTTAGATCGCAATGGATCTCTCTGGCTGGGTCGATGGTGTCTCAGCTTCCCCTCTCTCGTGGCGTGCGTTCCACCAGTGCGTTCCAGACACCGGAAGTGATGTCATCCGCCGCGTCCACTTCCTGGGGTTCCAGCCGTCTCAGGGATAGAGCGTCACTCTACGCGTTTCACCACATAGGTTTCATCAGGAGTGACATCCTATTGCTTAATGGGGATATATATACCCTCAATTCTATTCTTATTGGTTGTTAATCCACCTGATTTTGTTCAAGTTAATCAAGCATGTTTAAGACTATAGTGGAAATGGAACGAGACTATCTCTGTACCGCATATGTTATTTACTCATCTATTGGCAATAATAAAGTGCAATATACATTTTATACAATAGATCATAAAATATACATAAAATATACATTTTATACACTTGGTTTTAAAATACATTTATTGTGTCCTCAGACCATATATGACAATAAAATAATAGTAAAATGGTTATAAAATCAATTTTTGTTTAAAATGTTAAAATAACTAAAGTGCAATATTTAAACAACAAATTTAAAAACAGACAGTCAAGGGAATCTTTCCTATACTAGGGGGATGGAGATAAAAAGTGCATACATTATTTTGGCAAAGGCAGTTTCTAAAATGAGAGTAAAAACAAATGATTAGTTCATTTTAAAATCATAAAAAAGGTTTCAAATCGAAATCTAAGTTCAGACCGGACGGAGACATAGTTTTTAATTCATACATCCAGAATGACTCTCTTTTGATCAATGCTGTGTGTCTGTTTCCCCCTCTCCAATGGGGCATAACCTGCTCTATTGCTTTGAATTTTAACCCTTTCGGGTCCGCGTTATGTGCCATTAGAAAGTGGTTTGGAACACTATGGGTTGTCATTTTTCTTTTTATATTCCCTATGTGTTCCAAAATACGTGTTTTCAGGGGTCTAATGGTTTTCCCTATGTATTGGAGACCACACTCGCATTCGATCAAATATACAACAAAGTTGGATCTACAGTTTAAATGATGTTTTATATTGTATACCTTCTTAGTAATGTTAGACTGGAAGGTATTTGTTGTTTTACAACTGTAGTGGCAGGCTGTGCAGAATTTGCAATCAAAGAATCCTTTAGGGGGATCCAACCACGTGGGATTTTTTGTGGTTAAGGGACCCCTCAAGGCGCTAGGTGCTACTAGTTTCTTTATATTTGGTGCTTTTTTATACACCATTTGGACTCTATCTGGTAAAGAGGTACCTATGATGGGATCATTTTTTAAGATTGACCAGTGTTTATTCAGTATGTTATTTATTTTGTGTGCATCTCTATTGTATTGGGTAATAAAGGGTACTTTCAGTTTGTTGTCTCCACTAGATTTTATTTTAGGAGTTAACATGGACTCTCTTGATATTTGTCTTGTTTTATCCAATGCTTTTTGGATCACATTTGATTTGTAATTCCGTTCTGAAAACTTTCTGGACAATATACTAAGAAGGTATACAATATAAAACATCATTTAAACTGTAGATCCAACTTTGTTGTATATTTGATCGAATGCGAGTGTGGTCTCCAATACATAGGGAAAACCATTAGACCCCTGAAAACACGTATTTTGGAACACATAGGGAATATAAAAAGAAAAATGACAACCCATAGTGTTCCAAACCACTTTCTAATGGCACATAACGCGGACCCGAAAGGGTTAAAATTCAAAGCAATAGAGCAGGTTATGCCCCATTGGAGAGGGGGAAACAGACACACAGCATTGATCAAAAGAGAGTCATTCTGGATGTATGAATTAAAAACTATGTCTCCGTCCGGTCTGAACTTAGATTTCGATTTGAAACCTTTTTTATGATTTTAAAATGAACTAATCATTTGTTTTTACTCTCATTTTAGAAACTGCCTTTGCCAAAATAATGTATGCACTTTTTATCTCCATCCCCCTAGTATAGGAAAGATTCCCTTGACTGTCTGTTTTTAAATTTGTTGTTTAAATATTGCACTTTAGTTATTTTAACATTTTAAACAAAAATTGATTTTATAACCATTTTACTATTATTTTATTGTCATATATGGTCTGAGGACACAATAAATGTATTTTAAAACCAAGTGTATAAAATGTATATTTTATGTATATTTTATGATCTATTGTATAAAATGTATATTGCACTTTATTATTGCCAATAGATGAGTAAATAACATATGCGGTACAGAGATAGTCTCGTTCCATTTCCACTATAGTCTTAAACATGCTTGATTAACTTGAACAAAATCAGGTGGATTAACAACCAATAAGAATAGAATTGAGGGTATATATATCCCCATTAAGCAATAGGATGTCACTCCTGATGAAACCTATGTGGTGAAACGCGTAGAGTGACGCTCTATCCCTGAGACGGCTGGAACCCCAGGAAGTGGACGCGGCGGATGACATCACTTCCGGTGTCTGGAACGCACTGGTGGAACGCACGCCACGAGAGAGGGGAAGCTGAGACACCATCGACCCAGCCAGAGAGATCCATTGCGATCTAAAATGCTTACCTGTATCTGAAAATATGTTCCTGGGAGTCCATACATACGGGGAAACACTGATCTCTGCATCTCCTGGCGATTGAATGAATGCCTTAAAAGATACCTTTATGTGCCTGCAAAACCTCACACGTTTGTGAGTATACATATAGAAAGCCGTGTCATCACTATTTAAATTCACTAACCTTGCTTTAACAATATTGCACCATCACTGTTTTATTTTTTATTACATATATTGCGCTTCCCGGAGACCCCATCGCCGTTTTGGTATCTAGTGACAGATAGAGTTGACACATTGTTTCGGGAGTCCTCCAATAGATGCTGGAGAGGTTGTGGGAACGTTGGAACGATGCATCATATCCAAACAGATCGATATACTGTCTTCACACGTATTATCAGCATGTCAATGCACGATTGAGAACTACGTAATGCAGAAGGAACCTCCACCTTTGGCTGTGCTTTTACCAACATCGAGAGAGGTAAACCTTAAGGAACATCTAACAAGTTATCATTTTCTCCTATACTGCTGTTGAAAATGCTCTAAATAAACAGTTCTAAAATAAAAATGAGGGACTTTAGTACATTTTGAAATCGGCTTGGTGTGAGACGATTAAATGTACAGACCAAAGAGCACAGATGACGAGGTGGCCGAGTGGTTAAGGCGATGGACTGCTAATCCATTGTGCTCTGCATGCATGGGTTCGAATCCCATCCTCGTCGTATGCTTTGTTTAAAATCTGATAATTAAACATGTTTTTTAACGCTTGCAATATCTGTCAGTGACTCCATTTATTTTAATTTCATCCTACCCCTGAACTTCTGGTATTAGAGATGGAAGGATCATAACAGGACTGCCCTGTTGAAATATTAATGATTTCAGTGGGCATACAGTTACTCTACCTTAAATTAATGTCAAGCGGCCCAGACGGCTTTTTAAAATAAATACTATAAGACATTTTCTGATATCTTAACCTCTCATGCTTCTGTCATTGTTTCATAGCTGTATGTCTCTTTTAAAACTCACTTCAGAAATGCCGTAGGCAATCATTGTCACTCTCCCTAAAGAGGGATCACATTCTTTGTTCAAACTACAGACCTACATCCTTACTTAATACTGATAGAAAATGAAAGACCAAAATGATGGCAAACACATTGGGGGAGGTTCTTCCTTCCATGATCCAACCTGACCTAGTGGGTTTTGTCTCTAAGAGACAAGTAACAGACACCACCAAGAGAAATTTCAATCTTATATATTATGAAAGAGAGCTGGGCATGAATTTATCACTAGAGAAGTGAGAAGTTATCTCTAGTGATACATCTAAAAGTTCAATCTACAAAAATGTAAAGACAAATGGATATAAAGTTCTCTTTGTTTTGGTATCAAGTGACAGATAGAGTTGACAAATTGTTTCGGGAGTCCTCCAATAGATGCTGGAGAGGTTGTGGGAACGTTGGAACAATGCATCATATCCAAACAGATCGATATACTGTCTTCACACGTATTATCAGCATGTCGATGCACGATTGAGAATTACGTAATGCAGAAGGAACCTCCACCTTTGGCTGTGCTTTTACCAACATCGAGAGAGGTAAACCTTAAGGAACATCTAACAAGTTATCATTTTCTCCTATACTTCTGTTGAAAATGCTCTAAATAAACAGTTCTAAAATAAAAATGAGGGACTTTAGTACATTTTGAAATCGGCTTGGTTTGAGACGATTAAATGTACAGAGCACAGAAGACGAGGTGGCCGAGTGGTTAAGGCGATGGACTGCTAATCCATTGTGCTCTGCACGCATGGGTTCGAATTCCATCCTTGTCGTATGCTTTGTTTAATATCTGATAATTAAACATGTTTTTTTAACGCTTGCCATATCTGTCAGTGACTCCATTTATTTTAATTTCATCCTACCCCTGAACTTCTGATATTAGAGATGGAAGGATCATAACAGGACTGCCCTGTTGAAATATTAATGATGTCAGTGGGCATACAGTTACTCTACCTTAAATTAATGTCAAGCGGCCCAGACGGCTTTTTAAAATAAATACTATAAGACATTTTCTGATATCTTAACCTCTCATCTTCTGTCATTGTTTCATAACTGTATGTCTTTTTTTGGAGGCAGAGAAAGCCTTCGATAGACTAAATGGGAAATATAACCTCTAAGGACTTATGTTCTTTATGAAGGATTTTTGGGGGCTGTATCTGCTCTGTACGACTACCCTACTGCAAGAGTCAATGCTGTGGGTTCCTCTCTCAACCTTTTCTCTTATCAAATGGTACTCGCCGGTGATGCCCCCATTAAGCACTGATATTTGCATTGGCTTTTGAACCCTTAGCTATAAGCATAAGGAAGAATCCAGACATTTTGGGACATCAGTTGGGAGAGACTGAATATAAATTGAGTTTATTTTGCAGATGATATTCTTTTGATGTTAACTAATCCACTGATTTCCCTAACAAATTTCCAAAAAAACATTACATACCTTTAGTACAATATCAGATTTCAAAATGAATGTCACTAAACTAAAGGCTCTTGCTATACTGTAGGTATGCATCAAGCTATGGAAGCAGCTCTCAAGACCTCTTTTTCTTACCGCTGGAAATATCTTTCATCAAATACTTGGGTATTTATATTACAAAGGACCCAGCTGATTTATACATGGAAAATGACCCCCTTTATTTAAGACACTTCTAACAGATTTGTACTCATGTGAAAAATTGTAGATTTCATAGCTGGGTAGAATTGCCAGGTTATTTGTTATATGTTTTCCAGGCCCTCCCCATGTCTATCTCTCAGAGGGAATTGAATACTTTATAGTCAAAAATAAATACATTCATATGGATGGGGAAGAAAACAAGAACATCTATGACCAATTTGTAGAGAACATCAGTCAGGGGTGACTTGGTCCTCCCAAACTTTAACTTCTATCTGACCACACAATTCTCAGCTCTCGTTGACTGGCATGCCAACCCTGATCTCTAATGTTGGGTGGAAGTTGACAATGTACTATCCCCCACTCCCTTTACAAACATACTTTGGATACCCAATTAAAAACGCCCTGGAGAAATTGATGACATTCATCTTTTCTATTTCTCTTATTTTACTGGAATAAATTTGCCATGAGGGCTGGGCTAGCCCGGGACTTGCCTCCTATGTTACTACTACTTTCCAGTGTAAAATCTATGACAGGCTGCAAAACTAAGAGCTTTCTTGCTTGTTTTGAATCTTGATTGTCAAAATCTTTCACTGAATTCACTGAACAACAAATAAAATAGGATCTTCCCCACTCTGAGTTTTTCCGTTATCTCCAATTACGACATTTCACAAACTCATTGAATTTGCATGGTGGACGTTAGGTGGGATCACCTGCTTTGACAAACTGTAACTGTGCCTGAATTCTATCTTTATAGGAGACTGTATTTCTCTTCTATATAATATTTTACAGGATGTGTACCCAAGTACTAATCTTTCATACATTCTACACTGGGAAAGAGAACTGGGCATAAATTTATCACTAGAGAAGTGAGAAGTTATCTCTAGTGATACATCTAAAAGTTCAATCTACAGAAATGTAAAGACAAATGGATATAAAGTTCCATTTGTTTTGGTATCTAGTGACAGATAGAGTTGACACATTGTTTCGGGAGTCCTCCAATAGATGCTGGAGAGGTTGTGGGAACGTTGGAACGATGCATCATATCCAAACAGATCGATATACTGTCTTCACACGTATTATCAGCATGTCAATGCACGATTGAGAACTACGTAATGCAGAAGGAACCTCCACCTTTGGCTGTGCTTTTACCAACATCGAGAGAGGTAAACCTTAAGGAACATCTAACAAGTTATCATTTTCTCCTATACTTCTGTTGAAAATGCTCTAAATAAACAGTTCTAAAATAAAAATGATGGACTTTAGTACATTTTGAAATCGGCTTGGTTTGAGACGATTAAATGTACATAGCACAGAAGATGAGGTGGCCGAGTGGTTAAGGCGATGGACTGCTAATCCATTGTGCTCTGCACGCATGGGTTCGAATCCTATCCTTGTCGTATGCTTTGTTTAATATCTGATAATTAAACATGTTTTTTTAACGCTTGCCATATCTGTCAGTGACTCCATTTATTTTAATTTCATCCTACCCCTGAACTTCTGATATTAGAGATGGAAGGATCATAACAGGACTGCCCTGTTGAAATATTAATGATGTCAGTGGGCATACAGTTACTCTACCTTAAATTAATGTCAAGCGGCCCAGACGGCTTTTTAAAATAAATACTATAAGACATTTTCTGATATCTTAACCTCTCATCTTCTGTCATTGTTTCATAACTGTATGTCTCTTTTAAAACTCACTTCAGAAAGGCTGTAGGCAATCATTGTCACTCTCCCTAAAGAGGGATCACATTCTTTGTTCAAACTACAGACCTACATCCTTACTTAATACTGATAGAAAATGAAAGACCAAAATGATGGCAAACACATTGGGGGAGGTTCTTCCTTCCATGATCCAACCTGACCTAGTGGGTTTTGTCTCTAAGAGACAAGTAACAGACACCACCAAGAGAAATTTCAATCTTATATATTATGAAAGAGAGCTGGGCATGAATTTATCACTAGAGAAGTGAGAAGTTATCTCTAGTGATACATCTAAAAGTTCAATCTACAAAAATGTAAAGACAAATGGATATAAAGTTCTCTTTGTTTTGGTATCAAGTGACAGATAGAGTTGACAAATTGTTTCGGGAGTCCTCCAATAGATGCTGGAGAGGTTGTGGGAACGTTGGAACGATGCATCATATCCAAACAGATCGATATACTGTCTTCACACGTATTATCAGCATGTCGATGCACGATTGAGAATTACGTAATGCAGAAGGAACCTCCACCTTTGGCTGTGCTTTTACCAACATCGAGAGAGGTAAACCTTAAGGAACATCTAACAAGTTATCATTTTCTCCTATACTTCTGTTGAAAATGCTCTAAATAAACAGTTCTAAAATAAAAATGAGGGACTTTAGTACATTTTGAAATCGGCTTGGTTTGAGACGATTAAATGTACAGAGCACAGAAGACGAGGTGGCCGAGTGGTTAAGGCGATGGACTGCTAATCCATTGTGCTCTGCACGCATGGGTTCGAATCCCATCCTTGTCGTATGCTTTGTTTAATATCTGATAATTAACATGTTTTTTTAACGCTTGCCATATCTGTCAGTGACTCCATTTATTTTAATTTCATCCTACCCCTGAACTTCTGATATTAGAGATGGAAGGATCATAACAGGACTGCCCTGTTGAAATATTAATGATGTCAGTGGGCATACAGTTACTCTACCTTAAATTAATGTCAAGCGGCCCAGACGGCTTTTTAAAATAAATACTATAAGACATTTTCTGATATCTTAACCTCTCATCTTCTGTCATTGTTTCATAACTGTATGTCTCTTTTAAAACTCACTTCAGAAAGGCTGTAGGCAATCATTGTCACTCTCCCTAAAGAGGGATCACATTCTTTGTTCGAACTACAGACCTACATCCTTACTTAATACTGATAGAAAATGAAAGACCAAAATGATGGCAAACACATTGGGGGAGGTTCTTCCTTCCATGATCCAACCTGACCTAGTGGGTTTTGTCTCTAAGAGACAAGTAACAGACACCACCAAGAGAAATTTCAATCTTATATATTATGCACGTTCTAAACAAATTCCCTTAGTTCTCCTTTTTTTGGAGGCAGAGAAAGCCTTCGATAGACTAAATGGGAAATATAACCTCTAAGGACTTATGTTCTTTATGAAGGATTTTTGGGGGCCGTATCTGCTCTGTACGACTACCCTACTGCAAGAGTCAATGCTGTGGGTTCCTCTCTGAACCTTTTCTCTTATCAAATGGTACTCACCGGTGATGCCCCCATTAACCACTGATATTTGCATTGGCTTTTGAACCCTTAGCTATAAGCATAAGGAAGAATCCAGACATTTTGGGACATCAGTTGGGAGATACTGAATATAAATTGAGTTTATTTTGCAGATGATATTCTTTTGATGTTAACTAATCCGCTGATTTCCCTAACAAATTTCCAAAAAAACATTACATACCTTTAGTACAATATCAGATTTCAAAATGAATGTCACTAAACTAAAGGCTCTTGCTATACTGTAGGTATGCATCAAGCTATGGAAGCAGCTCTCAAGACCTCTTTGTCTTACCGCTGGAAATATCTTTCATCAAATACTTGGGTATTTATATTACAAAGGACCCAGCTAATTTATACATGGAAAATGACCCCCTTTATTTAAGACACTTCTAACAGATTTGTACTCATGTGAAAAATTGTAGATTTCATAGCTGGGTAGAATTGCCAGGTTATTTGTTATATGTTTTCCAGGCCCTCCCCATGTCTATCTCTCAGAGGGAATTGAATACTTTATAGTCAAAAATAAATACATTCATATGGATGGGGAAGAAAACAAGAACATCTATGACAATTTGTAGAGAACAGCGGTCAGGGGTGGCTTGGTCCTCCCAAACTTTAACTTCTATCTGACCACACAATTCTCAGCTCCCGTTGACTGGCATACCAACACTGATCTCTAATGTTGGGTGGAAGTTGACAATGTACTATCCCCCACTCCCTTTACAAACATACTTTGGATACCCACTTAAAAATGCCCTGGAGAAATTGATGACATTCATCTTTTCTATTTCTCTTATTTTACTGGAATAAATTTGCCATGAGGGCTGGGCTAGCCCGGGACTTGCCTCCTATGTTACTACTACTTTCCAGTGTAAAATCTATGACAGGCTGCAAAACTGAGAGCTTTCTTGCTTGTTTTGAATCTTGATTGTCAAAATCTTTCACTGAATTCACTGAACAACAAATAAAATAGGATCTTCCCCACTCTGAGTTTTTCCGTTATCTCCAATTACGACATTTCACAAACTCATTGAATTTGCATGGTGGACGTTAGGTGGGATCACCTGCTTTGACAAACTGTAACTGTGCCTGAATTCTATCTTTATAGGAGACTGTATTTCTCTTCTATATAATATTTTACAGGATGTGTACCCAAATACTAATCTTTCATACATTCTACACTGGGAAAGAGAACTGGGCATGAATTTATCACTAGAGAAGTGAGAAGTTATCTCTAGTGATACATCTAAAAGTTCAATCTATAGAAATGTAAAGACAAATGGATATAAAGTTCTCTTTGTTTTGGTATCTAGTGACAGATAGATAGAGTTGACAAATTGTTTCGGGAGTCCTCCAATAGATGCTGGAGAGGTTGTGGGAACGTTGGAACGATGCATCATATCCAAACAGATCGATATACTGTCTTCACACGTATTATCAGCATGTCGATGCACGATTGAGAACTACGTAATGCAGAAGGAACCTCCACCTTTGGCTGTGCTTTTACCAACATCGAGAGAGGTAAACCTTAAGGAACATCTAACAAGTTATCATTTTCTCCTATACTGCTGTTGAAAATGCTCTAAATAAACAGTTCTAAAATAAAAATGAGGGACTTTAGTACATTTTGAAATCGGCTTGGTGTGAGACGATTAAATGTACAGACCAAAGAGCACAGATGACGAGGTGGCCGAGTGGTTAAGGCGATGGACTGCTAATCCATTGTGCTCTGCACGCATGGGTTCGAATCCCATCCTCGTCGTATGCTTTGTTTAAAATCTGATAATTAAACATGTTTTTTAACGCTTGCAATATCTGTCAGTTAATCCATTTATTTTAATTTCATCCTACCCCTGAACTTCTGGTATTAGAGATGGAAGGATCATAACAGGACTGCCCTGTTGAAATATTAATGATGTCAGTGGGCATACAGTTACTCTACCTTAAATTAATGTCAAGCGGCCCAGACGGCTTTTTAAAATAAATACTATAAGACATTTTCTGATATCTTAACCTCTCATGCTTCTGTCATTGTTTCATAGCTGTATGTCTCTTTTAAAACTCACTTCAGAAATGCCGTAGGCAATCATTGTCACTCTCCCTAAAGAGGGATCACATTCTTTGTTCAAACTACAGACCTACATCCTTACTTAATACTGATAGAAAATGAAAGACCAAAATGATGGCAAACACATTGGGGGAGGTTCTTCCTTCCATGATCCAACCTGACCTAGTGGGTTTTGTCTCTAAGAGACAAGTAACAGACACCACCAAGAGAAATTTCAATCTTATATATTATGAAAGAGAGCTGGGCATGAATTTATCACTAGAGAAGTGAGAAGTTATCTCTAGTGATACATCTAAAAGTTCAATCTACAAAAATGTAAAGACAAATGGATATAAAGTTCTCTTTGTTTTGGTATCAAGTGACAGATAGAGTTGACAAATTGTTTCGGGAGTCCTCCAATAGATGCTGGAGAGGTTGTGGGAACGTTGGAACGATGCATCATATCCAAACAGATCGATATACTGTCTTCACACGTATTATCAGCATGTCGATGCACGATTGAGAATTACGTAATGCAGAAGGAACCTCCACCTTTGGCTGTGCTTTTACCAACATCGAGAGAGGTAAACCTTAAGGAACATCTAACAAGTTATCATTTTCTCCTATACTTCTGTTGAAAATGCTCTAAATAAACAGTTCTAAAATAAAAATGAGGGACTTTAGTACATTTTGAAATCGGCTTGGTTTGAGACGATTAAATGTACAGAGCACAGAAGACGAGGTGGCCGAGTGGTTAACGCGATGGACTGCTAATCCATTGTGCTCTGCACGCATGGGTTCGAATCCCATCCTTGTCGTATGCTTTGTTTAATATCTGATAATTAACATGTTTTTTTAACGCTTGCCATATCTGTCAGTGACTCCATTTATTTTAATTTCATCCTACCCCTGAACTTCTGATATTAGAGATGGAAGGATCATAACAGGACTGCCCTGTTGAAATATTAATGATGTCAGTGGGCATACAGTTACTCTACCTTAAATTAATGTCAAGCGGCCCAGACGGCTTTTTTAAATAAATACTATAAGACATTTTCTGATATCTTAACCTCTCATCTTCTGTCATTGTTTCATAACTGTATGTCTCTTTTAAAACTCACTTCAGAAAGGCTGTAGGCAATGATTGTCACTCTCCCTAAAGAGGGATCACATTCTTTGTTCAAACTACAGACCTACATCCTTACTTAATACTGATAGAAAATGAAAGACCAAAATGATGGCAAACACATTGGGGGAGGTTCTTCCTTCCATGATCCAACCTGACCTAGTGGGTTTTGTCTCTAAGAGACAAGTAACAGACACCACCAAGAGAAATTTCAATCTTATATATTATGCACGTTCTAAACAAATTCCCTTAGTTCTCCTTTTTTTGGAGGCAGAGAAAGCCTTCGATAGACTAAATGGGAAATATAACCTCTAAGGACTTATGTTCTTTATGAAGGATTTTTGGGGGCTGTATCTGCTCTGTACGACTACCCTACTGCAAGAGTCAATGCTGTGGGTTCCTCTCTGAACCTTTTCTCTTATCAAATGGTACTCGCCGGTGATGCCCCCATTAAGCACTGATATTTGCATTGGCTTTTGAACCCTTAGCTATAAGCATAAGGAAGAATCCAGACATTTTGGGACATCAGTTGGGAGAGACTGAATATAAATTGAGTTTATTTTGCAGATGATATTCTTTTGATGTTAACTAATCCGCTGATTTCCCTAACAAATTTCCAAAAAAACATTACATACCTTTAGTACAATATCAGATTTCAAAATGAATGTCACTAAACTAAAGGCTCTTGCTATACTGTAGGTATGCATCAAGCTATGGAAGCAGCTCTCAAGACCTCTTTTTCTTACCGCTGGAAATATCTTTCATCAAATACTTGGGTATTTAGCGCACAGAAGACGAGGTGGCCGAGTGGTTAAGGCGATAGACTGCTAATCCATTGTGCTCTGCACGCATGGGTTCGAATCCCATCCTCGTCGTATGCTTTGTTTAATATCTGATAATTAAACATGTTTTTTAACGCTTGCCATATCTGTCAGTGACTCCATTTATTTTAATTTCATCCTACCCCTGAACTTCTGGTATTAGAGATGGAAGGATCATAACAGGACTGCCCTGTTGAAATATTAATGATGTCAGTGGGCATACAGTTACTCTACCTTAAATTAATGTCAAGCGGCCCAGACGGCTTTTTAAAATAAATACTATAAGACATTTTCTGATATCTTAACCTCTCATCTTTTGTCATTGTTTCATAGCTGTATGTCTCTTTTAAAACTCACTTCAGAAATGCCGTAGGCAATCATTGTCACTCTCCCTAAAGAGGGATCACATTCTTTGTTCAAACTACAGACCTACATCCTTACTTAATACTGATAGAAAATGAAAGACCAAAATGATGGCAAACACATTGGGGGAGGTTCTTCCTTCCATGATCCATCCTGACCTAGTGGGTTTTGTCTCTAAGAGACAAGAAACAGACACCACCAAGAGAAATTTCAATCTTATATATTATGCACGTTCTAAACAAATTCCCTTAGTTCTACTTTTTTTGGAGGCAGAGAAAGCCTTCGATAGACTAAATGGGAAATATAACCTCTAAGGACTTATGTTCTTTATGAAGGATTTTTGGGGGCTGTATCTGCTCTGTACGACTACCCTACTGCAAGAGTCAATGCTGTGGGTTCCTCTCTGAACCTTTTCTCTTATCAAATGGTACTCGCCGGTGATGCCCCCATTAACCACAGATATTTGCATTGGCTTTTGAACCCTTAGCTATAAGCATAAGGAAGAATCCAGACATTTTGGGACATCAGTTGGGAGAGACTGAATATAAATTGAGTTTATTTTGCAGATGATATTCTTTTAATGTTAACTAATCCACTGATATCCCTAACAAATTTCCAAAAAAACATGACATACCTTTAGTACAATATCAGATTTCAAAATGAATGTCACTAAACTAAAGGCTCCTGCTATACTGTAGGTATGCATCAAGCTATGGAAGCAGCTCTCAAGACCTCTTTTTCTCACCGCTGGAAATATCTTTCATCAAATACTTGGGTATTTATATTACAAAGGACCCAGCTGATTTATACATGGAAAATGACCCCCTTTATTTAAGACACTTCTAACAGATTTGTACTCATGTGAAAAATTGTAGATTTCATAGCTGGGTAGAATTGCCAGGTTATTTGTTATATGTTTTCCAGGCCCTCCCCATGCCTATCTCTCAGAGGGAATTGAATACTTTATAGTCAAAAATAAATACATTCATATGGATGGGGAAGAAAACAAGAACATCTATGACAATTTATAGAGAACAGCCGTCAGGGGTGGCTTGGTCCTCCCAAACTTTAACTTCTATCTGACCACACAATTCTCAGCTCCCGTTGACTGGCATGCCAACACTGATCTCTAATGTTGGGTGGAAGTTGACAATGTACTATCCCCCACTCCCTTTACAAACATACTTTGGATACCCACTTAAAAACGCCCTGGAGAAATTGATGACATTCATCTTTTCTATTTCTCTTATTTTACTTGAATAAATTTGCCATGAGGGCTGGGCTAGCCCGGGACTTGCCTCCTATGTTACTACTACTTTCCAGTGTAAAATCTATGACAGGCTGCAAAACTGAGAGCTTTCTTGCTTGTTTTGAATCTTGATTGTCAAAATCTTTCACTGAATTCACTGAACAACAAATAAAATAGGATCTTCCCCACTCTGAGTTTTTCCGTTATCTCCAATTACGACATTTCACAAACTCATTGAATTTGCATGGTGGACGTTAGGTGGGATCACCGGCTTTGACAAACTGTAACTGTGCCTGAATTCTATCTTTATAGGAGACTGTATTTCTCTTCTATATAATATTTTACAGGATGTGTACCCTAGTACTAATCTTTCATACATTCTACACTGGGAAAGAGAACTGGGCATAAATTTATCACTAGAGAAGTGAGAAGTTATCTCTAGTGATACATCTAAAAGTTCAATCTACAGAAATGTAAAGACAAATGGATATAAAGTTCTCTTGTTTATTTTAATTTCATCCTACCCCTGAACTTCTGGTATTAGAGATGGAAGAATCATAACAGGACTGCCCTGTTGAAATATTAATGATGTCAGTGGGCATACAGTTACTCTACCTTAAATTAATGTCAAGCGGCCCAGACGGCTTATTAAAATAAATACTATAAGACATTTTCTGATATCTTAACGTCTCATCTTCTGTCATTGTTTCATAACTGTTTGTCTCTTTTAAAACTCACTTCAGAAAGGCCGTAGGCAATCATTGTCACTCTCCCTAAAGAGGGATCACATTCTTTGTTCAAACTACAGACCTACATCCTTAGTTAATACTGATAGAAAATGAAAGACCAAAATGATGGCAAACACATTGGGGGAGGTTCTTCCTTCCATGATCCAACCTGACCTAGTGGGTTTTGTCTCTAAGAGACAAGTAACAGACACCACCAAGAGAAATTTCAATCTTATATATTATGAAAGAGAGCTGGGCATGAATTTATCACTAGAGAAGTGAGAAGTTATCTCTAGTGATACATCTAAAAGTTCAATCTACAAAAATGTAAAGACAAATGGATATAAAGTTCTCTTTGTTTTAGTATCAAGTGACAGATAGAGTTGACAAATTGTTTCGGGAGTCCTCCAATAGATGCTGGAGAGGTTGTGGGAACGTTGGAACGATGCATCATATCCAAACAGATCGATATACTGTCTTCACACGTATTATCAGCATGTCGATGCACGATTGAGAACTACGTAATGCAGAAGGAACCTCCACCTTTGGCTGTGCTTTTACCAACATCGAGAGAGGTAAACCTTAAGGAACATCTAACAAGTTATCATTTTCTCCTATACTTCTGTTGAAAATGCTCTAAATAAACAGTTCTAAAATAAAAATGAGGGACTTTAGTACATTTTGAAATCGGCTTGGTTTGAGACGATTAAATGTACAGAGCACAGAGCACAGATGACGAGGTGGCCGAGTGGTTAAGGCGATGCTAATCCATTGTGCTCTGCACGCATGGGTTCGAATCCCATCCTCGTCGTATGCTTTGTTTAATATCTGATAATTAAACATGTTTTTTAACGCTTGCCATATCTGTCAGTGACTCCATTTATTTTAATTTCATCCTACCCCTGAACTTCTGGTATTAGAGATGGAAGGATCATAACAGGACTGCCCTGTTGAAATATTAATGATGTCAGTGGGCATACAGTTACTCTACCTTAAATTAATGTCAAGCGGCCCAGACGGCTTTTTAAAATAAATACTATAAGACATTTTCTGATATCTTAACCTCTCATCTTCTGTCATTGTTTCATAGCTGTATGTCTCTTTTAAAACTCACTTCAGAAATGCCGTAGGCAATCATTGTCACTCTCCCTAAAGAGGGATCACATTCTTTGTTCAAACTACAGACCTACATCCTTACTTAATACTGATAGAAAATGAAAGACCAAAATGATGGCAAACACATTGGGGGAGGTTCTTCCTTCCATGATCCAACCTGACCTAGTGGGTTTTGTCTCTAAGAGACAAGAAACAGACACCACCAAGAGAAATTTCAATCTTATATATTATGCACGTGCTAAACAAATTCCCTTAGTTCTACTTTTTTTTGGAGGCAGAGAAAGCCTTCGATAGACTAAATGGGAAATATAACCTCTAAGGACTTATGTTCTTTATGAAGGATTTTTGGGGGCTGTATCTGCTCTGTACGACTACCCTACTGCAAGAGTCAATGCTGTGGGTTCCTCTCTGAACCTTTTCTCTTATCAAATGGTACTCGCCGGTGATGCCCCCATTAAGCACTGATATTTGCATTGGCTTTTGAACCCTTAGCTATAAGCATAAGGAAGAATCCAGACATTTTGGGACATCAGTTGGGAGAGACTGAATATAAATTGAGTTTATTTTGCAGATGATATTCTTTTGATGTTAACTAATCCGCTGATTTCCCTAACAAATTTCCAAAAAAACATTACATAACTTTAGTACAATATCAGATTTCAAAATGAATGTCACTAAACTAAAGGCTCTTGCTATACTGTAGGTATGCATCAAGCTATGGAAGCAGCTCTCAAGACCTCTTTTTCTTACCGCTGGAAATATCTTTCATCAAATACTTGGGTATTTAGCGCACAGAAGACGAGGTGGCCGAGTGGTTAAGGCGATAGACTGCTAATCCATTGTGCTCTGCACGCATGGGTTCGAATCCCATCCTCGTCGTATGCTTTGTTTAATATCTGATAATTAAACATGTTTTTTAACGCTTGCCATATCTGTCAGTGACTCCATTTATTTTAATTTCATCCTACCCCTGAACTTCTGGTATTAGAGATGGAAGGATCATAACAGGACTGCCCTGTTGAAATATTAATGATGTCAGTGGGCATACAGTTACTCTACCTTAAATTAATGTCAAGCGGCCCAGACGGCTTTTTAAAATAAATACTATAAGACATTTTCTGATATCTTAACCTCTCATCTTTTGTCATTGTTTCATAGCTGTATGTCTCTTTTAAAACTCACTTCAGAAATGCCGTAGGCAATCATTGTCACTCTCCCTAAAGAGGGATCACATTCTTTGTTCAAACTACAGACCTACATCCTTACTTAATACTGATAGAAAATGAAAGACCAAAATGATGGCAAACACATTGGGGGAGGTTCTTCCTTCCATGATCCATCCTGACCTAGTGGGTTTTGTCTCTAAGAGACAAGAAACAGACACCACCAAGAGAAATTTCAATCTTATATATTATGCACGTTCTAAACAAATTCCCTTAGTTCTACTTTTTTTGGAGGCAGAGAAAGCCTTCGATAGACTAAATGGGAAATATAACCTCTAAGGACTTATGTTCTTTATGAAGGATTTTTGGGGGCTGTATCTGCTCTGTACGACTACCCTACTGCAAGAGTCAATGCTGTGGGTTCCTCTCTGAACCTTTTCTCTTATCAAATGGTACTCGCCGGTGATGCCCCCATTAACCACAGATATTTGCATTGGCTTTTGAACCCTTAGCTATAAGCATAAGGAAGAATCCAGACATTTTGGGACATCAGTTGGGAGAGACTGAATATAAATTGAGTTTATTTTGCAGATGATATTCTTTTAATGTTAACTAATCCACTGATATCCCTAACAAATTTCCAAAAAAACATGACATACCTTTAGTACAATATCAGATTTCAAAATGAATGTCACTAAACTAAAGGCTCCTGCTATACTGTAGGTATGCATCAAGCTATGGAAGCAGCTCTCAAGACCTCTTTTTCTCACCGCTGGAAATATCTTTCATCAAATACTTGGGTATTTATATTACAAAGGACCCAGCTGATTTATACATGGAAAATGACCCCCTTTATTTAAGACACTTCTAACAGATTTGTACTCATGTGAAAAATTGTAGATTTCATAGCTGGGTAGAATTGCCAGGTTATTTGTTATATGTTTTCCAGGCCCTCCCCATGCCTATCTCTCAGAGGGAATTGAATACTTTATAGTCAAAAATAAATACATTCATATGGATGGGGAAGAAAACAAGAACATCTATGACAATTTATAGAGAACAGCCGTCAGGGGTGGCTTGGTCCTCCCAAACTTTAACTTCTATCTGACCACACAATTCTCAGCTCCCGTTGACTGGCATGCCAACACTGATCTCTAATGTTGGGTGGAAGTTGACAATGTACTATCCCCCACTCCCTTTACAAACATACTTTGGATACCCACTTAAAAACGCCCTGGAGAAATTGATGACATTCATCTTTTCTATTTCTCTTATTTTACTTGAATAAATTTGCCATGAGGGCTGGGCTAGCCCGGGACTTGCCTCCTATGTTACTACTACTTTCCAGTGTAAAATCTATGACAGGCTGCAAAACTGAGAGCTTTCTTGCTTGTTTTGAATCTTGATTGTCAAAATCTTTCACTGAATTCACTGAACAACAAATAAAATAGGATCTTCCCCACTCTGAGTTTTTCCGTTATCTCCAATTACGACATTTCACAAACTCATTGAATTTGCATGGTGGACGTTAGGTGGGATCACCGGCTTTGACAAACTGTAACTGTGCCTGAATTCTATCTTTATAGGAGACTGTATTTCTCTTCTATATAATATTTTACAGGATGTGTACCCTAGTACTAATCTTTCATACATTCTACACTGGGAAAGAGAACTGGGCATAAATTTAAAACTAGAGAAGTGAGAAGTTATCTCTAGTGATACATCTAAAAGTTCAATCTACAGAAATGTAAAGACAAATGGATATAAAGTTCTCTTTGTTTTGGTATCTATTGACAGAGTTGACAAATTGTTTCGGGAGTCCTCCAATAGATGCTGGAGAGGTTGTGGGAACGTTGGAACGATGCATCATATCCAAACAGATCGATATACTGTCTTCACACGTATTATCAGCATGTCGATGCACGATTGAGAACTACGTAATGCAGAAGGAACCTCCACCTTTGGCTGTGCTTTTACCAACATCGAGAGAGGTAAACCTTAAGGAACATCTAACAAGTTATCATTTTCTCCTATACTTCTGTTGAAAATGCTCTAAATAAACAGTTCTAAAATAAAAATGAGGGACTTTAGTACATTTTGAAATCAGCTTGGTTTGAGACGATTAAATGCACAGAGCACAGAGCACAGAGCACAGAGCACAGAGCACAGAGCACAGAGCACAGAGCACAGAGCACAGAGCACAGAGCACAGAGCACAGAGCACAGAGCACAGAGCACAGAGCACAGAGCACAGAGCACAGAGCACAGAGCACAGAGCACAGAGCACAGAGCACAGAGCACAGAGCACAGAGCACAGAGCACAGAGCACAGAGCACAGAGCACAGAGCACAGAGCACAGAGCACAGAGCACAGAGCACAGAGCACAGAGCACAGAGCACAGAGCACAGAGCACAGAGCACAGAGCACAGATGACGAGGTGGCCGAGTGGTTAAGGCGATGGACTGCTAATCCATTGTGCTCTGCACGCATGGGTTTGAATCCCATCCTCGTCGAATGCTTTGTTTAATATCTGATAATTAAACATGTTTTTTAACGCTTGCCATATCTGTCAGTGACTCCATTTATTTTAATTTCATCCTACCCCTGAACTTCTGGTATTAGAGATGGAAGGATCATAACAGGACTGCCCTGTTGAAATATTAATGATGTCAGTGGGCATACAGTTACTCTACCTTAAATTAATGTCAAGCGGCCCAGACGGCTTTTTAAAATAAATACTATAAGACATTTTCTGATATCTTAACCTCTCATCTTCTGTCATTGTTTCATAGCTGTATGTCTCTTTTAAAACTCACTTCAGAAATGCCGTAGGCAATCATTGTCACTCTCCCTAAAGAGGGATCACATTCTTTGTTCAAACTACAGACCTACATCCTTACTTAATACTGATAGAAAATGAAAGACCAAAATGATGGCAAACACATTGGGGGAGGTTCTTCCTTCCATGATCCAACCTGACCTAGTGGGTTTTGTCTCTAAGAGACAAGAAACAGACACCACCAAGAGAAATTTCAATACTGATAGAAAATGAAAGACCAAAATGATGGCAAACACATTGGGGGAGGTTCTTCCTTCCATGATCCAACCTGACCTAGTGGGTTTTGTCTCTAAGAGACAAGTAACAGACACCACCAAGAGAAATTTCAATCTTATATATTATGAAAGAGAGCTGGGCATGAATTTATCACTAGAGAAGTGAGAAGTTATCTCTAGTGATACATCTAAAAGTTCAATCTACAAAAATGTAAAGACAAATGGATATAAAGTTCTCTTTGTTTTGGTATCAAGGGACAGATAGAGTTGACAAATTGTTTCGGGAGTCCTCCAATAGATGCTGGAGAGGTTGTGGGAACGTTGGAACGATGCATCATATCCAAACAGATCGATATACTGTCTTCACACGTATTATCAGCATGTCGATGCACGATTGAGAACTACGTAATGCAGAAGGAACCTCCACCTTTGGCTGTGCTTTTACCAACATCGAGAGAGGTAAACCTTAAGGAACATCTAACAAGTTATCATTTTCTCCTATACTTCTGTTGAAAATGCTCTAAATAAACAGTTCTAAAATAAAAATGAGGGACTTTAGTACATTTTGAAATCGGCTTGGTTTGAGACGATTAAATGTACAGAGCACAGAGCACAGAGCACAGAGCACAGAGCACAGAGCACAGAGCACAGAGCACAGAGCACAGAGCACAGAGCACAGAGCACAGAGCACAGAGCACAGAGCACAGAGCACAGAGCACAGAGCACAGAGCACAGAGCACAGAGCACAGAGCACAGAGCACAGAGCACAGAGCACAGAGCACAGAGCACAGAGCACAGAGCACAGAGCACAGAGCACAGAGCACAGAGCACAGAGCACAGAGCACAGAGCACAGAGCACAGAGCACAGATGACGAGGTGGCCGAGTTGTTAAGGCGATGGACTGCTAATCCATTGTGCTCTGCACGCATGGGTTTGAATCCCATTCTCGTCGAATGCTTTGTTTAATATCTGATAATTAAACATGTTTTTTAACGCTTGCCATATCTGTCAGTGACTCCATTTATTTTAATTTCATCCTACCCCTGAACTTCTGGTATTAGAGATGGAAGGATCATAACAGGACTGCCCTGTTGAAATATTAATGATGTCAGTGGGCATACAGTTACTCTACCTTAAATTAATGTCAAGCGGCCCAGACGGCTTTTTAAAATAAATACTATAAGACATTTTCTGATATCTTAACCTCTCATCTTCTGTCATTGTTTCATAGCTGTATGTCTCTTTTAAAACTCACTTCAGAAATGCCGTAGGCAATCATTGTCACTCTCCCTAAAGAGGGATCACATTCTTTGTTCAAACTACAGACCTACATCCTTACTTAATACTGATAGAAAATGAAAGACCAAAATGATGGCAAACACATTGGGGGAGGTTCTTCCTTCCATGATCCAACCTGACCTAGTGGGTTTTGTCTCTAAGAGACAAGTAACAGACACCACCAAGAGAAATTTCAATCTTATATATTATGCACGTTCTAAACAAATTCCCTTAGTTCTACTTTTTTTTGGAGGCAGAGAAATCCTTCGATAGACTAAATGGGAAATATAACCTCTAAGGACTTATGTTCTTTATGAAGGATTTTTGGGGGCTGTATCTGCTCTGTACGACTACCCTACTGCAAGAGTCAATGCTGTGGGTTCCTCTCTGAACCTTTTCTCTTATCAAATGGTACTCACCGGTGATGCCCCTATTAACCACTGATATTTGCATTGGCTTTTGAACCCTTAGCTATAAGCATAAGGAAGAATCCAGACATTTTGGGACATCAGTTGGGAGAGACTGAATATAAATTGAGTTTATTTTGCAGATGATATTCTTTTAATGTTAACTAATCCACTGATTTCCCTAACAAATTTCCAAAAAAACATGACATACCTTTAGTACAATATCAGATTTCAAAATGAATGTCACTAAACTAAAGGCTCTTGCTATACTGTAGGTATGCATCAAGCTATGGAAGCAGCTCTCAAGACCTCTTTTTCTTACCGCTGGAAATATCTTTCATCAAATACTTGGGTATTTATATTACAAAGGACCCAGCTGATTTATACATGGAAAATGACCCCCTTTATTTAAGACACTTCTAACAGATTTGTACTCATGTGAAAAATTGTAGATTTCATAGCTGGGTAGAATTGCCAGTTTATTTGTTATATGTTTTCCAGGCCCTCCCCATGCCTATCTCTCAGAGGGAATTGAATACTTTATAGTCAAAAATAAATACATTCATATGGATGGGAAAGAAAACAAGAACATCTATGACCAATTTGTAGAGAACATCAGTCAGGGGTGACTTGGTCCTCCCAAACTTTAACTTCTATCTGACCACACAATTCTCAGCTCTCGTTGACTGGCATGCCAACCCTGATCTCTAATGTTGGGTGGAAGTTGACAATGTACTATCCCCCACTCCCTTTACAAACATACTTTGGATACCCAATTAAAAACGCCCTGGATAAATTGATGACATTCATCTTTTCTATTTCTCTTATTTTACTGGAATAAATTTGCCATGAGGGCTGGGCTAGCCCGGGACTTGCCTCCTATGTTACTACTACTTTCCAGTGTAAAATCTATGACAGGCTGCAAAACTAAGAGCTTTCTTGCTTGTTTTGAATCTTGATTGTCAAAATCTTTCACTGAATTCACTGAACAACAAATAAAATAGGATCTTCCCCACTCTGAGTTTTTCCGTTATCTCCAATTACGACATTTCACAAACTCATTGAATTTGCATGGTGGACGTTAGGTGGGATCACCGGCTTTGACAAACTGTAACTGTGCCTGAATTCTATCTTTATAGGAGACTGTATTTCTCTTCTATATAATATTTTACAGGATGTGTACCCTAGTACTAATCTTTCATACATTCTACACTGGGAAAGAGAACTGGGCATAAATTTAAAACTAGAGAAGTGAGAAGTTATCTCTAGTGATACATCTAAAAGTTCAATCTACAGAAATGTAAAGACAAATTGATATAAAGTTCTCTTTGTTTTGGTATCTAGTGACAGATAGAGTTGACAAATTGTTTCGGGAGTCCTCCAATAGATGCTGCAGAGGTTGTGGGAACGATGCATCATATCCAAACAGATCGATATACTGTCTTCACATGTATTATCAGCATGTCGATGCACGATTGAGACGATTAAATGTACAGAGCACAGAGCACAGATGACGAGGTGGCCGAGTGGTTAAGGCGATGGACTGCTAATCCATTGTGCTCTGCACGCATGGGTTCTAATTCCTTCCTCGTCTTATGTTTTGTTTAATATCTGATAATTAAACATGTTTTTTAACGCTTGCCATATCTGTCAGTGACTCCATTTATTTTAATTTCATCCTACCCCTGAACTTCTGGTATTAGAGATGGAAGGATCATAACAGGACTGCCCAGTTGAAATATTAATGATGTCAGTGGGCATACAGTTACTCTACCTTAAATTAATGTCAAGCGGCCCAGACGGCTTTTTAAAATAAATACTATAAGACATTTTCTGATATCTTAACCTCTCATCTTCTGTCATTGTTTCATAGCTGTATGTCTCTTTTAAAACTCACTTCAGAAATGCCGTAGGCAATCATTGTCACTCTCCCTAAAGAGGGATCACATTCTTTGTTCAAACTACAGACCTACATCCTTACTTAATACTGATAGAAAATGAAAGACCAAAATGATGGCAAACACATTGGGGGAGGTTCTTCCTTCCATGATCCAACCTGACCTAGTGGGTTTTGTCTCTAAGAGACAAGTAACAGACACCACCAAGAGAAATTTCAATCTTATATATTATGCACGTTCTAAACAAATTCCCTTAGTTCTACTTTTTTTGGAGGCAGAGAAAGCCTTCGATAGACTAAATGGGAAATATAACCTCTAAGGACTTATGTTCTTTATGAAGGATTTTTGGGGGCTGTATCTGCTCTGTACGACTACCCTACGGCAAGAGTCAATGCTGTGGGTTCCTCTCTGAACCTTTTCTCTTATCAAATGGTACTCGCCGGTGATGCCCCCATTAACCACAGATATTTGCATTGGCTTTTGAACCCTTAGCTATAAGCATAAGGAAGAATCCAGACATTTTGGGACATCAGTTGGGAGAGACTGAATATAAATTGAGTTTATTTTGCAGATGATATTCTTTTAATGTTAACTAATCCACTGATTTCCCTAACAAATTTCCAAAAAAACATGACATACCTTTAGTACAATATCAGATTTCAAAATGAATGTCACTAAACTAAAGGCTCTTGCTATACTGTAGGTATGCATCAAGCTATGGAAGCAGCTCTCAAGACCTCTTTTTCTTACCGCTGGAAATATCTTTCATCAAATACTTGGGTATTTATATTACAAAGGACCCAGCTGATTTATACATGGAAAATGACCCCCTTTATTTAAGACACTTCTAACAGATTTGTACTCATGTGAAAAATTGTAGATTTCATAGCTGGGTAGAATTGCCAGGTTATTTGTTATATGTTTTCCAGGCCCTCCCCATGTCTATCTCTCAGAGGGAATTGAATACTTTATAGTCAAAAATAAATACATTCATATGGATGGGGAAGAAAACAAGAACATCTATGACCAATTTGTAGAGAACATCAGTCAGGGGTGACTTGGTCCTCCCAAACTTTAACTTCTATCTGACCACACAATTCTCAGCTCTCGTTGACTGGCATGCCAACCCTGATCTCTAATGTTGGGTGGAAGTTGACAATGTACTATCCCCCACTCCCTTTACAAACATACTTTGGATACCCAATTAAAAACGCCCTGGAGAAATTGATGACATTCATCTTTTCTATTTCTCTTATTTTACTGGAATAAATTTGCCATGAGGGCTGGGCTAGCCCGGGACTTGCCTCCTATGTTACTACTACTTTCCAGTGTAAAATCTATGACAGGCTGCAAAACTAAGAGCTTCCTTGCTTGTTTTGAATCTTGATTGTCAAAATCTTTCACTGAATTCACTGAACAACAAATAAAATAGGATCTTCCCCACTCTGAGTTTTTCCGTTATCTCCAATTACGACATTTCACAAACTCATTGAATTTGCATGGTGGACGTTAGGTGGGATCACCTGCTTTGACAAACTGTAACTGTGCCTGAATTCTATCTTTATAGGAGACTGTATTTCTCTTCTATATAATATTTTACAGGATGTGTACCCAAGTACTAATCTTTCATACATTCTACACTGGGAAAGAGAACTGGGCATAAATTTATCACTAGAGAAGTGAGAAGTTATCTCTAGTGATACATCTAAAAGTTCAATCTACAGAAATGTAAAGACAAATGGATATAAAGTTCTCTTTGTTTTGGTATCTAGTGACAGATAGAGTTGACAAATTGTTTCGGGAGTCCTCCAATAGATGCTGGAGAGGTTGTGGGAACGTTGGAACGATGCATCATATCCAAACAGATCGATATACTGTCTTCACACGTATTATCAGCATGTCGATGCACGATTGAGAACTACGTAATGCAGAAGGAACCTCCACCTTTGGCTGTGCTTTTACCAACATCGAGAGAGGTAAACCTTAAGGAACATCTAACAAGTTATCATTTTCTCCTATACTTCTGTTGAAAATGCTCTAAATAAACAGTTCTAAAATAAAAATGAGGGACTTTAGTACATATTGAAATCGGCTCGGTTTGAGACGATTAAATGTACAGAGCACAGAAGACGAGGTGGCCGAGTGGTTAAGGCGATGGACTGCTAATCCATTGTGCTCTGCACGCATGGGTTCGAATCCCATCCTCGACGTATGCTTTGTTTAATATCTGATAATTAAACATGTTTTTTAACGCTTGCCATATCTGTCAGTGACTCCATTTATTTTAATTTCATCCTACCCCTGAACTTCTGGTATTAGAGATGGAAGGATCATAACAGGACTGCCCTGTTGAAATATTAATGATGTCAGTGGGCATACAGTTACTCTACCTTAAATTAATGTCAAGCGGCCCAGACGGCTTTTTAAAATAAATACTATAAGACATTTTCTGATATCTTAACCTCTCATCTTCTGTCATTGTTTCATAGCTGTATGTCTCTTTTAAAACTCACTTCAGAAATGCCGTAGGCAATCATTGTCACTCTCCCTAAAGAGGGATCACATTCTTTGTTCAAACTACAGACCTACATCCTTACTTAATACTGATAGAAAATGAAAGACCAAAATGATGGCAAACACATTGGGGGAGGTTCTTCCTTCCATGATCCAACCTGACCTAGTGGGTTTTGTCTCTAAGAGACAAGTAACAGACACCACCAAGAGAAATTTCAATCTTATATATTATGCACGTTCTAAACAAATTCCCTTAGTTCTACTTTTTTTGGAGGCAGAGAAAGCCTTCGATAGACTAAATGAGAAATATAACCTCTAAGGACTTATGTTCTTTATGAAGGATTTTTGGGGGCTGTATCTGCTCTGTACGACTACCCTACTGCAAGAGTCAATGCTGTGGGTTCCTCTCTGAACCATTTCTCTTATCAAATGGTACTCGCCGGTGATGCCCCCATTAACCACTGATATTTGCATTGGCTTTTGAACCCTTAGCTATAAGCATAAGGAAGAATCCAGACATTTTGGGACATCAGTTGGGAGAGACTGAATATAAATTGAGTTTATTTTGCAGATGATATTCTTTTGATGTTAACTAATCCGCTGATTTCCCTAACAAATTTCCAAAAAAACATTACATACCTTTAGTACAATATCAGATTTCAAAATGAATGTCACTAAACTAAAGGCTCTTGCTATACTGTAGGTATGCATCAAGCTATGGAAGCAGCTCTCAAGACCTCTTTTTCTTACCGCTGGAAATATCTTTCATCAAATACTTGGGTATTTATATTACAAAGGACCCAGCTGATTTATACATGGAAAATGACCCCCTTTATTTAAGACACTTCTAACAGATTTGTACTCATGTGAAAAATTGTAGATTTCATAGCTGGGTAGAATTGCCAGGTTATTTGTTATATGTTTTCCAGGCCCTCCCCATGCCTATCTCTCAGAGGGAATTGAATACTTTATAGTCAAAAATAAATACATTCATATGGATGGGAAAGAAAACAAGAACATCTATGACCAATTTGAAGAGAACATCAGTCAGGGGTGACTTGGTCCTCCCAAACTTTAACTTCTATCTGACCACACAATTCTCAGCTCTCGTTGACTGGCATGCCAACCCTGATCTCTTATGTTGGGTGGAAGTTGACAATGTACTATCCCCCACTCCCTTTACAAACATACTTTGGATACCCAATTAAAAACGCCCTGGATAAATTGATGACATTCATCTTTTCTATTTCTCTTATTTTACTGGAATAAATTTGCCATGAGGGCTGGGCTAGCCCGGGACTTGCCTCCTATGTTACTACTACTTTCCAGTGTAAAATCTATGACAGGCTGCAAAACTAAGAGCTTTCTTGCTTGTTTTGAATCTTGATTGTCAAAATCTTTCACTGAATTCACTGAACAACAAATAAAATAGGATCTTGCCCACTCTGAGTTTTTCCGTTATCTCCAATTACGACATTTCACAAACTCATTGAATTTGCATGGTGGACGTTAGGTGGGATCACCTGCTTTGAGAAACTGTAACTGTGCCTGAATTCTATCTTTATAGCAGACTGTATTTCTCTTCTATATAATATTTTACAGGATGTGTACCCTAGTACTAATCTTTCATACATTCTACACTGGGAAAGAGAACTGGGCATAAATTTAAAACTAGAGAAGTGAGAAGTTATCTCTAGTGATACATCTAAAAGTTCAATCTACAGAAATGTAAAGACAAATTGATATAAAGTTCTCTTTGTTTTGGTATCTAGTGACAGATAGAGTTGACAAATTGTTTCGGGAGTCCTCCAATAGATGCTGCAGAGGTTGTGGGAACGATGCATCATATCCAAACAGATCGATATACTGTCTTCACACGTATTATCAGCATGTCGATGCACGATTGAGACGATTAAATGTACAGAGCACAGAGCACAGATGACGAGGTGGCCGAGTGGTTAAGGCGATGGACTGCTAATCCATTGTGCTCTGCACGCATGGGTTCTAATTCCTTCCTCGTCTTATGTTTTGTTTAATATCTGATAATTAAACATGTTTTTTAACGCTTGCCATATCTGTCAGTGACTCCATTTATTTTAATTTCATCCTACCCCTGAACTTCTGGTATTAGAGATGGAAGGATCATAACAGGACTGCCCAGTTGAAATATTAATGATGTCAGTGGGCATACAGTTACTCTACCTTAAATTAATGTCAAGCGGCCCAGACGGCTTTTTAAAATAAATACTATAAGACATTTTCTGATATCTTAACCTCTCATCTTCTGTCATTGTTTCATAGCTGTATGTCTCTTTTAAAACTCACTTCAGAAATGCCGTAGGCAATCATTGTCACTCTCCCTAAAGAGGGATCACATTCTTTGTTCAAACTACAGACCTACATCCTTACTTAATACTGATAGAAAATGAAAGACCAAAATGATGGCAAACACATTGGGGGAGGTTCTTCCTTCCATGATCCAACCTGACCTAGTGGGTTTTGTCTCTAAGAGACAAGTAACAGACACCACCAAGAGAAATTTCAATCTTATATATTATGCACGTTCTAAACAAATTCCCTTAGTTCTACTTTTTTTGGAGGCAGAGAAAGCCTTCGATAGACTAAATGGGAAATATAACCTCTAAGGACTTATGTTCTTTATGAAGGATTTTTGGGGGCTGTATCTGCTCTGTACGACTACCCTACGGCAAGAGTCAATGCTGTGGGTTCCTCTCTGAACCTTTTCTCTTATCAAATGGTACTCGCCGGTGATGCCCCCATTAACCACAGATATTTGCATTGGCTTTTGAACCCTTAGCTATAAGCATAAGGAAGAATCCAGACATTTTGGGACATCAGTTGGGAGAGACTGAATATAAATTGAGTTTATTTTGCAGATGATATTCTTTTAATGTTAACTAATCCACTGATTTCCCTAACAAATTTCCAAAAAAACATGACATACCTTTAGTACAATATCAGATTTCAAAATGAATGTCACTAAACTAAAGGCTCTGCTATACTGTAGGTATGCATCAAGCTATGGAAGCAGCTCTCAAGACCTCTTTTTCTTACCGCTGGAAATATCTTTCATCAAATACTTGGGTATTTATATTACAAAGGACCCAGCTGATTTATACATGGAAAATGACCCCCTTTATTTAAGACACTTCTAACAGATTTGTACTCATGTGAAAAATTGTAGATTTCATAGCTGGGTAGAATTGCCAGGTTATTTGTTATATGTTTTCCAGGCCCTCCCCATGTCTATCTCTCAGAGGGAATTGAATACTTTATAGTCAAAAATAAATACATTCATATGGATGGGGAAGAAAACAAGAACATCTATGACCAATTTGTAGAGAACATCAGTCAGGGGTGACTTGGTCCTCCCAAACTTTAACTTCTATCTGACCACACAATTCTCAGCTCTCGTTGACTGGCATGCCAACCCTGATCTCTAATGTTGGGTGGAAGTTGACAATGTACTATCCCCCACTCCCTTTACAAACATACTTTGGATACCCAATTAAAAACGCCCTGGAGAAATTGATGACATTCATCTTTTCTATTTCTCTTATTTTACTGGAATAAATTTGCCATGAGGGCTGGGCTAGCCCGGGACTTGCCTCCTATGTTACTACTACTTTCCAGTGTAAAATCTATGACAGGCTGCAAAACTAAGAGCTTTCTTGCTTGTTTTGAATCTTGATTGTCAAAATCTTTCACTGAATTCACTGAACAACAAATAAAATAGGATCTTCCCCACTCTGAGTTTTTCCGTTATCTCCAATTACGACATTTCACAAACTCATTGAATTTGCATGGTGGACGTTAGGTGGGATCACCTGCTTTGACAAACTGTAACTGTGCCTGAATTCTATCTTTATAGGAGACTGTATTTCTCTTCTATATAATATTTTACAGGATGTGTACCCAAGTACTAATCTTTCATACATTCTACACTGGGAAAGAGAACTGGGCATAAATTTATCACTAGAGAAGTGAGAAGTTATCTCTAGTGATACATCTAAAAGTTCAATCTACAGAAATGTAAAGACAAATGGATATAAAGTTCTCTTTGTTTTGGTATCTAGTGACAGATAGAGTTGACAAATTGTTTCGGGAGTCCTCCAATAGATGCTGGAGAGGTTGTGGGAACGTTGGAACGATGCATCATATCCAAACAGATCGATATACTGTCTTCACACGTATTATCAGCATGTCGATGCACGATTGAGAACTACGTAATGCAGAAGGAACCTCCACCTTTGGCTGTGCTTTTACCAACATCGAGAGAGGTAAACCTTAAGGAACATCTAACAAGTTATCATTTTCTCCTATACTTCTGTTGAAAATGCTCTAAATAAACAGTTCTAAAATAAAAATGAGGGACTTTAGTACATATTGAAATCGGCTCGGTTTGAGACGATTAAATGTACAGAGCACAGAAGACGAGGTGGCCGAGTGGTTAAGGCGATGGACTGCTAATCCATTGTGCTCTGCACGCATGGGTTCGAATCCCATCCTCGTCGTATGCTTTGTTTAATATCTGATAATTAAACATGTTTTTTAACGCTTGCCATATCTGTCAGTGACTCCATTTATTTTAATTTCATCCTACCCCTGAACTTCTGGTATTAGAGATGGAAGGATCATAACAGGACTGCCCTGTTGAAATATTAATGATGTCAGTGGGCATACAGTTACTCTACCTTAAATTAATGTCAAGCGGCCCAGACGGCTTTTTAAAATAAATACTATAAGACATTTTCTGATATCTTAACCTCTCATCTTCTGTCATTGTTTCATAGCTGTATGTCTCTTTTAAAACTCACTTCAGAAATGCCGTAGGCAATCATTGTCACTCTCCCTAAAGAGGGATCACATTCTTTGTTCAAACTACAGACCTACATCCTTACTTAATACTGATAGAAAATGAAAGACCAAAATGATGGCAAACACATTGGGGGAGGTTCTTCCTTCCATGATCCAACCTGACCTAGTGGGTTTTGTCTCTAAGAGACAAGTAACAGACACCACCAAGAGAAATTTCAATCTTATATATTATGCACGTTCTAAACAAATTCCCTTAGTTCTACTTTTTTTGGAGGCAGAGAAAGCCTTCGATAGACTAAATGAGAAATATAACCTCTAAGGACTTATGTTCTTTATGAAGGATTTTTGGGGGCTGTATCTGCTCTGTACGACTACCCTACTGCAAGAGTCAATGCTGTGGGTTCCTCTCTGAACCTTTTCTCTTATCAAATGGTACTCGCCGGTGATGCCCCCATTAACCACTGATATTTGCATTGGCTTTTGAACCCTTAGCTATAAGCATAAGGAAGAATCCAGACATTTTGGGACATCAGTTGGGAGAGACTGAATATAAATTGAGTTTATTTTGCAGATGATATTCTTTTGATGTTAACTAATCCGCTGATTTCCCTAACAAATTTCCAAAAAAACATTACATACCTTTAGTACAATATCAGATTTCAAAATGAATGTCACTAAACTAAAGGCTCTTGCTATACTGTAGGTATGCATCAAGCTATGGAAGCAGCTCTCAAGACCTCTTTTTCTTACCGCTGGAAATATCTTTCATCAAATACTTGGGTATTTATATTACAAAGGACCCAGCTGATTTATACATGGAAAATGACCCCCTTTATTTAAGACACTTCTAACAGATTTGTACTCATGTGAAAAATTGTAGATTTCATAGCTGGGTAGAATTGCCAGGTTATTTGTTATATGTTTTCCAGGCCCTCCCCATGTCTATCTCTCAGAGGGAATTGAATACTTTATAGTCAAAAATAAATACATTCATATGGATGGGGAAGAAAACAAGAACATCTATGACAATTTGTAGAGAACAGCGGTCAGGGGTGGCTTGGTCCTCCCAAACTTTAACTTCTATCTGACCACACAATTCTCAGCTCCCGTTGACTGGCATGCCAACACTGATCTCTAATGTTGGATGGAAGTTGACAATGTACTATCCCCCACTCCCTTTACAAACATACTTTGGATACCCACTTAAAAACGCCCTGGAGAAATTGATGACATTCATCTTTTCCTTTTCTCTTATTTTACTGGAATAAATTTGCCATGAGGGCTGGGCTAGCCCGGGACTTGCCTCCTATGTTACTACTACTTTCCAGTGTAAAATCTATGACAGGCTGCAAAACTGAGAGCTTTCTTGCTTGTTTTGAATCTTGATTGTCAAAATCTTTCACTGAATTCACTGAACAACAAATAAAATAGGATCTTCCCCACTCTGAGTTTTTCCGTTATCTCCAATTACGACATTTCACAAACTCATTGAATTTGCATGGTGGACGTTAGGTGGGATCACCTGCTTTGAGAAACTGTAACTGTGCCTGAATTCTATCTTTATAGCAGACTGTATTTCTCTTCTATATAATATTTTACAGGATGTGTACCCTAGTACTAATCTTTCATACATTCTACACTGGGAAAGAGAACTGGGCATAAATTTAAAACTAGAGAAGTGAGAAGTTATCTCTAGTGATACATCTAAAAGTTCAATCTACAGAAATGTAAAGACAAATTGATATAAAGTTCTCTTTGTTTTGGTATCTAGTGACAGATAGAGTTGACAAATTGTTTCGGGAGTCCTCCAATAGATGCTGCAGAGGTTGTGGGAACGATGCATCATATCCAAACAGATCGATATACTGTCTTCACACGTATTATCAGCATGTCGATGCACGATTGAGACGATTAAATGTACAGAGCACAGAGCACAGATGACGAGGTGGCCGAGTGGTTAAGGCGATGGACTGCTAATCCATTGTGCTCTGCACGCATGGGTTCTAATTCCTTCCTCGTCTTATGTTTTGTTTAATATCTGATAATTAAACATGTTTTTTAACGCTTGCCATATCTGTCAGTGACTCCATTTATTTTAATTTCATCCTACCCCTGAACTTCTGGTATTAGAGATGGAAGGATCATAACAGGACTGCCCAGTTGAAATATTAATGATGTCAGTGGGCATACAGTTACTCTACCTTAAATTAATGTCAAGCGGCCCAGACGGCTTTTTAAAATAAATACTATAAGACATTTTCTGATATCTTAACCTCTCATCTTCTGTCATTGTTTCATAGCTGTATGTCTCTTTTAAAACTCACTTCAGAAATGCCGTAGGCAATCATTGTCACTCTCCCTAAAGAGGGATCACATTCTTTGTTCAAACTACAGACCTACATCCTTACTTAATACTGATAGAAAATGAAAGACCAAAATGATGGCAAACACATTGGGGGAGGTTCTTCCTTCCATGATCCAACCTGACCTAGTGGGTTTTGTCTCTAAGAGACAAGTAACAGACACCACCAAGAGAAATTTCAATCTTATATATTATGCACGTTCTAAACAAATTCCCTTAGTTCTACTTTTTTTGGAGGCAGAGAAAGCCTTCGATAGACTAAATGGGAAATATAACCTCTAAGGACTTATGTTCTTTATGAAGGATTTTTGGGGGCTGTATCTGCTCTGTACGACTACCCTACGGCAAGAGTCAATGCTGTGGGTTCCTCTCTGAACCTTTTCTCTTATCAAATGGTACTCGCCGGTGATGCCCCCATTAACCACAGATATTTGCATTGGCTTTTGAACCCTTAGCTATAAGCATAAGGAAGAATCCAGACATTTTGGGACATCAGTTGGGAGAGACTGAATATAAATTGAGTTTATTTTGCAGATGATATTCTTTTAATGTTAACTAATCCACTGATTTCCCTAACAAATTTCCAAAAAAACATGACATACCTTTAGTACAATATCAGATTTCAAAATGAATGTCACTAAACTAAAGGCTCTGCTATACTGTAGGTATGCATCAAGCTATGGAAGCAGCTCTCAAGACCTCTTTTTCTTACCGCTGGAAATATCTTTCATCAAATACTTGGGTATTTATATTACAAAGGACCCAGCTGATTTATACATGGAAAATGACCCCCTTTATTTAAGACACTTCTAACAGATTTGTACTCATGTGAAAAATTGTAGATTTCATAGCTGGGTAGAATTGCCAGGTTATTTGTTATATGTTTTCCAGGCCCTCCCCATGTCTATCTCTCAGAGGGAATTGAATACTTTATAGTCAAAAATAAATACATTCATATGGATGGGGAAGAAAACAAGAACATCTATGACCAATTTGTAGAGAACATCAGTCAGGGGTGACTTGGTCCTCCCAAACTTTAACTTCTATCTGACCACACAATTCTCAGCTCTCGTTGACTGGCATGCCAACCCTGATCTCTAATGTTGGGTGGAAGTTGACAATGTACTATCCCCCACTCCCTTTACAAACATACTTTGGATACCCAATTAAAAACGCCCTGGAGAAATTGATGACATTCATCTTTTCTATTTCTCTTATTTTACTGGAATAAATTTGCCATGAGGGCTGGGCTAGCCCGGGACTTGCCTCCTATGTTACTACTACTTTCCAGTGTAAAATCTATGACAGGCTGCAAAACTAAGAGCTTTCTTGCTTGTTTTGAATCTTGATTGTCAAAATCTTTCACTGAATTCACTGAACAACAAATAAAATAGGATCTTCCCCACTCTGAGTTTTTCCGTTATCTCCAATTACGACATTTCACAAACTCATTGAATTTGCATGGTGGACGTTAGGTGGGATCACCTGCTTTGACAAACTGTAACTGTGCCTGAATTCTATCTTTATAGGAGACTGTATTTCTCTTCTATATAATATTTTACAGGATGTGTACCCAAGTACTAATCTTTCATACATTCTACACTGGGAAAGAGAACTGGGCATAAATTTATCACTAGAGAAGTGAGAAGTTATCTCTAGTGATACATCTAAAAGTTCAATCTACAGAAATGTAAAGACAAATGGATATAAAGTTCTCTTTGTTTTGGTATCTAGTGACAGATAGAGTTGACAAATTGTTTCGGGAGTCCTCCAATAGATGCTGGAGAGGTTGTGGGAACGTTGGAACGATGCATCATATCCAAACAGATCGATATACTGTCTTCACACGTATTATCAGCATGTCGATGCACGATTGAGAACTACGTAATGCAGAAGGAACCTCCACCTTTGGCTGTGCTTTTACCAACATCGAGAGAGGTAAACCTTAAGGAACATCTAACAAGTTATCATTTTCTCCTATACTTCTGTTGAAAATGCTCTAAATAAACAGTTCTAAAATAAAAATGAGGGACTTTAGTACATATTGAAATCGGCTCGGTTTGAGACGATTAAATGTACAGAGCACAGAAGACGAGGTGGCCGAGTGGTTAAGGCGATGGACTGCTAATCCATTGTGCTCTGCACGCATGGGTTCGAATCCCATCCTCGTCGTATGCTTTGTTTAATATCTGATAATTAAACATGTTTTTTAACGCTTGCCATATCTGTCAGTGACTCCATTTATTTTAATTTCATCCTACCCCTGAACTTCTGGTATTAGAGATGGAAGGATCATAACAGGACTGCCCTGTTGAAATATTAATGATGTCAGTGGGCATACAGTTACTCTACCTTAAATTAATGTCAAGCGGCCCAGACGGCTTTTTAAAATAAATACTATAAGACATTTTCTGATATCTTAACCTCTCATCTTCTGTCATTGTTTCATAGCTGTATGTCTCTTTTAAAACTCACTTCAGAAATGCCGTAGGCAATCATTGTCACTCTCCCTAAAGAGGGATCACATTCTTTGTTCAAACTACAGACCTACATCCTTACTTAATACTGATAGAAAATGAAAGACCAAAATGATGGCAAACACATTGGGGGAGGTTCTTCCTTCCATGATCCAACCTGACCTAGTGGGTTTTGTCTCTAAGAGACAAGTAACAGACACCACCAAGAGAAATTTCAATCTTATATATTATGCACGTTCTAAACAAATTCCCTTAGTTCTACTTTTTTTGGAGGCAGAGAAAGCCTTCGATAGACTAAATGAGAAATATAACCTCTAAGGACTTATGTTCTTTATGAAGGATTTTTGGGGGCTGTATCTGCTCTGTACGACTACCCTACTGCAAGAGTCAATGCTGTGGGTTCCTCTCTGAACCTTTTCTCTTATCAAATGGTACTCGCCGGTGATGCCCCCATTAACCACTGATATTTGCATTGGCTTTTGAACCCTTAGCTATAAGCATAAGGAAGAATCCAGACATTTTGGGACATCAGTTGGGAGAGACTGAATATAAATTGAGTTTATTTTGCAGATGATATTCTTTTGATGTTAACTAATCCGCTGATTTCCCTAACAAATTTCCAAAAAAACATTACATACCTTTAGTACAATATCAGATTTCAAAATGAATGTCACTAAACTAAAGGCTCTTGCTATACTGTAGGTATGCATCAAGCTATGGAAGCAGCTCTCAAGACCTCTTTTTCTTACCGCTGGAAATATCTTTCATCAAATACTTGGGTATTTATATTACAAAGGACCCAGCTGATTTATACATGGAAAATGACCCCCTTTATTTAAGACACTTCTAACAGATTTGTACTCATGTGAAAAATTGTAGATTTCATAGCTGGGTAGAATTGCCAGGTTATTTGTTATATGTTTTCCAGGCCCTCCCCATGTCTATCTCTCAGAGGGAATTGAATACTTTATAGTCAAAAATAAATACATTCATATGGATGGGGAAGAAAACAAGAACATCTATGACAATTTGTAGAGAACAGCGGTCAGGGGTGGCTTGGTCCTCCCAAACTTTAACTTCTATCTGACCACACAATTCTCAGCTCCCGTTGACTGGCATGCCAACACTGATCTCTAATGTTGGATGGAAGTTGACAATGTACTATCCCCCACTCCCTTTACAAACATACTTTGGATACCCACTTAAAAACGCCCTGGAGAAATTGATGACATTCATCTTTTCCTTTTCTCTTATTTTACTGGAATAAATTTGCCATGAGGGCTGGGCTAGCCCGGGACTTGCCTCCTATGTTACTACTACTTTCCAGTGTAAAATCTATGACAGGCTGCAAAACTGAGAGCTTTCTTGCTTGTTTTGAATCTTGATTGTCAAAATCTTTCACTGAATTCACTGAACAACAAATAAAATAGGATCTTCCCCACTCTGAGTTTTTCCGTTATCTCCAATTACGACATTTCACAAACTCATTGAATTTGCATGGTGGACGTTAGGTGGGATCACCTGCTTTGACAAACTGTAACTGTGCCTGAATTCTATCTTTATAGGAGACTGTATTTCTCTTCTATATAATATTTTACAGGATGTGTACCCAAATACTAATCTTTCATACATTCTACACTGGGAAAGAGAACTGGGCATGAATTTATCACTAGAGAAGTGAGAAGTTATCTCTAGTGATACATCTAAAAGTTCAATCTACAGAAATGTAAAGACAAATGGATATAAAGTTCTCTTTGTTTTGGTATCTAGTGACAGATAGAGTTGACAAATTGTTTCGGGAGTCCTCCAATAGATGCTGGAGAGGTTGTGGGAACGTTGGAACGATGCATCATATCCAAACAGATCGATATACTGTCTTCACACGTATTATCAGCATGTCGATGCACGATTGAGAATTACGTAATGCAGAAGGAACCTCCACGTTTGGCTGTGCTTTTACCAACATCGAGAGAGGTAAACCTTAAGGAACATCTAACAAGTTATCATTTCCCCCTATACTTCTGTTGAAAATGCTCTAAATAAACAGTTCTAAAATAAAAATGAGGGACTTTAGTACATTTTGAAATCGGCTTGGTTTGAGACGATTAAAAGTACAGCGCACAGATGACGAGGTGGCCGAGTGGTTAAGGCGATGGACTGCTAATCCATTGTGCTCTGCACGCATGGGTTCGAATCCCATCCTCGTCGTATGCTTTGTTTAATATCTGATAATTAAACATGTTTTTTAACGCTTGCCATATCTGTCAGTGACTCCATTTATTTTAATTTCATCCTACCCCTGAACTTCTGGTATTAGAGATGGAAGGATCATAACAGGACTGCCCTGTTGAAATATTAATGATGTCAGTGGGCATACAGTTACTCTACCTTAAATTAATGTCAAGCGGCCCAGACGGCTTTTTAAAATAAATACTATAAGACATTTTCTGATATCTTAACCTCTCATCTTCTGTCATTGTTTCATAGCTGTATGTCTCTTTTAAAACTCACTTCAGAAAGGCCGTAGGCAATCATTGTCACTCTCCCTAAAGAGGGATCACATTCTTTGTTCAAACTACAGACCTACATCCTTACTTAATACTGATAGAAAATGAAAGACCAAAATGATGGCAAACACATTGGGGGAGGTTCTTCCTTCCATGATCCAACCTGACCTAGTGGGTTTTGTCTCTAAGAGACAAGTAACAGACACCACCAAGAGAAATTTCAATCTTATATATTATGCACGTTCTAAACAAATTCCCTTAGTTCTACTTTTTTTGGAGGCAGAGAAAGCCTTCGATAGACTAAATGGGAAATATAACCTCTAAGGACTTATGTTCTTTATGAATGATTTTTGGGGGCTGTATCTGCTCTGTACGACTACCCTACGGCAAGAGTCAATGCTGTGGGTTCCTCTCTGAACCTTTTCTCTTATCAAATGGTACTCGCCGGTGATGCCCCCATTAACCACTGATATTTGCATTGGCTTTTGAACCCTTAGCTATAAGCATAAGGAAGAATCCAGACATTTTGGGACATCAGTTGGGAGAGACTGAATATAAATTGAGTTTATTTTGCAGATGATATTCTTTTGATGTTAACTAATCCGCTGATTTCCCTAACAAATTTCCAAAAAAACATTACATACCTTTAGTACAATATCAGATTTCAAAATGAATGTCACTAAACTAAAGGCTCTTGCTATACTGTAGGTATGCATCAAGCTATGGAAGCAGCTCTCAAGACCTCTTTTTCTTACCGCTGGAAATATCTTTCATCAAATACTTGGGTATTTATATTACAAAGGACCCAGCTGATTTATACATGGAAAATGACCCCCTTTATTTAAGACACTTCTAACAGATTTGTACTCATGTGAAAAATTGTAGATTTCATAGCTGGGTAGAATTGCCAGGTTATTTGTTATATGTTTTCCAGGCCCTCCCCATGTCTATCTCTCAGAGGGAATTGAATACTTTATAGTCAAAAATAAATACATTCATATGGATGGGGAAGAAAACAAGAACATCTATGACAATTTGTAGAGAACAGCGGTCAGGGGTGGCTTGGTCCTCCCAAACTTTAACTTCTATCTGACCACACAATTCTCAGCTCCCGTTGACTGGCATGCCAACACTGATCTCTAATGTTGGATGGAAGTTGACAATGTACTATCCCCCACTCCCTTTACAAACATACTTTGGATACCCACTTAAAAACGCCCTGGAGAAATTGATGACATTCATCTTTTCTATTTCTCTTAATTTACTTGAATAAATTTGCCATGAGGGCTGGGCTAGCCCGGGACTTGCCTCCTATGTTACTACTACTTTCCAGTGTAAAATCTATGACAGGCTGCAAAACTGAGAGCTTTCTTGCTTGTTTTGAATCTTGATTGTCAAAATCTTTCACTGAATTCACTGAACAACAAATAAAATAGGATCTTCCCCACTCTGAGTTTTTCCGTTATCTCCAATTACGACATTTCACAAACTCATTGAATTTGCATGGTGGACGTTAGGTGGGATCACCTGCTTTGACAAACTGTAACTGTGCCTGAATTCTATCTTTATAGGAGACTGTATTTCTCTTCTATATAATATTTTACAGGATGTGTACCCAAATACTAATCTTTCATACATTCTACATTGGGAAAGAGAACTGGGCATGAATTTATCACTAGAGAAGTGAGAAGTTATCTCTAGTGATACATCTAAAAGTTCAATCTACAGAAATGTAAAGACAAATGGATATAAAGTTCTCTTTGTTTTGGTATCTAGTGACAGATAGAGTTGACAAATTGTTTCGGGAGTCCTCCAATAGATGCTGGAGAGGTTGTGGGAACGTTGGAACGATGCATCATATCCAAACAGATCGATATACTGTCTTCACACGTATTATCAGCATGTCGATGCACGATTGAGAATTACGTAATGCAGAAGGAACCTCCACCTTTGGCTGTGCTTTTACCAACATCGAGAGAGGTAAACCTTAAGGAACATCTAACAAGTTATCATTTTCCCCTATACTTCTGTTGAAAATGCTCTAAATAAACAGTTCTAAAATAAAAATGAGGGACTTTAGTACATTTTGAAATCGGCTTGGTTTGAGACGATTAAATGTACAGCGCACAGATGACGAGGTGGCCGAGTGGTTAAGGCGAAGGACTGCTAATCCATTGTGCTCTGCACGCATGGGTTCGAATCCCATCCTCGTCGTATGCTTTGTTTAATATCTGATAATTAAACATGTTTTTTAACGCTTGCCATACCTGTCAGTGACTCCATTTATTTTAATTTCATCCTACCCCTGAACTTCTGGTATTAGAGATGGAAGGATCATAACAGGACTGCCCTGTTGAAATATTAATGATGTCAGTGGGCATACAGTTACTCTACCTTAAATTAATGTCAAGCGGCCCAGACGGCTTTTTAAAATAAATACTATAAGACATTTTCTGATATCGTAACCTCTCATCTTCTGTCATTGTTTCATAGCTGTAGGTCTCTTTTAAAACTCACTTCAGAAATGCCGTAGGCAATCATTGTCACTCTCCCTAAAGAGGGATCACATTCTTTGTTCAAACTACAGACCTACATCCTTACTTAATACTGATAGAAAATGAAAGACCAAAATGATGGCAAACACATTGGGGGAGGTTCTTCCTTCCATGATCCAACCTGACCTAGTGGGTTTTGTCTCTAAGAGACAAGTAACAGACACCACCAAGAGAAATTTCAATCTTATATATTATGCACGTTCTAAACAAATTCCCTTAGTTCTACTTTTTTTGGAGGCAGAGAAAGCCTTCGATAGACTAAATGGGAAATATAACCTCTAAGGACTTATGTTCTTTATGAAGGATTTTTGGGGGCTGTATCTGCTCTGTACGACTACCCTACGGCAAGAGTCAATGCTGTGGGTTCCTCTCTGAACCTTTTCTCTTATCAAATGGTACTCGCCGGTGATGCCCCCATTAACCACTGATATTTGCATTGGCTTTTGAACCCTTAGCTATAAGCATAAGGAAGAATCCAGACATTTTGGGACATCAGTTGGGAGAGACTGAATATAAATTGAGTTTATTTTGCAGATGATATTCTTTTAATGTTAACTAATCCACTGATTTCCCTAACAAATTTCCAAAAAAACATGACATACCTTTAGTACAATATCAGATTTCAAAATGAATGTCACTAAACTAAAGGCTCTTGCTATACTGTAGGTATGCATCAAGCTATGGAAGCAGCTCTCAAGACCTCTTTTTCTTACCGCTGGAAATATCTTTCATCAAATACTTGGGTATTTATATTACAAAGGACCCAGCTGATTTTTACATGGAAAATTATCCCCTTTATTTAAGACACTTCTAACAGATTTGTACTCATGTGAAAAATTGTAGATTTCATAGCTGGGTAGAATTGCCAGGTTATTTGTTATATGTTTTCCAGGCCCTCCCCATGTCTATCTCTCAGAGGGGATTGAATACTTTATAGTCAAAAATAAATACATTCATATGGATGGTGAAGAAAACAAGAACATCTATGACCAATTTGTAGAGAACATCAGTCAGGGGTGACTTGGTCCTCCCAAACTTTAACTTCTATCTGACCACACAATTCTCAGCTCTCGTTGACTGGCATGCCAACCCTGATCTCTTATGTTGGGTGGAAGTTGACAATGTACTATCCCCCACTCCCTTTACAAACATACTTTGGATACCCAATTAAAAACGCCCTGGAGAAATTGATGACATTCATCTTTTCTATTTCTCTTATTTTACTGGAATAAATTTGCCATGAGGGCTGGGCTAGCCCGGGACTTGCCTCCTATGTTACTACTACTTTCCAGTGTAAAATCTATGACAGGCTGCAAAACTAAGAGCTTTCTTGCTTGTTTTGAATCTTGATTGTCAAAATCTTTCACTGAATTCACTGAACAACAAATAAAATAGGATCTTCCCCACTTTCAGTTTTTCCGTTATCTCCAATTACGACATTTCACAAACTCATTGAATTTGCATGGTGGACGTTAGGTGGGATCACCTGCTTTGACAAACTGTAACTGTGCCTGAATTCTATCTTTATAGGAGACTGTATTTCTCTTCTATATAATATTTTACAAGATGTGTACCCAAGTACTAATCTTTCATACATTCTACACTGGGAAAGAGAACTGGGCATAAATTTATCACTAGAGAAGTGAGAAGTTATCTCTAGTGATACATCTAAAAGTTCAATCTACAGAAATGTAAAGACAAATGGATATAAAGTTCTCTTTGTTTTGGTATCTAGTGACAGATAGAGTTGACAAATTGTTTCGGGAGTCCTCCAATAGATGCTGGAGAGGTTGTGGGAACGTTGGAACGATGCATCATATCCAAACAGATCGATATACTGACTTCACACGTATTATCAGCATGTCGATGCACGATTGAGAACTACGTAATGCAGAAGGAACCTCCATCTTTGGCTGTGCTTTTACCAACATCGAGAGAGGTAAACCTTAAGGAACATCTAACAAGTTATCATTTTCTCCTATACTTCTGTTGAAAAAGCTCTAAATAAACAGTTCTAAAATAAAAATGAGGGACTTTAGTACATTTTGAAATCGGCTTGGTTTGAGATGATTAAAAGGAGAGAGCACAGAAGACGAGGTGGCCGAGTGGTTAAGGCGATGGACTGCTAATCCATTGTGCTCTGCACGCATGGGTTCGAATCCCATCCTCGTCGTATACTTTGTTTAATATCTGATAATTATACATGTTTTTTAACGCTTACCATATCTGTCAGTGACTCCATTTATTTTCATTTCATCCTACCCCTGAACTTCTGGTATTAGAGATGGAAGGATCATAACAGGACTGCCCTGTTGAAATATTAATGATGTCAGTGGGCATACAGTTACTCTACCTTAAATTAATGTCAAGCGGCCCAGACAGCTTTTTAAAATAAATACTATAAGACATTTTCTGATATCTTAACCTCTCATCTTCTGTCATTGTTTCATAACTGTATGTCTCTTTTAAAACTCACTTCAGAAAGGCCGTAGGCAATCATTGTCACTCTCCCTAAAGAGGGATCACATTCTTTGTTCAAACTACAGACCTACATCCTTACTTAATACTGATAGAAAATGAAAGACCAAAATGATGGCAAACATATTGGGGGAGGTTCTTCCTTCCATGATCCAACCTGACCTAGTGGGTTTTGTCTCTAAGAGACAAGTAACAGACACCACCAAGAGAAATTTCAATCATATATTATGCACGTTCTAAACAAATTCCCTTAGTTCTACTTTTTTTGGAGGCAGAGAAAGCCTTCGATAGACTAAATGGGAAATATAACCTCTAAGGACTTATGTTCTTTATGAAGGATTTTTGGGGGCTGTATCTGCTCTGTACGACTATCCTACTGCAAGAGTCAATGCTGTGGGTTCCTCTCTGAACCTTTTCTCTTATCAAATGGTACTCGCCGGTGATGCCCCCATTAACCACTGATATTTGCATTGGCTTTTGAACCCTTAGCTATAAGCATAAGGAAGAATCCAGACATTTTGGGACATCAGTTGGGAGAGACTGAATATAAATTGAGTTTATTTTGCAGATGATATTCTTTTAATGTTAACTAATCCACTGATTTCCCTAACAAATTTCCAAAAAAACATGACATACCTTTAGTACAATATCAGATTTCAAAATGAATGTCACTAAACTAAAGGCTCTTGCTATACTGTAGGTATGCATCAAGCTATGGAAGCAGCTCTCAAGACCTCTTTTTCTTACCGCTGGAAATATCTTTCATCAAATACTTGGGTATTTATATTACAAAGGACCCAGCTGATTTATACATGGAAAATGACCCCCTTTATTTAAGACACTTCTAACAGATTTGTACTCATGTGAAAAATTGTAGATTTCATAGCTGGGTAGAATTGCCAGGTTATCTGTTATATGTTTTCCAGGCCCTCCCCATGTCTATCTCTCAGAGGGAATTGAATACTTTATAGTCAAAAATAAATACATTCATATGGATGGGGAAGAAAACAAGAACATCTATGACCAATTTGTAGAGAACATCAGTCAGGGGTGACTTGGTCCTCCCAAACTTTAACTTCTATCTGACCACACAATTCTCAGCTCTCGTTGACTGGCATGCCAACCCTGATCTCTAATGTTGGGTGGAAGTTGACAATGTACTATCCCCCACTCCCTTTACAAACATACTTTGGATACCCAATTAAAAACGCCCTGGAGAAATTGATGACATTCATCTTTTCTATTTCTCTTATTTTACTGGAATAAATTTGCCATGAGGGCTGGGCTAGCCCGGGACTTGCCTCCTATGTTACTACTACTTTCCAGTGTAAAATCTATGACAGGCTGCAAAACTGAGAGCTTTCTTGCTTGTTTTGAATCTTGATTGTCAAAATCTTTCACTGAATTCACTGAACAACAAATAAAATAGGATCTTCCCCACTCTGAGTTTTTCCGTTATCTCCAATTACGACATTTCACAAACTCATTGAATTTGCATGGTGGACGTTAGGTGGGATCACCTGCTTTGACAAATTGTAACTGTGCCTGAATTCTATCTTTATAGGAGACTGTATTTCTCTTCTATATAATATTTTACAGGATGTGTACCCAAGTACTAATCTTTCATACATTCTACACTGGGAAAGAGAACTGGGCATAAATTTATCACTAGAGAAGGGAGAAGTTATCTCTAGTGATACATCTAAAAGTTCAATCTACAGAAATGTAAAGACAAATGGATATAAAGTTCTCTTTGTTTTGGTATCTAGTGACAGATAGAGTTGACAAATTGTTTCGGGAGTCCTCCAATAGATGCTGGAGAGGTTGTGGGAACGTTGGAACGATGCATCATATCCAAACAGATCGATATACTGTCTTCACACGTATTATCAGCATGTCGATGCACGATTGAGAACTACGTAATGCAGAAGGAACCTCCACCTTTGGCTGTGCTTTTACCAACATCGAGAGAGGTAAACCTTAAGGAACATCTAACAAGTTATCATTTTCTCCTATACTGCTGTTGAAAATGCTCTAAATAAACAGTTCTAAAATAAAAATGAGGGACTTTAGTACATTTTGAAATCGGCTTGGTTTGAGACGATTAAATGTACAGAGCACAGAAGACGAGGTGGCCGAGTGGTTAAGGCGATGGACTGCTAATCCATTGTGCTCTGCACGCATGGGTTCGAATCCCATCCTCGTCGTATGCTTTGTTTAATATCTGATAATTAAACATGTTTTTTAACGCTTGCCATATCTGTCAGTGACTCCATTTATTTTAATTTCATCCTACCCCTGAACTTCTAGTATTAGAGATGGAAGGATCATAACAGGACTGCCCTGTTGAAATATTAATGATGCCAGTGGGCATACAGTTACTCTACCTTAAATTAATGTCAAGCGGCCCAGACGGCTTTTTAAAATAAATACTATAAGACATTTTCTGATATCTTAACCTCTCATCTTCTGTCATTGTTTCATAGCTGTATGTCTCTTTTAAAACTCACTTCAGAAATGCCGTAGGCAATCATTGTCACTCTCCCTAAAGAGGGATCACATTCTTTGTTCAAACTACAGACCTACATCCTTACTTAATACTGATAGAAAATGAAAGACCAAAATGATGGCAAACACATTGGGGGAGGTTCTTCCTTCCATGATCCAACCTGACCTAGTGGGTTTTGTCTCTAAGAGACAAGTAACAGACACCACCAAGAGAAATTTCAATCTTATATATTATGCACGTTCTAAACAAATTCCCTTAGTTCTACTTTTTTTGGAGGCAGAGAAAGCCTTCGATAGACTAAATGGGAAATATAACCTCTAAGGACTTATGTTCTTTAGGAAGGATTTTTGGGGGCTGTATCTGCTCTGTACGATTACCCTACTGCAAGAGTCAATGCTGTGGGTTCCTCTCTGAACCTTTTCTCTTATCAAATGGTACTCGCCGGTGATGCCCCCATTAACCACTGATATTTGCATTGGCTTTTGAACCCTTAGCTATAAGCATAAGGAAGAATCCAGACATTTTGGGACATCAGTTGGGAGAGACTGAATATAAATTGAGTTTATTTTGCAGATGATATTCTTTTAATGTTAACTAATCCACTGATTTCCCTAACAAATTTCCAAAAAAACATGACATACCTTTAGTACAATATCAGATTTCAAAATGAATGTCACTAAACTAAAGGCTCTTGCTATACTGTAGGTATGCATCAAGCTATGGAAGCAGCTCTCAAGACCTCTTTTTCTTACCGCTGGAAATATCTTTCATCAAATACTTGGGTATTTATATTACAAAGGACCCAGCTGATTTTTACATGGAAAATTACCCCCTTTATTTAAGACACTTCTAACAGATTTGTACTCATGTGAAAAATTGTAGATTTCATAGCTGGGTAGAATTGCCAGGTTATTTGTTATATGTTTTCCAGGCCCTCCCCATGTCTATCTCTCAGAGGGGATTGAATACTTTATAGTCAAAAATAAATACATTCATATGGATGGTGAAGAAAACAAGAACATCTATGACCAATTTGTAGAGAACATCAGTCAGGGGTGACTTGGTCCTCCCAAACTTTAACTTCTATCTGACCACACAATTCTCAGCTCTCGTTGACTGGCATGCCAACCCTGATCTCTTATGTTGGGTGGAAGTTGACAATGTACTATCCCCCACTCCCTTTACAAACATACTTTGGATACCCAATTAAAAACGCCCTGGAGAAATTGATGACATTCATCTTTTCTATTTCTCTTATTTTACTGGAATAAATTTGCCATGAGGGCTGGGCTAGCCCGGGACTTGCCTCCTATGTTACTACTACTTTCCAGTGTAAAATCTATGACAGGCTGCAAAACTAAGAGCTTTCTTGCTTGTTTTGAATCTTGATTGTCAAAATCTTTCACTGAATTCACTGAACAACAAATAAAATAGGATCTTCCCCACTTTGAGTTTTTCCGTTATCTCCAATTACGACATTTCACAAACTCATTGAATTTGCATGGTGGACGTTAGGTGGGATCACCTGCTTTGACAAACTGTAACTGTGCCTGAATTCTATCTTTATAGGAGACTGTATTTCTCTTCTATATAATATTTTACAAGATGTGTACCCAAGTACTAATCTTTCATACATTCTACACTGGGAAAGAGAACTGGGCATAAATTTATCACTAGAGAAGTGAGAAGTTATCTCTAGTGATACATCTAAAAGTTCAATCTACAGAAATGTAAAGACAAATGGATATAAAGTTCTCTTTGTTTTGGTATCTAGTGACAGATAGAGTTGACAAATTGTTTCGGGAGTCCTCCAATAGATGCTGGAGAGGTTGTGGGAACGTTGGAACGATGCATCATATCCAAACAGATCGATATACTGTCTTCACACGTATTATCAGCATGTCGATGCACGATTGAGAACTACGTAATGCAGAAGGAACCTCCATCTTTGGCTGTGCTTTTACCAACATCGAGAGAGGTAAACCTTAAGGAACATCTAACAAGTTATCATTTTCTCCTATACTTCTGTTGAAAATGCTCTAAATAAACAGTTCTAAAATAAAAATGAGGGACTTTAGTACATTTTGAAATCGGCTTGGTTTGAGATGATTAAAAGGAGAGAGCACAGAAGACGAGGTGGCCGAGTGGTTAAGGCGATGGACTGCTAATCCATTGTGCTCTGCACGCATGGGTTCGAATCCCATCCTCGTCGTATACTTTGTTTAATATCTGATAATTAAACATGTTTTTTAACGCTTACCATATCTGTCAGTGACTCCATTTATTTTCATTTCATCCTACCCCTGAACTTCTGGTATTAGAGATGGAAGGATCATAACAGGACTGCCCTGTTGAAATATTAATGATGTCAGTGGGCATACAGTTACTCTACCTTAAATTAATGTCAAGCGGCCCAGACAGCTTTTTAAAATAAATACTATAAGACATTTTCTGATATCTTAACCTCTCATCTTCTGTCATTGTTTCATAACTGTATGTCTCTTTTAAAACTCACTTCAGAAAGGCCGTAGGCAATCATTGTCACTCTCCCTAAAGAGGGATCACATTCTTTGTTCAAACTACAGACCTACATCCTTACTTAATACTGATAGAAAATGAAAGACCAAAATGATGGCAAACATATTGGGGGAGGTTCTTCCTTCCATGATCCAACCTGACCTAGTGGGTTTTGTCTCTAAGAGACAAGTAACAGACACCACCAAGAGAAATTTCAATCATATATTATGCACGTTCTAAACAAATTCCCTTAGTTCTACTTTTTTTGGAGGCAGAGAAAGCCTTCGATAGACTAAATGGGAAATATAACCTCTAAGGACTTATGTTCTTTATGAAGGATTTTTGGGGGCTGTATCTGCTCTGTACGACTATCCTACTGCAAGAGTCAATGCTGTGGGTTCCTCTCTGAACCTTTTCTCTTATCAAATGGTACTCGCCGGTGATGCCCCCATTAACCACTGATATTTGCATTGGCTTTTGAACCCTTAGCTATAAGCATAAGGAAGAATCCAGACATTTTGGGACATCAGTTGGGAGAGACTGAATATAAATTGAGTTTATTTTGCAGATGATATTCTTTTAATGTTAACTAATCCACTGATTTCCCTAACAAATTTCCAAAAAAACATGACATACCTTTAGTACAATATCAGATTTCAAAATGAATGTCACTAAACTAAAGGCTCTTGCTATACTGTAGGTATGCATCAAGCTATGGAAGCAGCTCTCAAGACCTCTTTTTCTTACCGCTGGAAATATCTTTCATCAAATACTTGGGTATTTATATTACAAAGGACCCAGCTGATTTATACATGGAAAATGACCCCCTTTATTTAAGACACTTCTAACAGATTTGTACTCATGTGAAAAATTGTAGATTTCATAGCTGGGTAGAATTGCCAGGTTATCTGTTATATGTTTTCCAGGCCCTCCCCATGTCTATCTCTCAGAGGGAATTGAATACTTTATAGTCAAAAATAAATACATTCATATGGATGGGGAAGAAAACAAGAACATCTATGACCAATTTGTAGAGAACATCAGTCAGGGGTGACTTGGTCCTCCCAAACTTTAACTTCTATCTGACCACACAATTCTCAGCTCTCGTTGACTGGCATGCCAACCCTGATCTCTAATGTTGGGTGGAAGTTGACAATGTACTATCCCCCACTCCCTTTACAAACATACTTTGGATACCCAATTAAAAACGCCCTGGAGAAATTGATGACATTCATCTTTTCTATTTCTCTTATTTTACTGGAATAAATTTGCCATGAGGGCTGGGCTAGCCCGGGACTTGCCTCCTATGTTACTACTACTTTCCAGTGTAAAATCTATGACAGGCTGCAAAACTGAGAGCTTTCTTGCTTGTTTTGAATCTTGATTGTCAAAATTTTTCACTGAATTCACTGAACAACAAATAAAATAGGATCTTCCCCACTCTGAGTTTTTCCGTTATCGCCAATTACGACATTTCACAAACTCATTGAATTTGCATGGTGGACGTTAGGTGGGATCACCTGCTTTGACAAACTGTAACTGTGCCTGAATTCTATCTTTATAGGAGACTGTATTTCTCTTCTATATAATATTTTACAGGATGTGTACCCAAATACTAATCTTTCATACATTCTACACTGGGAAAGAGAACTGGGCATGAATTTATCACTAGAGAAGTGAGAAGTTATCTCTAGTGATACATCTAAAAGTTCAATCTACAGAAATGTAAAGACAAATGGATATAAAGTTCTCTTTGTTTTGGTATCTAGTGACAGATAGAGTTGACAAATTGTTTCGGGAGTCCTCCAATAGATGCTGGAGAGGTTGTGGGAACGTTGGAACGATGCATCATATCCAAACAGATCGATATACTGTCTTCACACGTATTATCAGCATGTCGATGCACGATTGAGAATTACGTAATGCAGAAGGAACCTCCACCTTTGGCTGTGCTTTTACCAACATCGAGAGAGGTAAACCTTAAGGAACATCTAACAAGTTATCATTTTCTCCTATACTTCTGTTGAAAATGCTCTAAATAAACAGTTCTAAAATAAAAATGATGGACTTTAGTACATTTTGAAATCGGCTTGGTTTGAGATGATTAAATGTACAGCGCACAGAAGACGAGGTGGCCGAGTGGTTAAGGCGATGGACTGCTAATCCATTGTGCTCTGCACGCATGGGTTCGAATCCCATCCTCGTCGTATGCTTTGTTTAATATCTGATAATTAAACATGTTTTTTAACGCTTGCCATATCTGTCAGTGACTCCATTTATTTAAATTTCATCCTACCCCTGAACTTCTAGTATTAGAGATGGAAGGATCATAACAGGACTGCCCTGTTGAAATATTAATGATGTCAGTGGGCATACAGTTACTCTACCTTAAATTAATGTCAAGCGGCCCAGACGGCTTTTTAAAATAAATACTATAAGACATTTTCTGATATCTTAACCTCTCATCTTCTGTCATTGTTTCATAGCTGTATGTCTCTTTTAAAACTCACTTCTGAAATGCCGTAGGCAATCATTGTCACTCTCCCTAAAGAGGGATCACATTCTTTGTTCAAACTACAGACCTACATCCTTACTTAATACTGATAGAAAATGAAAGACCAAAATGATGGCAAACACATTGGGGGAGGTTCTTCCTTCCATGATCCAACCTGACCTAGTGGGTTTTGTCTCTAAGAGACAAGTAACAGACACTACCAAGAGAAATTTCAATCTTATATATTATGCACGTTCTAAACAAATTCCCTTAGTTCTACTTTTTTTGGAGGCAGAGAAAGCCTTCGATAGACTAAATGGGAAATATAACCTCTAAGGACTTATGTTCTTTATGAAGGATTTTTGGGGGCTGTATCTGCTCTGTACGACTATCCTACTGCAAGAGTCAATGCTGTGGGTTCCTCTCTGAACCTTTTCTCTTATCAAATGGTACTCGCCGGTGATGCCCCCATTAACCACTGATATTTGCATTGGCTTTTGAACCCTTAGCTATAAGCATAAGGAAGAATCCAGACATTTTGGGACATCAGTTGGGAGAGACTGAATATAAATTGAGTTTATTTTGCAGATGATATTCTTTTAATGTTAACTAATCCACTGATTTCCCTAACAAATTTCCAAAAAAACATGACATACCTTTAGTACAATATCAGATTTCAAAATGAATGTCACTAAACTAAAGGCTCTTGCTATACTGTAGGTATGCATCAAGCTATGGAAGCAGCTCTCAAGACCTCTTTTTCTTACCGCTGGAAATATCTTTCATCAAATACTTGGGTATTTATATTACAAAGGACCCAGCTGATTTATACATGGAAAATGACCCCCTTTATTTAAGACACTTCTAACAGATTTGTACTCATGTGAAAAATTGTAGATTTCATAGCTGGGTAGAATTGCCAGGTTATCTGTTATATGTTTTCCAGGCCCTCCCCATGTCTATCTCTCAGAGGGAATTGAATACTTTATAGTCAAAAATAAATACATTCATATGGATGGGGAAGAAAACAAGAACATCTATGACCAATTTGTAGAGAACATCAGTCAGGGGTGACTTGGTCCTCCCAAACTTTAACTTCTATCTGACCACACAATTCTCAGCTCTCGTTGACTGGCATGCCAACCCTGATCTCTAATGTTGGGTGGAAGTTGACAATGTACTATCCCCCACTCCCTTTACAAACATACTTTGGATACCCAATTAAAAACGCCCTGGAGAAATTGATGACATTCATCTTTTCTATTTCTCTTATTTTACTGGAATAAATTTGCCATGAGGGCTGGGCTAGCCCGGGACTTGCCTCCTATGTTACTACTACTTTCCAGTGTAAAATCTATGACAGGCTGCAAAACTGAGAGCTTTCTTGCTTGTTTTGAATCTTGATTGTCAAAATTTTTCACTGAATTCACTGAACAACAAATAAAATAGGATCTTCCCCACTCTGAGTTTTTCCGTTATCGCCAATTACGACATTTCACAAACTCATTGAATTTGCATGGTGGACGTTAGGTGGGATCACCTGCTTTGACAAACTGTAACTGTGCCTGAATTCTATCTTTATAGGAGACTGTATTTCTCTTCTATATAATATTTTACAGGATGTGTACCCAAATACTAATCTTTCATACATTCTACACTGGGAAAGAGAACTGGGCATGAATTTATCACTAGAGAAGTGAGAAGTTATCTCTAGTGATACATCTAAAAGTTCAATCTACAGAAATGTAAAGACAAATGGATATAAAGTTCTCTTTGTTTTGGTATCTAGTGACAGATAGAGTTGACAAATTGTTTCGGGAGTCCTCCAATAGATGCTGGAGAGGTTGTGGGAACGTTGGAACGATGCATCATATCCAAACAGATCGATATACTGTCTTCACACGTATTATCAGCATGTCGATGCACGATTGAGAATTACGTAATGCAGAAGGAACCTCCACCTTTGGCTGTGCTTTTACCAACATCGAGAGAGGTAAACCTTAAGGAACATCTAACAAGTTATCATTTTCTCCTATACTTCTGTTGAAAATGCTCTAAATAAACAGTTCTAAAATAAAAATGATGGACTTTAGTACATTTTGAAATCGGCTTGGTTTGAGATGATTAAATGTACAGCGCACAGAAGACGAGGTGGCCGAGTGGTTAAGGCGATGGACTGCTAATCCATTGTGCTCTGCACGCATGGGTTCGAATCCCATCCTCGTCGTATGCTTTGTTTAATATCTGATAATTAAACATGTTTTTTAACGCTTGCCATATCTGTCAGTGACTCCATTTATTTAAATTTCATCCTACCCCTGAACTTCTAGTATTAGAGATGGAAGGATCATAACAGGACTGCCCTGTTGAAATATTAATGATGTCAGTGGGCATACAGTTACTCTACCTTAAATTAATGTCAAGCGGCCCAGACGGCTTTTTAAAATAAATACTATAAGACATTTTCTGATATCTTAACCTCTCATCTTCTGTCATTGTTTCATAGCTGTATGTCTCTTTTAAAACTCACTTCTGAAATGCCGTAGGCAATCATTGTCACTCTCCCTAAAGAGGGATCACATTCTTTGTTCAAACTACAGACCTACATCCTTACTTAATACTGATAGAAAATGAAAGACCAAAATGATGGCAAACACATTGGGGGAGGTTCTTCCTTCCATGATCCAACCTGACCTAGTGGGTTTTGTCTCTAAGAGACAAGTAACAGACACTACCAAGAGAAATTTCAATCTTATATATTATGCACGTTCTAAACAAATTCCCTTAGTTCTACTTTTTTTGGAGGCAGAGAAAGCCTTCGATAGACTAAATGGGAAATATAACCTCTAAGGACTTATGTTCTTTATGAAGGATTTTTGGGGGCTGTATCTGCTCTGTACGACTACCCTACTGCAAGAGTCAATGCTGTGGGTTCCTCTCTGAACCTTTTCTCTTATCAAATGGTACTCGCCGGTGATGCCCCCATTAACCACTGATATTTGCATTGGCTTTTGAACCCTTAGCTATAAGCATAAGGAAGAATCCAGACATTTTGGGACATCAGTTGGGAGAGACTGAATATAAATTGAGTTTATTTTGCAGATGATATTCTTTTAATGTTAACTAATCCACTGATTTCCCTAACAAATTTCCAAAAAAACATTACATACCTTTAGCACAATATCAGATTTCAAAATGAATGTCACTAAACTAAAGGCTCTTGCTATACTGTAGGTATGCATCAAGCTATGGAAGCAGCTCTCAAGACCTCTTTTTCTTACCGCTGGAAATATCTTTCATCAAATACTTGGGTATTTATATTACAAAGGACCAAGCTGATTTATACATGGAAAATGACCCCCTTTATTTAAGACACTTCTAACAGATTTGTACTCATGTGAAAAATTGTAGATTTCATAGCTGGGTAGAATTGCCAGGTTATTTGTTATATGTTTTCCAGGCCCTCCCCATGTCTATCTCTCAGAGGGAATTGAATACTTTATAGTCAAAAATAAATACATTCATATGGATGGGGAAGAAAACAAGAACATCTATGACCAATTTGTAGAGAACATCAGTCAGGGGTGACTTGGTCCTCCCAAACTTTAACTTCTATCTGACCACACAATTCTCAGCTCTCGTTGACTGGCATGCCAACCCTGATCTCTAATGTTGGGTGGAAGTTGACAATGTACTATCCCCCACTCCCTTTACAAACATACTTTGGATACCCAATTAAAAACGCCCTGGAGAAATTGATGACATTCATCTTTTCTATTTCTCTTATTTTACTGGAATAAATTTGCCATGAGGGCTGGGCTAGCCCGGGACTTGCCTCCTATGTTACTACTACTTTCCAGTGTAAAATCTATGACAGGCTGCAAAACTGAGAGCTTTCTTGCTTGTTTTGAATCTTGATTGTCAAAATCTTTCACTGAATTCACTGAACAACAAATAAAATAGGATCTTCCCCACTCTGAGTTTTTCCGTTATCGCCAATTACGACATTTCACAAACTCATTGAATTTGCATGGTGGACGTTAGGTGGGATCACCTGCTTTGACAAACTGTAACTGTGCCTGAATTCTATCTTTATAGGAGACTGTATTTCTCTTCTATATAATATTTTACAGGATGTGTACCCAAATACTAATCTTTCATACATTCTACACTGGGAAAGAGAACTGGGCATGAATTTATCACTAGAGAAGTGAGAAGTTATCTCTAGTGATACATCTAAAAGTTCAATCTACAGAAATGTAAAGACAAATGGATATAAAGTTCTCTTTGTTTTGGTATCTAGTGACAGATAGAGTTGACAAATTGTTTCGGGAGTCCTCCAATAGATGCTGGAGAGGTTGTGGGAACGTTGGAACGATGCATCATATCCAAACAGATCGATATACTGTCTTCACACGTATTATCAGCATGTCGATGCACGATTGAGAATTACGTAATGCAGAAGGAACCTCCACCTTTGGCTGTGCTTTTACCAACATCGAGAGAGGTAAACCTTAAGGAACATCTAACAAGTTATCATTTTCTCCTATACTTCTGTTGAAAATGCTCTAAATAAACAGTTCTAAAATAAAAATGAGGGACTTTAGTACATTTTGAAATCGGCTTGGTTTGAGACGATTAAATGTACAGCGCACAGAAGACGAGGTGGCCGAGTGGTTAAGGCGATGGACTGCTAATCCATTGTGCTCTGCACGCATGGGTTCGAATCCCATCCTCGTCGTATGCTTTGTTTAATATCTGATAATTAAACATGTTTTTTAACGCTTGCCATATCTGTCAGTGACTCCATTTATTTTAATTTCATCCTACCCCTGAACTTCTGGTATTAGAGATGGAAGGATCATAACAGGACTGCCCTGTTGAAATATTAATGATGTCAGTGGGCATACAGTTACTCTACCTTAAATTAATGTCAAGCGGCCCAGACAGCTTTTTAAAATAAATACTATAAGACATTTTCTGATATCTTAACCTCTCATCTTCTGTCATTGTTTCATAACTGTATGTCTCTTTTAAAACTCACTTCAGAAAGGCCGTAGGCAATCATTGTCACTCTCCCTAAAGAGGGATCACATTCTTTGTTCAAACTACAGACCTACATCCTTACTTAATACTGATAGAAAATGAAAGACCAAAATGATGGCAAACACATTGGGGGAGGTTCTTCCTTCCATGATCCAACCTGACCTAGTGGGTTTTGTCTCTAAGAGACAAGTAACAGACACCACCAAGAGAAATTTCAATCATATATTATGCACGTTCTAAACAAATTCCCTTAGTTCTACTTTTTTTGGAGGCAGAGAAAGCCTTCGATAGACTAAATGGGAAATATAACCTCTAAGGACTTATGTTCTTTATGAAGGATTTTTGGGGGCTGTATCTGCTCTGTACGACTACCCTACTGCAAGAGTCAATGCTGTGGGTTCCTCTCTGAACCTTTTCTCTTATCAAATGGTACTCGCCGGTGATGCCCCCATTAACCACTGATATTTGCATTGGCTTTTGAACCCTTAGCTATAAGCATAAGGAAGAATCCAGACATTTTGGGACATCAGTTGGGAGAGACTGAATATAAATTGAGTTTATTTTGCAGATGATATTCTTTTAATGTTAACTAATCCACTGATTTCCCTAACAAATTTCCAAAAAAACATGACATACCTTTAGTACAATATCAGATTTCAAAATGAATGTCACTAAACTAAAGGCTCTTGCTATACTGTAGGTATGCATCAAGCTATGGAAGCAGCTCTCAAGACCTCTTTTTCTTACCGCTGGAAATATCTTTCATCAAATACTTGGGTATTTATATTACAAAGGACCCAGCTGATTTTTACATGGAAAATTACCCCCTTTATTTAAGACACTTCTAACAGATTTGTACTCATGTGAAAAATTGTAGATTTCATAGCTGGGTAGAATTGCCAGGTTATTTGTTATATGTTTTCCAGGCCCTCCCCATGTCTATCTCTCAGAGGGGATTGAATACTTTATAGTCAAAAATAAATACATTCATATGGATGGTGAAGAAAACAAGAACATCTATGACCAATTTGTAGAGAACATCAGTCAGGGGTGACTTGGTCCTCCCAAACTTTAACTTCTATCTGACCACACAATTCTCAGCTCTCGTTGACTGGCATGCCAACCCTGATCTCTTATGTTGGGTGGAAGTTGACAATGTACTATCCCCCACTCCCTTTACAAACATACTTTGGATACCCAATTAAAAACGCCCTGGAGAAATTGATGACATTCATCTTTTCTATTTCTCTTATTTTACTGGAATAAATTTGCCATGAGGGCTGGGCTAGCCCGGGACTTGCCTCCTATGTTACTACTACTTTCCAGTGTAAAATCTATGACAGGCTGCAAAACTAAGAGCTTTCTTGCTTGTTTTGAATCTTGATTGTCAAAATCTTTCACTGAATTCACTGAACAACAAATAAAATAGGATCTTCCCCACTTTGAGTTTTTCCGTTATCTCCAATTACGACATTTCACAAACTCATTGAATTTGCATGGTGGACGTTAGGTGGGATCACCTGCTTTGACAAACTGTAACTGTGCCTGAATTCTATCTTTATAGGAGACTGTATTTCTCTTCTATATAATATTTTACAAGATGTGTACCCAAGTACTAATCTTTCATACATTCTACACTGGGAAAGAGAACTGGGCATAAATTTATCACTAGAGAAGTGAGAAGTTATCTCTAGTGATACATCTAAAAGTTCAATCTACAGAAATGTAAAGACAAATGGATATAAAGTTCTCTTTGTTTTGGTATCTAGTGACAGATAGAGTTGACAAATTGTTTCGGGAGTCCTCCAATAGATGCTGGAGAGGTTGTGGGAACGTTGGAACGATGCATCATATCCAAACAGATCGATATACTGTCTTCACACGTATTATCAGCATGTCGATGCACGATTGAGAACTACGTAATGCAGAAGGAACCTCCATCTTTGGCTGTGCTTTTACCAACATCGAGAGAGGTAAACCTTAAGGAACATCTAACAAGTTATCATTTTCTCCTATACTTCTGTTGAAAATGCTCTAAATAAACAGTTCTAAAATAAAAATGAGGGACTTTAGTACATTTTGAAATCGGCTTGGTTTGAGATGATTAAAAGGAGAGAGCACAGAAGACGAGGTGGCCGAGTGGTTAAGGCGATGGACTGCTAATCCATTGTGCTCTGCACGCATGGGTTCGAATCCCATCCTCGTCGTATACTTTGTTTAATATCTGATAATTAAACATGTTTTTTAACGCTTACCATATCTGTCAGTGACTCCATTTATTTTCATTTCATCCTACCCCTGAACTTCTGGTATTAGAGATGGAAGGATCATAACAGGACTGCCCTGTTGAAATATTAATGATGTCAGTGGGCATACAGTTACTCTACCTTAAATTAATGTCAAGCGGCCCAGACAGCTTTTTAAAATAAATACTATAAGACATTTTCTGATATCTTAACCTCTCATCTTCTGTCATTGTTTCATAACTGTATGTCTCTTTTAAAACTCACTTCAGAAAGGCCGTAGGCAATCATTGTCACTCTCCCTAAAGAGGGATCACATTCTTTGTTCAAACTACAGACCTACATCCTTACTTAATACTGATAGAAAATGAAAGACCAAAATGATGGCAAACATATTGGGGGAGGTTCTTCCTTCCATGATCCAACCTGACCTAGTGGGTTTTGTCTCTAAGAGACAAGTAACAGACACCACCAAGAGAAATTTCAATCATATATTATGCACGTTCTAAACAAATTCCCTTAGTTCTACTTTTTTTGGAGGCAGAGAAAGCCTTCGATAGACTAAATGGGAAATATAACCTCTAAGGACTTATGTTCTTTATGAAGGATTTTTGGGGGCTGTATCTGCTCTGTACGACTATCCTACTGCAAGAGTCAATGCTGTGGGTTCCTCTCTGAACCTTTTCTCTTATCAAATGGTACTCGCCGGTGATGCCCCCATTAACCACTGATATTTGCATTGGCTTTTGAACCCTTAGCTATAAGCATAAGGAAGAATCCAGACATTTTGGGACATCAGTTGGGAGAGACTGAATATAAATTGAGTTTATTTTGCAGATGATATTCTTTTAATGTTAACTAATCCACTGATTTCCCTAACAAATTTCCAAAAAAACATGACATACCTTTAGTACAATATCAGATTTCAAAATGAATGTCACTAAACTAAAGGCTCTTGCTATACTGTAGGTATGCATCAAGCTATGGAAGCAGCTCTCAAGACCTCTTTTTCTTACCGCTGGAAATATCTTTCATCAAATACTTGGGTATTTATATTACAAAGGACCCAGCTGATTTATACATGGAAAATGACCCCCTTTATTTAAGACACTTCTAACAGATTTGTACTCATGTGAAAAATTGTAGATTTCATAGCTGGGTAGAATTGCCAGGTTATCTGTTATATGTTTTCCAGGCCCTCCCCATGTCTATCTCTCAGAGGGAATTGAATACTTTATAGTCAAAAATAAATACATTCATATGGATGGGGAAGAAAACAAGAACATCTATGACCAATTTGTAGAGAACATCAGTCAGGGGTGACTTGGTCCTCCCAAACTTTAACTTCTATCTGACCACACAATTCTCAGCTCTCGTTGACTGGCATGCCAACCCTGATCTCTAATGTTGGGTGGAAGTTGACAATGTACTATCCCCCACTCCCTTTACAAACATACTTTGGATACCCAATTAAAAACGCCCTGGAGAAATTGATGACATTCATCTTTTCTATTTCTCTTATTTTACTGGAATAAATTTGCCATGAGGGCTGGGCTAGCCCGGGACTTGCCTCCTATGTTACTACTACTTTCCAGTGTAAAATCTATGACAGGCTGCAAAACTGAGAGCTTTCTTGCTTGTTTTGAATCTTGATTGTCAAAATTTTTCACTGAATTCACTGAACAACAAATAAAATAGGATCTTCCCCACTCTGAGTTTTTCCGTTATCGCCAATTACGACATTTCACAAACTCATTGAATTTGCATGGTGGACGTTAGGTGGGATCACCTGCTTTGACAAACTGTAACTGTGCCTGAATTCTATCTTTATAGGAGACTGTATTTCTCTTCTATATAATATTTTACAGGATGTGTACCCAAATACTAATCTTTCATACATTCTACACTGGGAAAGAGAACTGGGCATGAATTTATCACTAGAGAAGTGAGAAGTTATCTCTAGTGATACATCTAAAAGTTCAATCTACAGAAATGTAAAGACAAATGGATATAAAGTTCTCTTTGTTTTGGTATCTAGTGACAGATAGAGTTGACAAATTGTTTCGGGAGTCCTCCAATAGATGCTGGAGAGGTTGTGGGAACGTTGGAACGATGCATCATATCCAAACAGATCGATATACTGTCTTCACACGTATTATCAGCATGTCGATGCACGATTGAGAATTACGTAATGCAGAAGGAACCTCCACCTTTGGCTGTGCTTTTACCAACATCGAGAGAGGTAAACCTTAAGGAACATCTAACAAGTTATCATTTTCTCCTATACTTCTGTTGAAAATGCTCTAAATAAACAGTTCTAAAATAAAAATGATGGACTTTAGTACATTTTGAAATCGGCTTGGTTTGAGATGATTAAATGTACAGCGCACAGAAGACGAGGTGGCCGAGTGGTTAAGGCGATGGACTGCTAATCCATTGTGCTCTGCACGCATGGGTTCGAATCCCATCCTCGTCGTATGCTTTGTTTAATATCTGATAATTAAACATGTTTTTTAACGCTTGCCATATCTGTCAGTGACTCCATTTATTTAAATTTCATCCTACCCCTGAACTTCTAGTATTAGAGATGGAAGGATCATAACAGGACTGCCCTGTTGAAATATTAATGATGTCAGTGGGCATACAGTTACTCTACCTTAAATTAATGTCAAGCGGCCCAGACGGCTTTTTAAAATAAATACTATAAGACATTTTCTGATATCTTAACCTCTCATCTTCTGTCATTGTTTCATAGCTGTATGTCTCTTTTAAAACTCACTTCTGAAATGCCGTAGGCAATCATTGTCACTCTCCCTAAAGAGGGATCACATTCTTTGTTCAAACTACAGACCTACATCCTTACTTAATACTGATAGAAAATGAAAGACCAAAATGATGGCAAACACATTGGGGGAGGTTCTTCCTTCCATGATCCAACCTGACCTAGTGGGTTTTGTCTCTAAGAGACAAGTAACAGACACTACCAAGAGAAATTTCAATCTTATATATTATGCACGTTCTAAACAAATTCCCTTAGTTCTACTTTTTTTGGAGGCAGAGAAAGCCTTCGATAGACTAAATGGGAAATATAACCTCTAAGGACTTATGTTCTTTATGAAGGATTTTTGGGGGCTGTATCTGCTCTGTACGACTATCCTACTGCAAGAGTCAATGCTGTGGGTTCCTCTCTGAACCTTTTCTCTTATCAAATGGTACTCGCCGGTGATGCCCCCATTAACCACTGATATTTGCATTGGCTTTTGAACCCTTAGCTATAAGCATAAGGAAGAATCCAGACATTTTGGGACATCAGTTGGGAGAGACTGAATATAAATTGAGTTTATTTTGCAGATGATATTCTTTTAATGTTAACTAATCCACTGATTTCCCTAACAAATTTCCAAAAAAACATGACATACCTTTAGTACAATATCAGATTTCAAAATGAATGTCACTAAACTAAAGGCTCTTGCTATACTGTAGGTATGCATCAAGCTATGGAAGCAGCTCTCAAGACCTCTTTTTCTTACCGCTGGAAATATCTTTCATCAAATACTTGGGTATTTATATTACAAAGGACCCAGCTGATTTATACATGGAAAATGACCCCCTTTATTTAAGACACTTCTAACAGATTTGTACTCATGTGAAAAATTGTAGATTTCATAGCTGGGTAGAATTGCCAGGTTATCTGTTATATGTTTTCCAGGCCCTCCCCATGTCTATCTCTCAGAGGGAATTGAATACTTTATAGTCAAAAATAAATACATTCATATGGATGGGGAAGAAAACAAGAACATCTATGACCAATTTGTAGAGAACATCAGTCAGGGGTGACTTGGTCCTCCCAAACTTTAACTTCTATCTGACCACACAATTCTCAGCTCTCGTTGACTGGCATGCCAACCCTGATCTCTAATGTTGGGTGGAAGTTGACAATGTACTATCCCCCACTCCCTTTACAAACATACTTTGGATACCCAATTAAAAACGCCCTGGAGAAATTGATGACATTCATCTTTTCTATTTCTCTTATTTTACTGGAATAAATTTGCCATGAGGGCTGGGCTAGCCCGGGACTTGCCTCCTATGTTACTACTACTTTCCAGTGTAAAATCTATGACAGGCTGCAAAACTGAGAGCTTTCTTGCTTGTTTTGAATCTTGATTGTCAAAATTTTTCACTGAATTCACTGAACAACAAATAAAATAGGATCTTCCCCACTCTGAGTTTTTCCGTTATCGCCAATTACGACATTTCACAAACTCATTGAATTTGCATGGTGGACGTTAGGTGGGATCACCTGCTTTGACAAACTGTAACTGTGCCTGAATTCTATCTTTATAGGAGACTGTATTTCTCTTCTATATAATATTTTACAGGATGTGTACCCAAATACTAATCTTTCATACATTCTACACTGGGAAAGAGAACTGGGCATGAATTTATCACTAGAGAAGTGAGAAGTTATCTCTAGTGATACATCTAAAAGTTCAATCTACAGAAATGTAAAGACAAATGGATATAAAGTTCTCTTTGTTTTGGTATCTAGTGACAGATAGAGTTGACAAATTGTTTCGGGAGTCCTCCAATAGATGCTGGAGAGGTTGTGGGAACGTTGGAACGATGCATCATATCCAAACAGATCGATATACTGTCTTCACACGTATTATCAGCATGTCGATGCACGATTGAGAATTACGTAATGCAGAAGGAACCTCCACCTTTGGCTGTGCTTTTACCAACATCGAGAGAGGTAAACCTTAAGGAACATCTAACAAGTTATCATTTTCTCCTATACTTCTGTTGAAAATGCTCTAAATAAACAGTTCTAAAATAAAAATGATGGACTTTAGTACATTTTGAAATCGGCTTGGTTTGAGATGATTAAATGTACAGCGCACAGAAGACGAGGTGGCCGAGTGGTTAAGGCGATGGACTGCTAATCCATTGTGCTCTGCACGCATGGGTTCGAATCCCATCCTCGTCGTATGCTTTGTTTAATATCTGATAATTAAACATGTTTTTTAACGCTTGCCATATCTGTCAGTGACTCCATTTATTTAAATTTCATCCTACCCCTGAACTTCTAGTATTAGAGATGGAAGGATCATAACAGGACTGCCCTGTTGAAATATTAATGATGTCAGTGGGCATACAGTTACTCTACCTTAAATTAATGTCAAGCGGCCCAGACGGCTTTTTAAAATAAATACTATAAGACATTTTCTGATATCTTAACCTCTCATCTTCTGTCATTGTTTCATAGCTGTATGTCTCTTTTAAAACTCACTTCTGAAATGCCGTAGGCAATCATTGTCACTCTCCCTAAAGAGGGATCACATTCTTTGTTCAAACTACAGACCTACATCCTTACTTAATACTGATAGAAAATGAAAGACCAAAATGATGGCAAACACATTGGGGGAGGTTCTTCCTTCCATGATCCAACCTGACCTAGTGGGTTTTGTCTCTAAGAGACAAGTAACAGACACTACCAAGAGAAATTTCAATCTTATATATTATGCACGTTCTAAACAAATTCCCTTAGTTCTACTTTTTTTGGAGGCAGAGAAAGCCTTCGATAGACTAAATGGGAAATATAACCTCTAAGGACTTATGTTCTTTATGAAGGATTTTTGGGGGCTGTATCTGCTCTGTATGACTACCCTACTGCAAGAGTCAATGCTGTGGGTTCCTCTCTGAACCTTTTCTCTTATCAAATGGTACTCGCCGGTGATGCCCCCATTAACCACTGATATTTGCATTGGCTTTTGAACCCTTAGCTATAAGCATAAGGAAGAATCCAGACATTTTGGGACATCAGTTGGGAGAGACTGAATATAAATTGAGTTTATTTTGCAGATGATATTCTTTTAATGTTAACTAATCCACTGATTTCCCTAACAAATTTCCAAAAAAACATTACATACCTTTAGCACAATATCAGATTTCAAAATGAATGTCACTAAACTAAAGGCTCTTGCTATACTGTAGGTATGCATCAAGCTATGGAAGCAGCTCTCAAGACCTCTTTTTCTTACTGCTGGAAATATCTTTCATCAAATACTTGGGTATTTATATTACAAAGGACCAAGCTGATTTATACATGGAAAATGACCCCCTTTATTTAAGACACTTCTAACAGATTTGTACTCATGTGAAAAATTGTAGATTTCATAGCTGGGTAGAATTGCCAGGTTATTTGTTATATGTTTTCCAGGCCCTCCCCATGTCTATCTCTCAGAGGGAATTGAATACTTTATAGTCAAAAATAAATACATTCATATGGATGGGGAAGAAAACAAGAACATCTATGACCAATTTGTAGAGAACATCAGTCAGGGGTGACTTGGTCCTCCCAAACTTTAACTTCTATCTGACCACACAATTCTCAGCTCTCGTTGACTGGCATGCCAACCCTGATCTCTAATGTTGGGTGGAAGTTGACAATGTACTATCCCCCACTCCCTTTACAAACATACTTTGGATACCCAATTAAAAACGCCCTGGAGAAATTGATGACATTCATCTTTTCTATTTCTCTTATTTTACTGGAATAAATTTGCTATGAGGGCTGGGCTAGCCCGGGACTTGCCTCCTATGTTACTACTACTTTCCAGTGTAAAATCTATGACAGGCTGCAAAACTGAGAGCTTTCTTGCTTGTTTTGAATCTTGATTGTCAAAATCTTTCACTGAATTCACTGAACAACAAATAAAATAGGATCTTCCCCACTCTGAGTTTTTCCGTTATCGCCAATTACGACATTTCACAAACTCATTGAATTTGCATGGTGGACGTTAGGTGGGATCACCTGCTTTGACAAACTGTAACTGTGCCTGAATTCTATCTTTATAGGAGACTGTATTTCTCTTCTATATAATATTTTACAGGATGTGTACCCAAATACTAATCTTTCATACATTCTACACTGGGAAAGAGAACTGGGCATGAATTTATCACTAGAGAAGTGAGAAGTTATCTCTAGTGATACATCTAAAAGTTCAATCTACAGAAATGTAAAGACAAATGGATATAAAGTTCTCTTTGTTTTGGTATCTAGTGACAGATAGAGTTGACAAATTGTTTCGGGAGTCCTCCAATAGATGCTGGAGAGGTTGTGGGAACGTTGGAACGATGCATCATATCCAAACAGATCGATATACTGTCTTCACACGTATTATCAGCATGTCGATGCACGATTGAGAATTACGTAATGCAGAAGGAACCTCCACCTTTGGCTGTGCTTTTACCAACATCGAGAGAGGTAAACCTTAAGGAACATCTAACAAGTTATCATTTTCTCCTATACTTCTGTTGAAAATGCTCTAAATAAACAGTTCTAAAATAAAAATGAGGGACTTTAGTACATTTTGAAATCGGCTTGGTTTGAGACGATTAAATGTACAGCGCACAGAAGACGAGGTGGCCGAGTGGTTAAGGCGATGGACTGCTAATCCATTGTGCTCTGCACGCATGGGTTCGAATCCCATCCTCGTCGTATGCTTTGTTTAATATCTGATAATTAAACATGTTTTTTAACGCTTGCCATATCTGTCAGTGACTCCATTTATTTTAATTTCATCCTACCCCTGAACTTCTGGTATTAGAGATGGAAGGATCATAACAGGACTGCCCTGTTGAAATATTAATGATGTCAGTGGGCATACAGTTACTCTACCTTAAATTAATGTCAAGCGGCCCAGACAGCTTTTTAAAATAAATACTATAAGACATTTTCTGATATCTTAACCTCTCATCTTCTGTCATTGTTTCATAACTGTATGTCTCTTTTAAAACTCACTTCAGAAAGGCCGTAGGCAATCATTGTCACTCTCCCTAAAGAGGGATCACATTCTTTGTTCAAACTACAGACCTACATCCTTACTTAATACTGATAGAAAATGAAAGACCAAAATGATGGCAAACACATTGGGGGAGGTTCTTCCTTCCATGATCCAACCTGACCTAGTGGGTTTTGTCTCTAAGAGACAAGTAACAGACACCACCAAGAGAAATTTCAATCATATATTATGCACGTTCTAAACAAATTCCCTTAGTTCTACTTTTTTTGGAGGCAGAGAAAGCCTTCGATAGACTAAATGGGAAATATAACCTCTAAGGACTTATGTTCTTTATGAAGGATTTTTGGGGGCTGTATCTGCTCTGTATGACTACCCTACTGCAAGAGTCAATGTTGTGGGTTCCTCTCTGAACCTTTTCTCTTATCAAATGGTACTCGCCGGTGATGCCCCCATTAACCACTGATATTTGCATTGGCTTTTGAACCCTTAGCTATAAGCATAAGGAAGAATCCAGACATTTTGGGACATCAGTTGGGAGAGACTGAATATAAATTGAGTTTATTTTGCAGATGATATTCTTTTAATGTTAACTAATCCACTGATTTCCCTAACAAATTTCCAAAAAAACATTACATACCTTTAGCACAATATCAGATTTCAAAATGAATGTCACTAAACTAAAGGCTCTTGCTATACTGTAGGTATGCATCAAGCTATGGAAGCAGCTCTCAAGACCTCTTTTTCTTACTGCTGGAAATATCTTTCATCAAATACTTGGGTATTTATATTACAAAGGACCAAGCTGATTTATACATGGAAAATGACCCCCTTTATTTAAGACACTTCTAACAGATTTGTACTCATGTGAAAAATTGTAGATTTCATAGCTGGGTAGAATTGCCAGGTTATTTGTTATATGTTTTCCAGGCCCTCCCCATGTCTATCTCTCAGAGGGAATTGAATACTTTATAGTCAAAAATAAATACATTCATATGGATGGGGAAGAAAACAAGAACATCTATGACCAATATCAGATTTCAAAATGAATGTCACTAAACTAAAGGCTCTTGCTATACTGTAGGTATGCATCAAGCTATGGAAGCAGCTCTCAAGACCTCTTTTTCTTACCGCTGGAAATATCTTTCATCAAATACTTGGGTATTTATATTACAAAGGACCCAGCTGATTTTTACATGGAAAATTACCCCCTTTATTTAAGACACTTCTAACAGATTTGTACTCATGTGAAAAATTGTAGATTTCATAGCTGGGTAGAATTGCCAGGTTATTTGTTATATGTTTTCCAGGCCCTCCCCATGTCTATCTCTCAGAGGGGATTGAATACTTTATAGTCAAAAATAAATACATTCATATGGATGGTGAAGAAAACAAGAACATCTATGACCAATTTGTAGAGAACATCAGTCAGGGGTGACTTGGTCCTCCCAAACTTTAACTTCTATCTGACCACACAATTCTCAGCTCTCGTTGACTGGCATGCCAACCCTGATCTCTTATGTTGGGTGGAAGTTGACAATGTACTATCCCCCACTCCCTTTACAAACATACTTTGGATACCCAATTAAAAACGCCCTGGAGAAATTGATGACATTCATCTTTTCTATTTCTCTTATTTTACTGGAATAAATTTGCCATGAGGGCTGGGCTAGCCCGGGACTTGCCTCCTATGTTACTACTACTTTCCAGTGTAAAATCTATGACAGGCTGCAAAACTAAGAGCTTTCTTGCTTGTTTTGAATCTTGATTGTCAAAATCTTTCACTGAATTCACTGAACAACAAATAAAATAGGATCTTCCCCACTTTGAGTTTTTCCGTTATCTCCAATTACGACATTTCACAAACTCATTGAATTTGCATGGTGGACGTTAGGTGGGATCACCTGCTTTGACAAACTGTAACTGTGCCTGAATTCTATCTTTATAGGAGACTGTATTTCTCTTCTATATAATATTTTACAAGATGTGTACCCAAGTACTAATCTTTCATACATTCTACACTGGGAAAGAGAACTGGGCATAAATTTATCACTAGAGAAGTGAGAAGTTATCTCTAGTGATACATCTAAAAGTTCAATCTACAGAAATGTAAAGACAAATGGATATAAAGTTCTCTTTGTTTTGGTATCTAGTGACAGATAGAGTTGACAAATTGTTTCGGGAGTCCTCCAATAGATGCTGGAGAGGTTGTGGGAACGTTGGAACGATGCATCATATCCAAACAGATCGATATACTGTCTTCACACGTATTATCAGCATGTCGATGCACGATTGAGAACTACGTAATGCAGAAGGAACCTCCATCTTTGGCTGTGCTTTTACCAACATCGAGAGAGGTAAACCTTAAGGAACATCTAACAAGTTATCATTTTCTCCTATACTTCTGTTGAAAATGCTCTAAATAAACAGTTCTAAAATAAAAATGAGGGACTTTAGTACATTTTGAAATCGGCTTGGTTTGAGATGATTAAAAGGAGAGAGCACAGAAGACGAGGTGGCCGAGTGGTTAAGGCGATGGACTGCTAATCCATTGTGCTCTGCACGCATGGGTTCGAATCCCATCCTCGTCGTATACTTTGTTTAATATCTGATAATTAAACATGTTTTTTAACGCTTACCATATCTGTCAGTGACTCCATTTATTTTCATTTCATCCTACCCCTGAACTTCTGGTATTAGAGATGGAAGGATCATAACAGGACTGCCCTGTTGAAATATTAATGATGTCAGTGGGCATACAGTTACTCTACCTTAAATTAATGTCAAGCGGCCCAGACAGCTTTTTAAAATAAATACTATAAGACATTTTCTGATATCTTAACCTCTCATCTTCTGTCATTGTTTCATAACTGTATGTCTCTTTTAAAACTCACTTCAGAAAGGCCGTAGGCAATCATTGTCACTCTCCCTAAAGAGGGATCACATTCTTTGTTCAAACTACAGACCTACATCCTTACTTAATACTGATAGAAAATGAAAGACCAAAATGATGGCAAACATATTGGGGGAGGTTCTTCCTTCCATGATCCAACCTGACCTAGTGGGTTTTGTCTCTAAGAGACAAGTAACAGACACCACCAAGAGAAATTTCAATCATATATTATGCACGTTCTAAACAAATTCCCTTAGTTCTACTTTTTTTGGAGGCAGAGAAAGCCTTCGATAGACTAAATGGGAAATATAACCTCTAAGGACTTATGTTCTTTATGAAGGATTTTTGGGGGCTGTATCTGCTCTGTACGACTATCCTACTGCAAGAGTCAATGCTGTGGGTTCCTCTCTGAACCTTTTCTCTTATCAAATGGTACTCGCCGGTGATGCCCCCATTAACCACTGATATTTGCATTGGCTTTTGAACCCTTAGCTATAAGCATAAGGAAGAATCCAGACATTTTGGGACATCAGTTGGGAGAGACTGAATATAAATTGAGTTTATTTTGCAGATGATATTCTTTTAATGTTAACTAATCCACTGATTTCCCTAACAAATTTCCAAAAAAACATGACATACCTTTAGTACAATATCAGATTTCAAAATGAATGTCACTAAACTAAAGGCTCTTGCTATACTGTAGGTATGCATCAAGCTATGGAAGCAGCTCTCAAGACCTCTTTTTCTTACCGCTGGAAATATCTTTCATCAAATACTTGGGTATTTATATTACAAAGGACCCAGCTGATTTATACATGGAAAATGACCCCCTTTATTTAAGACACTTCTAACAGATTTGTACTCATGTGAAAAATTGTAGATTTCATAGCTGGGTAGAATTGCCAGGTTATCTGTTATATGTTTTCCAGGCCCTCCCCATGTCTATCTCTCAGAGGGAATTGAATACTTTATAGTCAAAAATAAATACATTCATATGGATGGGGAAGAAAACAAGAACATCTATGACCAATTTGTAGAGAACATCAGTCAGGGGTGACTTGGTCCTCCCAAACTTTAACTTCTATCTGACCACACAATTCTCAGCTCTCGTTGACTGGCATGCCAACCCTGATCTCTAATGTTGGGTGGAAGTTGACAATGTACTATCCCCCACTCCCTTTACAAACATACTTTGGATACCCAATTAAAAACGCCCTGGAGAAATTGATGACATTCATCTTTTCTATTTCTCTTATTTTACTGGAATAAATTTGCCATGAGGGCTGGGCTAGCCCGGGACTTGCCTCCTATGTTACTACTACTTTCCAGTGTAAAATCTATGACAGGCTGCAAAACTGAGAGCTTTCTTGCTTGTTTTGAATCTTGATTGTCAAAATCTTTCACTGAATTCACTGAACAACAAATAAAATAGGATCTTCCCCACTCTGAGTTTTTCCGTTATCGCCAATTACGACATTTCACAAACTCATTGAATTTGCATGGTGGACGTTAGGTGGGATCACCTGCTTTGACAAACTGTAACTGTGCCTGAATTCTATCTTTATAGGAGACTGTATTTCTCTTCTATATAATATTTTACAGGATGTGTACCCAAATACTAATCTTTCATACATTCTACACTGGGAAAGAGAACTGGGCATGAATTTATCACTAGAGAAGTGAGAAGTTATCTCTAGTGATACATCTAAAAGTTCAATCTACAGAAATGTAAAGACAAATGGATATAAAGTTCTCTTTGTTTTGGTATCTAGTGACAGATAGAGTTGACAAATTGTTTCGGGAGTCCTCCAATAGATGCTGGAGAGGTTGTGGGAACGTTGGAACGATGCATCATATCCAAACAGATCGATATACTGTCTTCACACGTATTATCAGCATGTCGATGCACGATTGAGAATTACGTAATGCAGAAGGAACCTCCACCTTTGGCTGTGCTTTTACCAACATCGAGAGAGGTAAACCTTAAGGAACATCTAACAAGTTATCATTTTCTCCTATACTTCTGTTGAAAATGCTCTAAATAAACAGTTCTAAAATAAAAATGAGGGACTTTAGTACATTTTGAAATCGGCTTGGTTTGAGACGATTAAATGTACAGCGCACAGAAGACGAGGTGGCCGAGTGGTTAAGGCGATGGACTGCTAATCCATTGTGCTCTGCACGCATGGGTTCGAATCCCATCCTCGTCGTATGCTTTGTTTAATATCTGATAATTAAACATGTTTTTTAACGCTTGCCATATCTGTCAGTGACTCCATTTATTTTAATTTCATCCTACCCCTGAACTTCTGGTATTAGAGATGGAAGGATCATAACAGGACTGCCCTGTTGAAATATTAATGATGTCAGTGGGCATACAGTTACTCTACCTTAAATTAATGTCAAGCGGCCCAGACGGCTTTTTAAAATAAATACTATAAGACATTTTCTGATATCTTAACCTCTCATCTTCTGTCATTGTTTCATAACTGTATGTCTCTTTTAAAACTCACTTCAGAAAGGCCGTAGGCAATCATTGTCACTCTCCCTAAAGAGGGATCACATTCTTTGTTCAAACTACAGACCTACATCCTTACTTAATACTGATAGAAAATGAAAGACCAAAATGATGGCAAACACATTGGGGGAGGTTCTTCCTTCCATAATCCAACCTGACCTAGTGGGTTTTGTCTCTAAGAGACAAGTTATAGACACCACCAAGAGAAATTTCAATCATATATTATGCACGTTCTAAACAAATTCCCTTAGTTCTACTTTTTTTGGAGGCAGAGAAAGCCTTCGATAGACTAAATGGGAAATATAACCTCTAAGGACTTATGTTCTTTATGAAGGATTTTTGGGGGCTGTATCTGCTCTGTATGATTACCCTACTGCAAGAGTCAATGCTGTGGGTTCCTCTCTGAACCTTTTCTCTTATCAAATGGTACTCGCCGGTGATGCCCCCATTAACCACTGATATTTGCATTGGCTTTTGAACCCTTAGCTATAAGCATAAGGAAGAATCCAGACATTTTGGGACATCAGTTGGGAGAGACTGAATATAAATTGAGTTTATTTTGCAGATGATATTCTTTTAATGTTAACTAATCCACTGATTTCCCTAACAAATTTCCAAAAAAACATTACATACCTTTAGCACAATATCAGATTTCAAAATGAATGTCACTAAACTAAAGGCTCTTGCTATACTGTAGGTATGCATCAAGCTATGGAAGCAGCTCTCAAGACCTCTTTTTCTTACTGCTGGAAATATCTTTCATCAAATACTTGGGTATTTATATTACAAAGGACCAAGCTGATTTATACATGGAAAATGACCCCCTTTATTTAAGACACTTCTAACAGATTTGTACTCATGTGAAAAATTGTAGATTTCATAGCTGGGTAGAATTGCCAGGTTATTTGTTATATGTTTTCCAGGCCCTCCCCATGTCTATCTCTCAGAGGGAATTGAATACTTTATAGTCAAAAATAAATACATTCATATGGATGGGGAAGAAAACAAGAACATCTATGACCAATTTGTAGAGAACATCAGTCAGGGGTGACTTGGTCCTCCCAAACTTTAACTTCTATCTGACCACACAATTCTCAGCTCTCGTTGACTGGCATGCCAACCCTGATCTCTAATGTTGGGTGGAAGTTGACAATGTACTATCCCCCACTCCCTTTACAAACATACTTTGGATACCCAATTAAAAACGCCCTGGAGAAATTGATGACATTCATCTTTTCTATTTCTCTTATTTTACTGGAATAAATTTGCCATGAGGGCTGGGCTAGCCCGGGACTTGCCTCCTATGTTACTACTACTTTCCAGTGTAAAATCTATGACAGGCTGCAAAACTGAGAGCTTTCTTGCTTGTTTTGAATCTTGATTGTCAAAATCTTTCACTGAATTCACTGAACAACAAATAAAATAGGATCTTCCCCACTCTGAGTTTTTCCGTTATCGCCAATTACGACATTTCACAAACTCATTGAATTTGCATGGTGGACGTTAGGTGGGATCACCTGCTTTGACAAACTGTAACTGTGCCTGAATTCTATCTTTATAGGAGACTGTATTTCTCTTCTATATAATATTTTACAGGATGTGTACCCAAATACTAATCTTTCATACATTCTACACTGGGAAAGAGAACTGGGCATGAATTTATCACTAGAGAAGTGAGAAGTTATCTCTAGTGATACATCTAAAAGTTCAATCTACAGAAATGTAAAGACAAATGGATATAAAGTTCTCTTTGTTTTGGTATCTAGTGACAGATAGAGTTGACAAATTGTTTCGGGAGTCCTCCAATAGATGCTGGAGAGGTTGTGGGAACGTTGGAACGATGCATCATATCCAAACAGATCGATATACTGTCTTCACACGTATTATCAGCATGTCGATGCACGATTGAGAATTACGTAATGCAGAAGGAACCTCCACCTTTGGCTGTGCTTTTACCAACATCGAGAGAGGTAAACCTTAAGGAACATCTAACAAGTTATCATTTTCTCCTATACTTCTGTTGAAAATGCTCTAAATAAACAGTTCTAAAATAAAAATGAGGGACTTTAGTACATTTTGAAATCGGCTTGGTTTGAGACGATTAAATGTACAGCGCACAGAAGACGAGGTGGCCGAGTGGTTAAGGCGATGGACTGCTAATCCATTGTGCTCTGCACGCATGGGTTCGAATCCCATCCTCGTCGTATGCTTTGTTTAATATCTGATAATTAAACATGTTTTTTAACGCTTGCCATATCTGTCAGTGACTCCATTTATTTTAATTTCATCCTACCCCTGAACTTCTGGTATTAGAGATGGAAGGATCATAACAGGACTGCCCTGTTGAAATATTAATGATGTCAGTGGGCATACAGTTACTCTACCTTAAATTAATGTCAAGCGGCCCAGACGGCTTTTTAAAATAAATACTATAAGACATTTTCTGATATCTTAACCTCTCATCTTCTGTCATTGTTTCATAACTGTATGTCTCTTTTAAAACTCACTTCAGAAAGGCCGTAGGCAATCATTGTCACTCTCCCTAAAGAGGGATCACATTCTTTGTTCAAACTACAGACCTACATCCTTACTTAATACTGATAGAAAATGAAAGACCAAAATGATGGCAAACACATTGGGGGAGGTTCTTCCTTCCATAATCCAACCTGACCTAGTGGGTTTTGTCTCTAAGAGACAAGTTATAGACACCACCAAGAGAAATTTCAATCATATATTATGCACGTTCTAAACAAATTCCCTTAGTTCTACTTTTTTTGGAGGCAGAGAAAGCCTTCGATAGACTAAATGGGAAATATAACCTCTAAGGACTTATGTTCTTTATGAAGGATTTTTGGGGGCTGTATCTGCTCTGTATGATTACCCTACTGCAAGAGTCAATGCTGTGGGTTCCTCTCTGAACCTTTTCTCTTATCAAATGGTACTCGCCGGTGATGCCCCCATTAACCACTGATATTTGCATTGGCTTTTGAACCCTTAGCTATAAGCATAAGGAAGAATCCAGACATTTTGGGACATCAGTTGGGAGAGACTGAATATAAATTGAGTTTATTTTGCAGATGATATTCTTTTAATGTTAACTAATCCACTGATTTCCCTAACAAATTTCCAAAAAAACATTACATACCTTTAGCACAATATCAGATTTCAAAATGAATGTCACTAAACTAAAGGCTCTTGCTATACTGTAGGTATGCATCAAGCTATGGAAGCAGCTCTCAAGACCTCTTTTTCTTACTGCTGGAAATATCTTTCATCAAATACTTGGGTATTTATATTACAAAGGACCAAGCTGATTTATACATGGAAAATTACCCCCTTTATTTAAGACACTTCTAACAGATTTGTACTCATGTGAAAAATTGTAGATTTCATAGCTGGGTAGAATTGCCAGGTTATTTGTTATATGTTTTCCAGGCCCTCCCCATGTCTATCTCTCAGAGGGAATTGAATACTTTATAGTCAAAAATAAATACATTCATATGGATGGGGAAGAAAACAAGAACATCTATGACCAATTTGTAGAGAACATCAGTCAGGGGTGACTTGGTCCTCCCAAACTTTAACTTCTATCTGACCACACAATTCTCAGCTCTCGTTGACTGGCATGCCAACCCTGATCTCTAATGTTGGGTGGAAGTTGACAATGTACTATCCCCCACTCCCTTTACAAACATACTTTGGATACCCAATTAAAAACGCCCTGGAGAAATTGATGACATTCATCTTTTCTATTTCTCTTATTTTACTGGAATAAATTTGCCATGAGGGCTGGGCTAGCCCGGGACTTGCCTCCTATGTTACTACTACTTTCCAGTGTAAAATCTATGACAGGCTGCAAAACTGAGAGCTTTCTTGCTTGTTTTGAATCTTGATTGTCAAAATCTTTCACTGAATTCACTGAACAACAAATAAAATAGGATCTTCCCCACTCTGAGTTTTTCCGTTATCGCCAATTACGACATTTCACAAACTCATTGAATTTGCATGGTGGACGTTAGGTGGGATCACCTGCTTTGACAAACTGTAACTGTGCCTGAATTCTATCTTTATAGGAGACTGTATTTCTCTTCTATATAATATTTTACAGGATGTGTACCCAAATACTAATCTTTCATACATTCTACACTGGGAAAGAGAACTGGGCATGAATTTATCACTAGAGAAGTGAGAAGTTATCTCTAGTGATACATCTAAAAGTTCAATCTACAGAAATGTAAAGACAAATGGATATAAAGTTCTCTTTGTTTTGGTATCTAGTGACAGATAGAGTTGACAAATTGTTTCGGGAGTCCTCCAATAGATGCTGGAGAGGTTGTGGGAACGTTGGAACGATGCATCATATCCAAACAGATCGATATACTGTCTTCACACGTATTATCAGCATGTCGATGCACGATTGAGAATTACGTAATGCAGAAGGAACCTCCACCTTTGGCTGTGCTTTTACCAACATCGAGAGAGGTAAACCTTAAGGAACATCTAACAAGTTATCATTTTCTCCTATACTTCTGTTGAAAATGCTCTAAATAAACAGTTCTAAAATAAAAATGAGGGACTTTAGTACATTTTGAAATCGGCTTGGTTTGAGACGATTAAATGTACAGCGCACAGAAGACGAGGTGGCCGAGTGGTTAAGGCGATGGACTGCTAATCCATTGTGCTCTGCACGCATGGGTTCGAATCCCATCCTCGTCGTATGCTTTGTTTAATATCTGATAATTAAACATGTTTTTTAACGCTTGCCATATCTGTCAGTGACTCCATTTATTTTAATTTCATCCTACCCCTGAACTTCTGGTATTAGAGATGGAAGGATCATAACAGGACTGCCCTGTTGAAATATTAATGATGTCAGTGGGCATACAGTTACTCTACCTTAAATTAATGTAAAGCGGCCCAGACGGCTTTTTAAAATAAATACTATAAGACATTTTCTGATATCTTAACCTCTCATCTTCTGTCATTGTTTCATAACTGTATGTCTCTTTTAAAACTCACTTCAGAAAGGCCGTAGGCAATCATTGTCACTCTCCCTAAAGAGGGATCACATTCTTTGTTCAAACTACAGACCTACATCCTTACTTAATACTGATAGAAAATGAAAGACCAAAATGATGGCAAACACATTGGGGGAGGTTCTTCCTTCCATAATCCAACCTGACCTAGTGGGTTTTGTCTCTAAGAGACAAGTTATAGACACCACCAAGAGAAATTTCAATCATATATTATGCACGTTCTAAACAAATTCCCTTAGTTCTACTTTTTTTGGAGGCAGAGAAAGCCTTCGATAGACTAAATGGGAAATATAACCTCTAAGGACTTATGTTCTTTATGAAGGATTTTTGGGGGCTGTATCTGCTCTGTATGATTACCCTACTGCAAGAGTCAATGCTGTGGGTTCCTCTCTGAACCTTTTCTCTTATCAAATGGTACTCGCCGGTGATGCCCCCATTAACCACTGATATTTGCATTGGCTTTTGAACCCTTAGCTATAAGCATAAGGAAGAATCCAGACATTTTGGGACATCAGTTGGGAGAGACTGAATATAAATTGAGTTTATTTTGCAGATGATATTCTTTTAATGTTAACTAATCCACTGATTTCCCTAACAAATTTCCAAAAAAACATTACATACCTTTAGCACAATATCAGATTTCAAAATGAATGTCACTAAACTAAAGGCTCTTGCTATACTGTAGGTATGCATCAAGCTATGGAAGCAGCTCTCAAGACCTCTTTTTCTTACTGCTGGAAATATCTTTCATCAAATACTTGGGTATTTATATTACAAAGGACCAAGCTGATTTATACATGGAAAATGACCCCCTTTATTTAAGACACTTCTAACAGATTTGTACTCATGTGAAAAATTGTAGATTTCATAGCTGGGTAGAATTGCCAGGTTATTTGTTATATGTTTTCCAGGCCCTCCCCATGTCTATCTCTCAGAGGGAATTGAATACTTTATAGTCAAAAATAAATACATTCATATGGATGGGGAAGAAAACAAGAACATCTATGACCAATTTGTAGAGAACATCAGTCAGGGGTGACTTGGTCCTCCCAAACTTTAACTTCTATCTGACCACACAATTCTCAGCTCTCGTTGACTGGCATGCCAACCCTGATCTCTAATGTTGGGTGGAAGTTGACAATGTACTATCCCCCACTCCCTTTACAAACATACTTTGGATACCCAATTAAAAACGCCCTGGAGAAATTGATGACATTCATCTTTTCTATTTCTCTTATTTTACTGGAATAAATTTGCCATGAGGGCTGGGCTAGCCCGGGACTTGCCTCCTATGTTACTACTACTTTCCAGTGTAAAATCTATGACAGGCTGCAAAACTGAGAGCTTTCTTGCTTGTTTTGAATCTTGATTGTCAAAATCTTTCACTGAATTCACTGAACAACAAATAAAATAGGATCTTCCCCACTCTGAGTTTTTCCGTTATCGCCAATTACGACATTTCACAAACTCATTGAATTTGCATGGTGGACGTTAGGTGGGATCACCTGCTTTGACAAACTGTAACTGTGCCTGAATTCTATCTTTATAGGAGACTGTATTTCTCTTCTATATAATATTTTACAGGATGTGTACCCAAATACTAATCTTTCATACATTCTACACTGGGAAAGAGAACTGGGCATGAATTTATCACTAGAGAAGTGAGAAGTTATCTCTAGTGATACATCTAAAAGTTCAATCTACAGAAATGTAAAGACAAATGGATATAAAGTTCTCTTTGTTTTGGTATCTAGTGACAGATAGAGTTGACAAATTGTTTCGGGAGTCCTCCAATAAATGCTAGAGAGGTTGTGGGAACGTTGGAACGATGCATCATATCCAAACAGATCGATATACTGTCTTCACACGTATTATCAGCATGTCGATGCACGATTGAGAATTACGTAATGCAGAAGGAACCTCCACCTTTGGCTGTGCTTTTACCAACATCGAGAGAGGTAAACCTTAAGGAACATCTAACAAGTTATCATTTTCTCCTATACTTCTGTTGAAAATGCTCTAAATAAACAGTTCTAAAATAAAAATGAGGGACTTTAGTACATTTTGAAATCGGCTTGGTTTGAGACGATTAAATGTACAACGCACAGAAGACGAGGTGGCCGAGTGGTTAAGGCGATGGACTGCTAATCCATTGTGCTCTGCACGCATGGGTTCGAATCCCATCCTCGTCGTATGCTTTGTTTAATATCTGATAATTAAACATGTTTTTTAACGCTTGCCATATCTGTCAGTGACTCCATTTATTTTAATTTCATCCTACCCCTGAACTTCTGGTATTAGAGATGGAAGGATCATAACAGGACTGCCCTGTTGAAATATTAATGATGTCAGTGGGCATACAGTTACTCTACCTTAAATTAATGTCAAGCGGCCCAGACGGCTTTTTAAAATAAATACTATAAGACATTTTCTGATATCTTAACCTCTCATCTTCTGTCATTGTTTCATAGCTGTACTGTATGTCTCTTTTAAAACTCACTTCAGAAATGCCGTAGGCAATCATTGTCACTCTCCCTAAAGAGGGATCACATTCTTTGTTCAAACTACAGACCTACATCCTTACTTAATACTGATAGAAAATGAAAGACCAAAATGATGGCAAACACATTGGGGGAGGTTCTTCCTTCCATGATCCAACCTGACCTAGTGGGTTTTGTCTCTAAGAGACAAGTAACAGACACTACCAAGAGAAATTTCAATCTTATATATTATGCACGTTCTAAACAAATTCCCTTAGTTCTACTTTTTTTGGAGGCAGAGAAAGCCTTCGATAGACTAAATGGGAAATATAACCTCTAAGGACTTATGTTCTTTATGAAGGATTTTTGGGGGCTGTATCTGCTCTGTACGACTACCCTACTGCAAGAGTCAATGCTGTGGGTTCCTCTCTGAACCTTTTCTCTTATCAAATGGTACTCGCCGGTGATGCCCCCATTAACCACTGATATTTGCATTGGCTTTTGAACCCTTAGCTATAAGCATAAGGAAGAATCCAGACATTTTGGGACATCAGTTGGGAGAGACTGAATATAAATTGAGTTTATTTTGCAGATGATATTCTTTTAATGTTAACTAATCCACTGATTTCCCTAACAAATTTCCAAAAAAACATGACATACCTTTAGTACAATATCAGATTTCAAAATGAATGTCACTAAACTAAAGGCTCTTGCTATTCTGTAGGTATGCATCAAGCTATGGAAGCAGCTCTCAAGACCTCTTTTTCTTACCGCTGGAAATATCTTTCATCAAATACTTGGGTATTTATATTACAAAGGACCCAGCTGATTTATACATGGAAAATGACCCCCTTTATTTAAGACACTTCTAACAGATTTGTACTCATGTGAAAAATTGTAGATTTCATAGCTGGGTAGAATTGCCAGGTTATTTGTTATATGTTTTCCAGGCCCTCCCCATGTCTATCTCTCAGAGGGAATTGAATACTTTATAGTCAAAAATAAATACATTCATATGGATGGGGAAGAAAACAAGAACATCTATGACCAATTTGTAGAGAACATCAGTCAGGGGTGACTTGGTCCTCCCAAACTCTATCTGACCACACAATTCTCAGCTCTCGTTGACTGGCATGCCAACCCTGATCTCTAATGTTGGGTGGAAGTTGACAATGTACTATCCCCCACTCCCTTTACAAACATACTTTGGATACCCAATTAAAAACGCCCTGGAGAAATTGATGACATTCATCTTTTCTATTTCTCTTATTTTACTGGAATAAATTTGCCATGAGGGCTGGGCTAGCCCGGGACTTGCCTCCTATGTTACTACTACTTTCCAGTGTAAAATCTATGACAGGCTGCAAAACTGAGAGCTTTCTTGCTTGTTTTGAATCTTGATTGTCAAAATCTTTCACTGAATTCACTGAACAACAAATAAAATAGGATCTTCCCCACTCTGAGTTTTTCCGTTATCGCCAATTACGACATTTCACAAACTCATTGAATTTGCATGGTGGACGTTAGGTGGGATCACCTGCTTTGACAAACTGTAACTGTGCCTGAATTCTATCTTTATAGGAGACTGTATTTCTCTTCTATATAATATTTTACAGGATGTGTACCCAAATACTAATCTTTCATACATTCTACACTGGGAAAGAGAACTGGGCATGAATTTATCACTAGAGAAGTGAGAAGTTATCTCTAGTGATACATCTAAAAGTTCAATCTACAGAAATGTAAAGACAAATGGATATAAAGTTCTCTTTGTTTTGGTATCTAGTGACAGATAGAGTTGACAAATTGTTTCGGGAGTCCTCCAATAAATGCTGGAGAGGTTGTGGGAACGTTGGAACGATGCATCATATCCAAACAGATCGATATACTGTCTTCACACGTATTATCAGCATGTCGATGCACGATTGAGAATTACGTAATGCAGAAGGAACCTCCACCTTTGGCTGTGCTTTTACCAACATCGAGAGAGGTAAACCTTAAGGAACATCTAACAAGTTATCATTTTCTCCTATACTTCTGTTGAAAATGCTCTAAATAAACAGTTCTAAAATAAAAATGAGGGACTTTAGTACATTTTGAAATCGGCTTGGTTTGAGACGATTAAATGTACAGCGCACAGAAGACGAGGTGGCCGAGTGGTTAAGGCGATGGACTGCTAATCCATTGTGCTCTGCACGCATGGGTTCGAATCCCATCCTCGTCGTATGCTTTGTTTAATATCTGATAATTAAACATGTTTTTTAACGCTTGCCATATCTGTCAGTGACTCCATTTATTTTAATTTCATCCTACCCCTGAACTTCTGGTATTAGAGATGGAAGGATCATAACAGGACTGCCCTGTTGAAATATTAATGATGTCAGTGGGCATACAGTTACTCTACCTTAAATTAATGTCAAGCGGCCCAGACGGCTTTTTAAAATAAATACTATAAGACATTTTCTGATATCTTAACCTCTCATCTTCTGTCATTGTTTCATAGCTGTACTGTATGTCTCTTTTAAAACTCACTTCAGAAATGCCGTAGGCAATCATTGTCACTCTCCCTAAAGAGGGATCACATTCTTTGTTCAAACTACAGACCTACATCCTTACTTAATACTGATAGAAAATGAAAGACCAAAATGATGGCAAACACATTGGGGGAGGTTCTTCCTTCCATGATCCAACCTGACCTAGTGGGTTTTGTCTCTAAGAGACAAGTAACAGACACTACCAAGAGAAATTTCAATCTTATATATTATGCACGTTCTAAACAAATTCCCTTAGTTCTACTTTTTTTGGAGGCAGAGAAAGCATTCGATAGACTAAATGGGAAATATAACCTCTAAGGACTTATGTTCTTTATGAAGGATTTTTGGGGGCTGTATCTGCTCTGTACGACTACCCTACTGCAAGAGTCAATGCTGTGGGTTCCTCTCTGAACCTTTTCTCTTATCAAATGGTACTCGCCGGTGATGCCCCCATTAACCACTGATATTTGCATTGGCTTTTGAACCCTTAGCTATAAGCATAAGGAAGAATCCAGACATTTTGGGACATCAGTTGGGAGAGACTGAATATAAATTGAGTTTATTTTGCAGATGATATTCTTTTAATGTTAACTAATCCACTGATTTCCCTAACAAATTTCCAAAAAAACATGACATACCTTTAGTACAATATCAGATTTCAAAATGAATGTCACTAAACTAAAGGCTCTTGCTATTCTGTAGGTATGCATCAAGCTATGGAAGCAGCTCTCAAGACCTCTTTTTCTTACCGCTGGAAATATCTTTCATCAAATACTTGGGTATTTATATTACAAAGGACTCAGCTGATTTATACATGGAAAATGACCCCCTTTATTTAAGACACTTCTAACAGATTTGTACTCATGTGAAAAATTGTAGATTTCATAGCTGGGTAGAATTGCCAGGTTATTTGTTATATGTTTTCCAGGCCCTCCCCATGTCTATCTCTCAGAGGGAATTGAATACTTTATAGTCAAAAATAAATACATTCAATTCAGGGGTGGCTTGGTCCTCCCAAACTTTAACTTCTATCTGACCACACAATTCTCAGCTCCCGTTGACTGGCATGCCAACACTGATCTCTAATGTTGGGTGGAAGTTGACAATGTACTATCCCCCACTCACTTTACAAACATACTTTGGATACCCACTTAAAAACGCCCTGGAGAAATTGATGACATTCATCTTTTCTATTTCTCTTATTTTACTGGAATAAATTTGCCATGAGGGCTGGGCTAGCCCGGGACTTGCCTCCTATGTTACTACTACTTTCCAGTGTAAAATCTATGACAGGCTGCAAAACTGAGAGCTTTCTTGCTTGTTTTGAATCTTGATTGTCAAAATCTTTCACTGAATTCACTGAACAACAAATAAAATAGGATCTTCCCCACTCTGAGTTTTTCCGTTATCGCCAATTACGAAATTTCACAAAGTCAATGAATTTGCATGGTGGACGTTAGGTGGGATCACCTGCTTTGACAAACTGTAACTGTGCCTGAATTCTATCTTTATAGGAGACTTTATTTCTCTTCTATATAATATTTTACAGGATGTGTACCCAAATACTAATCTTTCATACATTCTACACTGGGAAAGAGAACTGGGCATGAATTTATCACTAGAGAAGTGAGAAGTTATCTCTAGTGATACATCTAAAAGTTCAATCTACAGAAATGTAAAGACAAATGGATATAAAGTTCTCTTTGTTTTAGTATCTAGTGACAGATAGAGCTGACAAATTGTTTCGGGAGTCCTCCAATAAATGCTGGAGAGGTTGTGGGAACGTTGGAACGATGCATCATATCCAAACAGATCGATATACTGTCTTCACACGTATTATCAGCATGTCGATGCACGATTGAGAATTACGTAATGCAGAAGGAACCTCCACCTTTGGCTGTGCTTTTACCAACATCGAGAGAGGTAAACCTTAAGGACCATCTAACAAGTTATCATTTTCTCCTATTCTTCTGTTGAAAATGCTCTAAATAAACAGTTCTAAAATAAAAATGAGGGACTTTAGTAAATTTTGAAATCGGCTTGGTTTGAGACGATTAAATGTACAGCGCACAGAAGACGAGGTGGCCGAGTGGTTAAGGCGATGGACTGCTAATCCATTGTGCTCTGCACGCATGGGTTCGAATCCCATCCTTGTCGTATGCTTTGTTTAAAATCTGATAATTAAACATGTTTTTTAACGCTTGCCATATCTGTCAGTGACTCCATTTATTTTAATTTCATCCTACCCCTGAACTTCTGGTACTGTATTAGAGATGGAAGGATCATAACAGGACTGCCCTGTTGAAATATTAATGATGTCAGTGGGCATACAGTTACTCTACCTTAAATTAATGTCAAGCGGCCCAGACGGCTTTTTAAAATAAATACTATAAGACATTTTCTGATATCTTAACCTCTCATCTTCTGTCATTGTTTCATAACTGTATGTCTCTTTTAAAACTCACTTCAGAAAGGCCGTAGGCAATCATTGTCACTCTCCCTAAAGAGGGATCACATTCTTTGTTCAAACTACAGACCTACATCCTTACTTAATACTGATAGAAAATGAAAGACCAAAATGATGGCAAACACATTAGGGGAGGTTCTTCCTTCCATGATCCAACCTGACCGAGTGGGTTTTGTCTCTAAGAGACAAGTAACAGACACCACCAAGAGAAATTTCAATCTTATATATTATGCACGTTCTAAACAAATTCCCTTAGTTCTACTTTTTTTGGAGGCAGAGAAAGCCTTCGATAGACTAAATGGGAAATATAACCTCTAAGGCCTTATGTTCTTTATGAAGGATTTTTGGGGGCTGTATCTGCTCTGTACGACTACCCTACTGCAAGAGTCAATGCTGTGGGTTCCTCTCTGAACCTTTTCTCTTATCAAATGGTACTCGCCGGTGATGCCCCTATTAACCACTGATATTTGCATTGGCTTTTGAACCCTTAGCTATAAGCATAAGGAAGAATCCAGACATTTTGGGACATCAGTTGGGAGAGACTGGATATAAATTGAGTTTATTTTGCAGATGATATTCTTTTGATGTTAACTAATCCGCTGATTTCCCTAACAAATTTCCAAAAAAACATTACATACCTTTAGTACAATATCAGATTTCAAAATAAATGTCACTAAACTAAAGGCTCTTGCTATACTGTAGGTATGCATCAAGCTATGGAAGCAGCTCTCAAGACCTCTTTTTCTTACCGCTGGAAATATCTTTCATCAAATACTTGGGTATTTATATTACAAAGGACCAAGCTGATTTATACATGGAAAATGACCCCCTTTATTTAAGACACTTCTAACAGATTTGTACTCATGTGAAAAATTGTAGATTTCATAGCTGGGTAGAATTGCCAGGTTATTTGTTATATGTTTTCCAGGCCCTCCCCATGTCTCTCTCTCAGAGGGAATTGAATACTTTATAGTCAAAAATAAATACATTCATATGGATGGGGAAGAAAACAAGAACATCTATGACAATTTGTAGAGAACAGCGGTCAGGGGTGGCTTGGTCCTCCCAAACTTTAACTTCTATCTGACCACACAATTCTCAGCTCCCGTTGACTGGCATGCCAACACTGATCTCTAATGTTGGGTGGAAGTTGACAATGTACTATCCCCCACTCACTTTACAAACATACTTTGGATACCCACTTAAAAACGCCCTGGAGAAATTGATGACATTCATCTTTTCTATTTCTCTTATTTTACTGGAATAAATTTGCCATGAGGGCTGGGCTAGCCCGGGACTTGCCTCCTATGTTACTACTACTTTCCAGTGTAAAATCTATGACAGGCTGCAAAACTGAGAGCTTTCTTGCTTGTTTTGAATCTTGATTGTCAAAATCTTTCACTGAATTCACTGAACAACAAATAAAATAGGATCTTCCCCACTCTGAGTTTTTCCGTTATCGCCAATTACGACATTTCACAAACTCAATGAATTTGCATGGTGGACGTTAGGTGGGATCACCTGCTTTGACAAACTGTAACTGTGCCTGAATTCTATCTTTATAGGAGACTGTATTTCTCTTCTATATAATATTTTACAGGATGTGTACCCAAATACTAATCTTTCATACATTCTACACTGGGAAAGAGAACTGGGCATGAATTTATCACTAGAGAAGTGAGAAGTTATCTCTAGTGATACATCTAAAAGTTCAATCTACAGAAATGTAAAGACAAATGGATATAAAGTTCTCTTTGTTTTAGTATCTAGTGACAGATAGAGCTGACAAATTGTTTCGGGAGTCCTCCAATAAATGCTGGAGAGGTTGTGGGAACGTTGGAACGATGCATCATATCCAAACAGATCGATATACTGTCTTCACACGTATTATCAGCATGTCGATGCACGATTGAGAATTACGTAATGCAGAAGGAACCTCCACCTTTGGCTGTGCTTTTACCAACATCGAGAGAGGTAAACCTTAAGGAACATCTAACAAGTTATCATTTTCTCCTATACTTCTGTTGAAAATGCTCTAAATAAACAGTTCTAAAATAAAAATGAGGGACTTTAGTACATTTTGAAATCGGCTTGGTTTGAGACGATTAAATGTACAGCGCACAGAAGACGAGGTGGCCGAGTGGTTAAGGCGATGGACTGCTAATCCATTGTGCTCTGCACGCATGGGTTCGAATCCCATCCTCGTCGTATGCTTTGTTTAAAATCTGATAATTAAACATGTTTTTTAACGCTTGCCATATCTGTCAGTGACTCCATTTATTTTAATTTCATCCTACCCCTGAACTTCTGGTACTGTATTAGAGATGGAAGGATCATAACAGGACTGCCCTGTTGAAATATTAATGATGTCAGTGGGCATACAGTTACTCTACCTTAAATTAATGTCAAGCGGCCCAGACGGCTTTTTAAAATAAATACTATAAGACATTTTCTGATATCTTAACCTCTCATCTTCTGCCATTGTTTCATAACTGTATGTCTCTTTTAAAACTCACTTCAGAAAGGCCGTAGGCAATCATTGTCACTCTCCCTAAAGAGGGATCACATTCTTTGTTCAAACTACAGACCTACATCCTTACTTAATACTGATAGAAAATGAAAGACCAAAATGATGGCAAACACATTAGGGGAGGTTCTTCCTTCCATGATCCAACCTGACCGAGTGGGTTTTGTCTCTAAGAGACAAGTAACAGACACCACCAAGAGAAATTTCAATCTTATATATTATGCACGTTCTAAACAAATTCCCTTAGTTCTACTTTTTTTGGAGGCAGAGAAAGCCTTCGATAGACTAAATGGGAAATATAACCTCTAAGGCCTTATGTTCTTTATGAAGGATTTTTGGGGGCTGTATCTGCTCTGTACGACTACCCTACTGCAAGAGTCAATGCTGTGGGTTCCTCTCTGAACCTTTTCTCTTATCAAATGGTACTCGCCGGTGATGCCCCCATTAACCACTGATATTTGCATTGGCTTTTGAACCCTTAGCTATAAGCATAAGGAAGAATCAAGACATTTTGGGACATCAGTTGGGAGAGACTGAATATAAATTGAGTTTATTTTGCAGATGATATTCTTTTGATGTTAACTAATCCGCTGATTTCCCTAACAAATTTCCAAAAAAACATTACATACCTTTAGTACAATATCAGATTTCAAAATAAATGTCACTAAACTAAAGGCTCTTGCTATACTGTAGGTATGCATCAAGCTATGGAAGCAGCTCTCAAGACCTCTTTTTCTTACCGCTGGAAATATCTTTCATCAAATACTTGGGTATTTATATTACAAAGGACCAAGCTGATTTATACATGGAAAATGACCCCCTTTATTTAAGACACTTCTAACAGATTTGTACTCATGTGAAAAATTGTAGATTTCATAGCTGGGTAGAATTGCCAGGTTATTTGTTATATGTTTTCCAGGCCCTCCCCATGTCTCTCTCTCAGAGGGAATTGAATACTTTATAGTCAAAAATAAATACATTCATATGGATGGGGAAGAAAACAAGAACATCTATGACAATTTGTAGAGAACAGCGGTCAGGGGTGGCTTGGTCCTCCCAAACTTTAACTTCTATCTGACCACACAATTCTCAGCTCCCGCTGACTGGCATGCCAACACTGATCTCTAATGTTGGGTGGAAGTTGACAATGTACTATCCCCCACTCACTTTACAAACATACTTTGGATACCCACTTAAAAACGCCCTGGAGAAATTGATGACATTCATCTTTTCTATTTCTCTTATTTTACTGGAATAAATTTGCCATGAGGGCTGGGCTAGCCCGGGACTTGCCTCCTATGTTACTACTACTTTCCAGTGTAAAATCTATGACAGGCTGCAAAACTGAGAGCTTTCTTGCTTGTTTTGAATCTTGATTGTCAAAATCTTTCACTGAATTCACTGAACAACAAATAAAATAGGATCTTCCCCACTCTGAGTTTTTCCGTTATCGCCAATTACGACATTTCACAAACTCAATGAATTTGCATGGTGGACGTTAGGTGGGATCACCTGCTTTGACAAACTGTAACTGTGCCTGAATTCTATCTTTATAGGAGACTGTATTTCTCTTCTATATAATATTTTACAGGATGTGTACCCAAATACTAATCTTTCATACATTCTACACTGGGAAAGAGAACTGGGCATGAATTTATCACTAGAGAAGTGAGAAGTTATCTCTAGTGATACATCTAAAAGTTCAATCTACAGAAATGTAAAGACAAATGGATATAAAGTTCTCTTTGTTTTAGTATCTAGTGACAGATAGAGCTGACAAATTGTTTCGGGAGTCCTCCAATAAATGCTGGAGAGGTTGTGGGAACGTTGGAACGATGCATCATATCCAAACAGATCGATATACTGTCTTCACACGTATTATCAGCATGTCGATGCACGATTGAGAATTACGTAATGCAGAAGGAACCTCCACCTTTGGCTGTGCTTTTACCAACATCGAGAGAGGTAAACCTTAAGGAACATCTAACAAGTTATCATTTTCTCCTATACTTCTGTTGAAAATGCTCTAAATAAACAGTTCTAAAATAAAAATGAGGGACTTTAGTACATTTTGAAATCGGCTTGGTTTGAGACGATTAAATGTACAGCGCACAGAAGACGAGGTGGCCGAGTGGTTAAGGCGATGGACTGCTAATCCATTGTGCTCTGCACGCATGGGTTCGAATCCCATCCTCGTCGTATGCTTTGTTTAATATCTGATAATTAAACATGTTTTTTAACGCTTGCCATATCTGTCAGTGACTCCATTTATTTTAATTTCATCCTACCCCTGAACTTCTGGTACTGTATTAGAGATGGAAGGATCATAACAGGACTGCCCTGTTGAAATATTAATGATGTCAGTGGGCATACAGTTACTCTACCTTAAATTAATGTCAAGCGGCCCAGACGGCTTTTTAAAATAAATACTATAAGACATTTTCTGATATCTTAACCTCTCATCTTCTGCCATTGTTTCATAACTGTATGTCTCTTTTAAAACTCACTTCAGAAAGGCCGTAGGCAATCATTGTCACTCTCCCTAAAGAGGGATCACATTCTTTGTTCAAACTACAGACCTACATCCTTACTTAATACTGATAGAAAATGAAAGACCAAAATGATGGCAAACACATTAGGGGAGGTTCTTCCTTCCATGATCCAACCTGACCGAGTGGGTTTTGTCTCTAAGAGACAAGTAACAGACACCACCAAGAGAAATTTCAATCTTATATATTATGCACGTTCTAAACAAATTCCCTTAGTTCTACTTTTTTTGGAGGCAGAGAAAGCCTTCGATAGACTAAATGGGAAATATAACCTCTAAGGCCTTATGTTCTTTATGAAGGATTTTTGGGGGCTGTATCTGCTCTGTACGACTACCCTACTGCAAGAGTCAATGCTGTGGGTTCCTCTCTGAACCTTTTCTCTTATCAAATGGTACTCGCCGGTGATGCCCCCATTAACCACTGATATTTGCATTGGCTTTTGAACCCTTAGCTATAAGCATAAGGAAGAATCCAGACATTTTGGGACATCAGTTGGGAGAGACTGAATATAAATTGAGTTTATTTTGCAGATGATATTCTTTTGATGTTAACTAATCCGCTGATTTCCCTAACAAATTTCCAAAAAAACATTACATACCTTTAGTACAATATCAGATTTCAAAATAAATGTCACTAAACTAAAGGCTCTTGCTATACTGTAGGTATGCATCAAGCTATGGAAGCAGCTCTCAAGACCTCTTTTTCTTACCGCTGGAAATATCTTTCATCAAATACTTGGGTATTTATATTACAAAGGACCAAGCTGATTTATACATGGAAAATGACCCCCTTTATTTAAGACACTTCTAACAGATTTGTACTCATGTGAAAAATTGTAGATTTCATAGCTGGGTAGAATTGCCAGGTTATTTGTTATATGTTTTCCAGGCCCTCCCCATGTCTCTCTCTCAGAGGGAATTGAATACTTTATAGTCAAAAATAAATACATTCATATGGATGGGGAAGAAAACAAGAACATCTATGACAATTTGTAGAGAACAGCGGTCAGGGGTGGCTTGGTCCTCCCAAACTTTAACTTCTATCTGACCACACAATTCTCAGCTCCCGCTGACTGGCATGCCAACACTGATCTCTAATGTTGGGTGGAAGTTGACAATGTACTATCCCCCACTCACTTTACAAACATACTTTGGATACCCACTTAAAAACGCCCTGGAGAAATTGATGACATTCATCTTTTCTATTTCTCTTATTTTACTGGAATAAATTTGCCATGAGGGCTGGGCTAGCCCGGGACTTGCCTCCTATGTTACTACTACTTTCCAGTGTAAAATCTATGACAGGCTGCAAAACTGAGAGCTTTCTTGCTTGTTTTGAATCTTGATTGTCAAAATCTTTCACTGAATTCACTGAACAACAAATAAAATAGGATCTTCCCCACTCTGAGTTTTTCCGTTATCGCCAATTACGACATTTCACAAACTCAATGAATTTGCATGGTGGACGTTAGGTGGGATCACCTGCTTTGACAAACTGTAACTGTGCCTGAATTCTATCTTTATAGGAGACTGTATTTCTCTTCTATATAATATTTTACAGGATGTGTACCCAAATACTAATCTTTCATACATTCTACACTGGGAAAGAGAACTGGGCATGAATTTATCACTAGAGAAGTGAGAAGTTATCTCTAGTGATACATCTAAAAGTTCAATCTACAGAAATGTAAAGACAAATGGATATAAAGTTCTCTTTGTTTTAGTATCTAGTGACAGATAGAGCTGACAAATTGTTTCGGGAGTCCTCCAATAAATGCTGGAGAGGTTGTGGGAACGTTGGAACGATGCATCATATCCAAACAGATCGATATACTGTCTTCACACGTATTATCAGCATGTCGATGCACGATTGAGAATTACGTAATGCAGAAGGAACCTCCACCTTTGGCTGTGCTTTTACCAACATCGAGAGAGGTAAACCTTAAGGAACATCTAACAAGTTATCATTTTCTCCTATACTTCTGTTGAAAATGCTCTAAATAAACAGTTCTAAAATAAAAATGAGGGACTTTAGTACATTTTGAAATCGGCTTGGTTTGAGACGATTAAATGTACAGCGCACAGAAGACGAGGTGGCCGAGTGGTTAAGGCGATGGACTGCTAATCCATTGTGCTCTGCACGCATGGGTTCGAATCCCATCCTCGTCGTATGCTTTGTTTAATATCTGATAATTAAACATGTTTTTTAACGCTTGCCATATCTTTCAGTGACTCCATTTATTTTAATTTCATCCTACCCCTGAACTTCTGGTATTAGAGATGGAAGGATCATAACAGGACTGCCCTGTTGAAATATTAATGATGTCAGTGGGCATACAGTTACTCTACCTTAAATTAATGTCAAGCGGCCCAGACGGCTTTTTAAAATAAATACTATAAGACATTTTCTGATATCTTAACCTCTCATCTTCTGTCATTGTTTCATAACTGTATGTCTCTTTTAAAACTCACTTCAGAAAGGCCGTAGGCAATCATTGTCACTCTCCCTAAAGAGGGATCACATTCTTTGTTCAAACTACAGACCTACATCCTTACTTAATACTGATAGAAAATGAAAGACCAAAATGATGGCAAACACATTAGGGGAGGTTCTTCCTTCCATGATCCAACCTGACCGAGTGGGTTTTGTCTCTAAGAGACAAGTAACAGACACCACCAAGAGAAATTTCAATCTTATATATTATGCACGTTCTAAACAAATTCCCTTAGTTCTACTTTTTTTGGAGGCAGAGAAAGCCTTCGATAGACTAAATGGGAAATATAACCTCTAAGGCCTTATGTTCTTTATGAAGGATTTTTGGGGGCTGTATCTGCTCTGTACGACTACCCTACTGCAAGAGTCAATGCTGTGGGTTCCTCTCTGAACCTTTTCTCTTATCAAATGGTACTCGCCGGTGATGCCCCCATTAACCACTGATATTTGCATTGGCTTTTGAACCCTTAGCTATAAGCATAAGGAAGAATCCAGACATTTTGGGACATCAGTTGGGAGAGACTGAATATAAATTGAGTTTATTTTGCAGATGATATTCTTTTGATGTTAACTAATCCGCTGATTTCCCTAACAAATTTCCAAAAAAACATTACATACCTTTAGTACAATATCAGATTTCAAAATAAATGTCACTAAACTAAAGGCTCTTGCTATACTGTAGGTATGCATCAAGCTATGGAAGCAGCTCTCAAGACCTCTTTTTCTTACCGCTGGAAATATCTTTCATCAAATACTTGGGTATTTATATTACAAAGGACCAAGCTGATTTATACATGGAAAATGACCCCCTTTATTTAAGACACTTCTAACAGATTTGTACTCATGTGAAAAATTGTAGATTTCATAGCTGGGTAGAATTGCCAGGTTATTTGTTATATGTTTTCCAGGCCCTCCCCATGTCTCTCTCTCAGAGGGAATTGAATACTTTATAGTCAAAAATAAATACATTCATATGGATGGGGAAGAAAACAAGAACATCTATGACAATTTGTAGAGAACAGCGGTCAGGGGTGGCTTGGTCCTCCCAAACTTTAACTTCTATCTGACCACACAATTCTCAGCTCCCGTTGACTGGCATGCCAACACTGATCTCTAATGTTGGGTGGAAGTTGACAATGTACTATCCCCCACTCACTTTACAAACATACTTTGGATACCCACTTAAAAACGCCCTGGAGAAATTGATGACATTCATCTTTTCTATTTCTCTTATTTTACTGGAATAAATTTGCCATGAGGGCTGGGCTAGCCCGGGACTTGCCTCCTATGTTACTACTACTTTCCAGTGTAAAATCTATGACAGGCTGCAAAACTGAGAGCTTTCTTGCTTATTTTGAATCTTGATTGTCAAAATCTTTCACTGAATTCACTGAACAACAAATAAAATAGGATCTTCCCCACTCTGAGTTTTTCCGTTATCTCCAATTACGACATTTCACAAACTCATTGAATTTGCATGGTGGACGTTAGGTGGGATCACCTGCTTTGACAAACTGTAACTGTGCCTGAATTCTATCTTTATAGGAGACTGTATTTCTCTTCTATATAATATTTTACAGGATGTGTACCCAAGTACTAATCTTTCATACATTCTACACTGGGAAAGAGAACTGGGCATAAATTTATCACTAGAGAAGTGAGAAGTTATCTCTAGTGATACATCTAAAAGTTCAATCTACAGAAATGTAAAGACAAATGGATATAAAGTTCCATTTGTTTTGGTATCTAGTGACAGATAGAGTTGACACATTGTTTCGGGAGTCCTCCAATAGATGCTGGAGAGGTTGTGGGAACGTTGGAACGATGCATCATATCCAAACAGATCGATATACTGTCTTCACACGTATTATCAGCATGTCGATGCACGATTGAGAATTACGTAATGCAGAAGGAACCTCCACCTTTGGCTGTGCTTTTACCAACATCGAGAGAGGTAAACCTTAAGGAACATCTAACAAGTTATCATTTTCTCCTATACTTCTGTTGAAAATGCTCTAAATAAACAGTTCTAAAATAAAAATGAGGGACTTTAGTACATTTTGAAATCGGCTTGGTTTGAGACGATTAAATGTACAGCGCACAGAAGACGAGGTGGCCGAGTGGTTAAGGCGATGGACTGCTAATCCATTGTGCTCTGCACGCATGGGTTCGAATCCCATCCTCGTCGTATGCTTTGTTTAATATCTGATAATTAAACATGTTTTTTAACGCTTGCCATATCTTTCAGTGACTCCATTTATTTTAATTTCATCCTACCCCTGAACTTCTGGTATTAGAGATGGAAGGATCATAACAGGACTGCCCTGTTGAAATATTAATGATGTCAGTGGGCATACAGTTACTCTACCTTAAATTAATGTCAAGCGGCCCAGACGGCTTTTTAAAATAAATACTATAAGACATTTTCTGATATCTTAACCTCTCATCTTCTGTCATTGTTTCATAGCTGTACTGTATGTCTCTTTTAAAACTCACTTCAGAAATGCCGTAGGCAATCATTGTCACTCTCCCTAAAGAGGGATCACATTCTTTGTTCAAACTACAGACCTACATCCTTACTTAATACTGATAGAAAATGAAAGACCAAAATGATGGCAAACACATTGGGGGAGGTTCTTCCTTCCATGATCCAACCTGACCTAGTGGGTTTTGTCTCTAAGAGACAAGTAACAGACACTACCAAGAGAAATTTCAATCTTATATATTATGCACGTTCTAAACAAATTCCCTTAGTTCTACTTTTTTTGGAGGCAGAGAAAGCCTTCGATAGACTAAATGGGAAATATAACCTCTAAGGACTTATGTTCTTTATGAAGGATTTTTGGGGGCTGTATCTGCTCTGTACGACTACCCTACTGCAAGAGTCAATGCTGTGGGTTCCTCTCTGAACCTTTTCTCTTATCAAATGGTACTCGCCGGTGATGCCCCCATTAACCACTGATATTTGCATTGGCTTTTGAACCCTTAGCTATAAGCATAAGGAAGAATCCAGACATTTTGGGACATCAGTTGGGAGAGACTGAATATAAATTGAGTTTATTTTGCAGATGATATTCTTTTAATGTTAACTAATCCACTGATTTCCCTAACAAATTTCCAAAAAAACATGACATACCTTTAGTACAATATCAGATTTCAAAATGAATGTCACTAAACTAAAGGCTCTTGCTATACTGTAGGTATGCATCAAGCTATGGAAGCAGCTCTCAAGACCTCTTTTTCTTACCGCTGGAAATATCTTTCATCAAATACTTGGGTATTTATATTACAAAGGACCCAGCTGATTTATACATGGAAAATGACCCCCTTTATTTAAGACACTTCTAACAGATTTGTACTCATGTGAAAAATTGTAGATTTCATAGCTGGGTAGAATTGCCAGGTTATTTGTTATATGTTTTCCAGGCCCTCCCCATGTCTATCTCTCAGAGGGAATTGAATACTTTATAGTCAAAAATAAATACATTCATATGGATGGGGAAGAAAACAAGAACATCTATGACCAATTTGTAGAGAACATCAGTATGGGGTGACTTGGTCCTCCCAAACTTTAACTTCTATCTGACCACACAATTCTCAGCTCTCGTTGACTGGCATGCCAACCCTGATCTCTAATGTTGGGTGGAAGTTGACAATGTACTATCCCCCACTCCCTTTACAAACATACTTTGGATACCCAATTAAAAACGCCCTGGAGAAATTGATGACATTCATCTTTTCTATTTCTCTTATTTTACTGGAATAAATTTGCCATGAGGGCTGGGCTAGCCCGGGACTTGCCTCCTATGTTACTACTACTTTCCAGTGTAAAATCTATGACAGGCTGCAAAACTGAGAGCTTTCTTGCTTGTTTTGAATCTTGATTGTCAAAATCTTTCACTGAATTCACTGAACAACAAATAAAATAGGATCTTCCCCACTCTGAGTTTTTCCGTTATCGCCAATTACGACATTTCACAAACTCATTGAATTTGCATGGTGGACGTTAGGTGGGATCACCTGCTTTGACAAACTGTAACTGTGCCTGAATTCTATCTTTATAGGAGACTGTATTTCTCTTCTATATAATATTTTACAGGATGTGTACCCAAATACTAATCTTTCATACATTCTACACTGGGAAAGAGAACTGGGCATGAATTTATCACTAGAGAAGTGAGAAGTTATCTCTAGTGATACATCTAAAAGTTCAATCTACAGAAATGTAAAGACAAATGGATATAAAGTTCTCTTTGTTTTGGTATCTAGTGACAGATAGAGTTGACAAATTGTTTCGGGAGTCCTCCAATAAATGCTGGAGAGGTTGTGGGAACGTTGGAACGATGCATCATATCCAAACAGATCGATATACTGTCTTCACACGTATTATCAGCATGTCGATGCACGATTGAGAATTACGTAATGCAGAAGGAACCTCCACCTTTGGCTGTGCTTTTACCAACATCGAGAGAGGTAAACCTTAAGGAACATCTAACAAGTTATCATTTTCTCCTATACTTCTGTTGAAAATGCTCAAAATAAACAGTTCTAAAATAAAAATGAGGGACTTTAGTACATTTTGAAATCGTCTTGGTTTGAGACGATTAAATGTACAGACCACAGAGCACGGATGACGAGGTGGCCGAGTGGTTAAGGCGATGGACTGCTAATCCATTGTGCTCTGCACGCATGGGTTCGAATCCCATCCTCGTCGTATGCTTTGTTTAAAATCTGATAATTAAACATGTTTTTTAACGCTTGCCATATCTGTCAGTGACTCCATTTATTTTAATTTCATCCTACCCCTGAACTTCTGGTACTGTATTAGAGATGGAAGGATCATAACAGGACTGCCCTGTTGAAATATTAATGATGTCAGTGGGCATACAGTTACTCTACCTTAAATTAATGTCAAGCGGCCCAGACGGCTTTTTAAAATAAATACTATAAGACATTTTCTGATATCTTAACCTCTCATCTTCTGTCATTGTTTCATAACTGTATGTCTCTTTTAAAACTCACTTCAGAAAGGCCGTAGGCAATCATTGTCACTCTCCCTAAAGAGGGATCACATTCTTTGTTCAAACTACAGACCTACATCCTTACTTAATACTGATAGAAAATGAAAGACCAAAATGATGGCAAACACATTAGGGGAGGTTCTTCCTTCCATGATCCAACCTGACCGAGTGGGTTTTGTCTCTAAGAGACAAGTAACAGACACCACCAAGAGAAATTTCAATCTTATATATTATGCACGTTCTAAACAAATTCCCTTAGTTCTACTTTTTTTGGAGGCAGAGAAAGCCTTCGATAGACTAAATGGGAAATATAACCTCTAAGGCCTTATGTTCTTTATGAAGGATTTTTGGGGGCTGTATCTGCTCTGTACGACTACCCTACTGCAAGAGTCAATGCTGTGGGTTCCTCTCTGAACCTTTTCTCTTATCAAATGGTACTCGCCGGTGATGCCCCCATTAACCACTGATATTTGCATTGGCTTTTGAACCCTTAGCTATAAGCATAAGGAAGAATCCAGACATTTTGGGACATCAGTTGGGAGAGACTGAATATAAATTGAGTTTATTTTGCAGATGATATTCTTTTGATGTTAACTAATCCGCTGATTTCCCTAACAAATTTCCAAAAAAACATGACATACCTTTAGTACAATATCAGATTTCAAAATAAATGTCACTAAACTAAAGGCTCTTGCTATACTGTAGGTATGCATCAAGCTATGGAAGCAGCTCTCAAGACCTCTTTTTCTTACCGCTGGAAATATCTTTCATCAAATACTTGGGTATTTATATTACAAAGGACCCAGCTGATTTATACATGGAAAATGACCCCCTTTATTTAAGACACTTCTAACAGATTTGTACTCATGTGAAAAATTGTAGATTTCATAGCTGGGTAGAATTGCCAGGTTATTTGTTATATGTTTTCCAGGCCCTCCCCATGTCTCTCTCTCAGAGGGAATTGAATACTTTATAGTCAAAAATAAATACATTCATATGGATGGGGAAGAAAACAAGAACATCTATGACCAATTTGTAGAGAACATCAGTCAGGGGTGACTTGGTCCTCCCAAACTTTAACTTCTATCTGACCACACAATTCTCAGCTCTCGTTGACTGGCATGCCAACCCTGATCTCTAATGTTGGGTGGAAGTTGACAATGTACTATCCCCCACTCCCTTTACAAACATACTTTGGATACCCAATTAAAAACGCCCTGGAGAAATTGATGACATTCATCTTTTCTATTTCTCTTATTTTACTGGAATAAATTTGCCATGAGGGCTGGGCTAGCCTGGGACTTGCCTCCTATGTTACTACTACTTTCCAGTGTAAAATCTATGACAGGCTGCAAAACTGAGAGCTTTCTTGCTTGTTTTGAATCTTGATTGTCAAAATCTTTCACTGAATTCACTGAACAACAAATAAAATAGGATCTTCCCCACTCTGAGTTTTTCCGTTATCGCCAATTACGACATTTCACAAACTCATTGAATTTGCATGGTGGACGTTAGGTGGGATCACCTGCTTTGACAAACTGTAACTGTGCCTGAATTCTATCTTTATAGGAGACTGTATTTCTCTTCTATATAATATTTTACAGGATGTGTACCCAAATACTAATCTTTCATACATTCTACACTGGGAAAGAGAACTGGGCATGAATTTATCACTAGAGAAGTGAGAAGTTATCTCTAGTGATACATCTAAAAGTTCAATCTACAGAAATGTAAAGACAAATGGATATAAAGTTCTCTTTGTTTTGGTATCTAGTGACAGATAGAGCTGACAAATTGTTTCGGGAGTCCTCCAATAAATGCTGGAGAGGTTGTGGGAACGTTGGAACGATGCATCATATCCAAACAGATCGATATACTGTCTTCACACGTATTATCAGCATGTCGATGCACGATTGAGAATTACGTAATGCAGAAGGAACCTCCACCTTTGGCTGTGCTTTTACCAACATCGAGAGAGGTAAACCTTAAGGAACATCTAACAAGTTATCATTTTCTCCTATACTTCTGTTGAAAATGCTCTAAATAAACAGTTCTAAAATAAAAATGAGGGACTTTAGTACATTTTGAAATCGGCTTGGTTTGAGACGATTAAATGTACAGAGCACAGAAGACGAGGTGGCTGAGTGGTTAAGGCGATGGACTGCTAATCCATTGTGCTCTGCACGCATGGGTTCGAATCCCATCCTTGTCGTATGCTTTGTTTAATATCTGATAATTAAACATGTTTTTTAACGCTTGCCATATCTGTCAGTGACTCCATTTATTTTAATTTCATCCTACCCCTGAACTTCTGGTATTAGAGATGGAAGGATCATAACAGGACTGCCCTGTTGAAATATTAATGATGTCAGTGGGCATACAGTTACTCTACCTTAAATTAATGTCAAGCGGCCCAGACGGCTTTTTAAAATAAATACTATAAGACATTTTCTGATATCTTAACCTCTCATCTTCTGTCATTGTTTCATAGCTGTATGTCTCTTTTAAAACTCACTTCAGAAATGCCGTAGGCAATCATTGTCACTCTCCCTAAAGAGGGATCACATTCTTTGTTCAAACTACAGACCTACATCCTTACTTAATACTGATAGAAAATGAAAGACCAAAATGATGGCAAACACATTGGGGGAGGTTCTTCCTTCCATGATCCAACCTGACCTAGTGGGTTTTGTCTCTAAGAGACAAGTAACAGACACTACCAAGAGAAATTTCAATCTTATATATTATGCACGTTCTAAACAAATTCCCTTAGTTCTACTTTTTTTGGAGGCAGAGAAAGCCTTCGATAGACTAAATGGGAAATATAACCTCTAAGGACTTATGTTCTTTATGAAGGATTTTTGGGGGCTGTATCTGCTCTGTACGACTACCCTACTGCAAGAGTCAATGCTGTGGGTTCCTCTCTGAACCTTTTCTCTTATCAAATGGTACTCGCCGGTGATGCCCCCATTAACCACTGATATTTGCATTGGCTTTTGAACCCTTAGCTATAAGCATAAGGAAGAATCCAGACATTTTGGGACATCAGTTGGGAGAGACTGAATATAAATTGAGTTTATTTTGCAGATGATATTCTTTTAATGTTAACTAATCCACTGATTTCCCTAACAAATTTCCAAAAAAACATGACATACCTTTAGTACAATATCAGATTTCAAAATGAATGTCACTAAACTAAAGGCTCTTGCTATACTGTAGGTATGCATCAAGCTATGGAAGCAGCTCTCAAGACCCCTTTTTCTTACCGCTGGAAATATCTTTCATCAAATACTTGGGTATTTATATTACAAAGGACCCAGCTGATTTATACATGGAAAATGACCCCCTTTATTTAAGACACTTCTAACAGATTTGTACTCATGTGAAAAATTGTAGATTTCATAGCTGGGTAGAATTGCCAGGTTATTTGTTATATGTTTTCCAGGCCCTCCCCATGTCTATCTCTCAGAGGGAATTGAATACTTTATAGTCAAAAATAAATACATTCATATGGATGGGGAAGAAAACAAGAACATCTATGACCAATTTGTAGAGAACATCAGTCAGGGGTGACTTGGTCCTCCCAAACTTTAACTTCTATCTGACCACACAATTCTCAGCTCTCGTTGACTGGCATGCCAACCCTGATCTCTAATGTTGGGTGGAAGTTGACAATGTACTATCCCCCACTCCCTTTACAAACATACTTTGGATACCCAATTAAAAATGCCCTGGAGAAATTGATGACATTCATCTTTTCTATTTCTCTTATTTTACTGGAATAAATTTGCCATGAGGGCTGGGCTAGCCTGGGACTTGCCTCCTATGTTACTACTACTTTCCAGTGTAAAATCTATGACAGGCTGCAAAACTAAGAGCTTTCTTGCTTGTTTTGAATCTTGATTGTCAAAATCTTTCACTGAATTCACTGAACAACAAATAAAATAGGATCTTCCCCACTCTGAGTTTTTCCGTTATCTCCAATTACGACATTTCACAAACTCATTGAATTTGCATGGTGGACGTTAGGTGGGATCACCTGCTTTGACAAACTGTAACTGTGCCTGAATTCTATCTTTATAGGAGACTGTATTTCTCTTCTATATAATATTTTACAGGATGTGTACCCAAGTACTAATCTTTCATACATTCTACACTGGGAAAGAGAACTGGGCATAAATTTATCACTAGAGAAGTGAGAAGTTATCTCTAGTGATACATCTAAAAGTTCAATCTACAGAAATGTAAAGACAAATGGATATAAAGTTCTCTTTGTTTTGGTATCTAGTGACAGAGTTGACAAATTGTTTCGGGAGTCCTCCAATAGATGCTGCAGAGGTTGTGGGAACGATGCATCATATCCAAACAGATCGATATACTGTCTTCACACGTATTATCAGCATGTCGATGCACGATTGAGAATTACGTAATGCAGAAGGAACCTCCACCTTTGGCTGTGCTTTTACCAACATCGAGAGAGGTAAACCTTAAGGAACATCTAACAAGTTATCATTTTCTCCTATACTTCTGTTGAAAATGCTCTAAATAAACAGTTCTAAAATAAAAATTAGGGACTTTAGTACATTTTGAAATCGGCTTGGTTTGAGACGATTAAATGTGCAGAGCATAGAAGATGAGGTGGCCGAGTGGTTAAGGCGATGGACTGCTAATCCATTGTGCTCTGCACGCATGGGTTCGAATCCCATCCTCGTCGTATGCTTTGTTTAATATCTGATAATTAAACATGTTTATTAACGCTTGCCATATCTGTCAGTGACTCCATTTATTTTCATTTCATCCTACCCCTGAACTTCTAGTATTAGAGATGGAAGGATCATAACAGGACTGCCCTGTTGAAATATTAATGATGTCATTGGGCATACAGTTCCTCTACCTTAAATTAATGTCAAGCGGCCAAGAAGGCTTTTTAAAATAAATATTATAAGACATTTGCTGATATCTTAACCTCTCATCTTCTGTCATTGTTTCATAACTGTATGTCTCTTTTAAAACTCACTTCAGAAAGGCCGTAGGCAATCATTGTCACTCTCCCTAAAGAGGGATCACATTCTTTGTTCAAACTACAGACCTACATCCTTACTTAATACTGATAGAAAATGAAAGACCAAAATGATGGCAAACACATTGGGGGAGGTTCTTCCTTCCATGATCCAACCTGACCTAGTGGGTTTTGTCTCTAAGAGACAAGTAACAGACACCACCAAGAGAAATTTCAATCTTATATATTATGCACGTTCTAAACAAATTCCCATAGTTCTACTTTTTTTGGAGGCAGAGAAAGCCTTCGATAGACTAAATGGGAAATATAAACCTCTAAGGACTTATGTTCTTTATGAAGGATTTTTGGGGGCTGTATCTGCTCTGTACGACTACCCTACTGCAAGAGTCAATGCTGTGGGTTCCTCTCTGAACCTTTTCTCTTATCAAATGGTACTCGCCGGTGATGCCCCCATTAACCACTGATATTTGCATTGGCTTTTGAACCCTTAGCTATAAGCATAAGGAAGAATCCAGACATTTTGGGACATCAGTTGGGAGAGACTGAATATAAATTGAGTTTATTTTGCAGATGATATTCTTTAAATGTTAACTAATCCACTGATTTCCCTAACAAATTTCCAAAAAAACATGACATACCTTTAGTACAATATCAGATTTCAAAATGAATGTCACTAAACTAAAGGCTCTTGCTATACTGTAGGTATGCATCAAGCTATGGAAGCAGCTCTCAAGACCTCTTTTTCTTACCGCTGGAAATATCTTTCATCAAATACTTGGGTATTTATATTACAAAGGACCCAGCTGATTTATACATGGAAAATGACCCCCTTTATTTAAGACACTTCTAACAGATTTGTACTCATGTGAAAAATTGTAGATTTCATAGCTGGGTAGAATTGCCAGGTTATTTGTTATATGTTTTCCAGGCCCTCCCCATGTCTATCTCTCAGAGGGAATTGAATACTTTATAGTCAAAAATAAATACATTCATATGGATGGGGAAGAAAACAAGAACATCTATGACCAATTTGTAGAGAACATCAGTCAGGGGTGACTTGGTCCTCCCAAACTTTAACTTCTATCTGACCACACAATTCTCAGCTCTCGTTGACTGGCATGCCAACCCTGATCTCTAATGTTGGGTGGAAGTTGACAATGTACTATCCCCCACTCCCTTTACAAACATACTTTGGATACCCAATTAAAAACGCCCTGGAGAAATTGATGACATTCATCTTTTCTATTTCTCTTATTTTACTGGAATAAATTTGCCATGAGGGCTGGGCTAGCCTGGGACTTGCCTCCTATGTTACTACTACTTTCCAGTGTAAAATCTATGACAGGCTGCAAAACTAAGAGCTTTCTTGCTTGTTTTGAATCTTGATTGTCAAAATCTTTCACTGAATTCACTGAACAACAAATAAAATAGGATCTTCCCCACTCTGAGTTTTTCCGTTATCTCCAATTACGACATTTCACAAACTCATTGAATTTGCATGGTGGACGTTAGGTGGGATCACCTGCTTTGACAAACTGTAACTGTGCCTGAATTCTATCTTTATAGGAGACTGTATTTCTCTTCTATATAATATTTTACAGGATGTGTACCCTAGTACTAATCTTTCATACATTCTACACTGGGAAAGAGAACTGGGCATAAATTTATCACTAGAGAAGTGAGAAGTTATCTCTAGTGATACATCTAAAAGTTCAATCTACAGAAATGTAAAGACAAATGGATATTAAGTTCTCTTTGTTTTGGTATCTAGTGAAAGATAGAGTTGACAAATTGTTTCGGGAGTCCTCCAATAGATGCTGGAGAGGTTGTGGGAACGTTGGAACGATGCATCATATCCAAACAGATCAATATAGTCTTCACACGTATTATCAGCATGTCGATGCACGATTGAGAATTACGTAATGCAGAAGAAATCTCCACCTTTGGCTGTGCTTTTACCAACATCGAGAGAGGTAAACCTTAAGGAACATCTAACAAGTTATCATTTTCTCCTATACTTCTGTTGAAAATGCTCTAAATAAAGTTCTAAAATAAAAAATAGTGACTTTTTTTGCATGTATATGGGTGAGGATTCTGAAGACTGAAGGTATCGCTGGATAGTTCTTTGGGGTCTGTGTATGTATAATCCCTGTTGTATGTGAGCTGGTCTACGTGTATCTTTGCTGGTGTCCGCCTAGGTTTGCCTTTTGGGGGCATTCCTGCATCTGATGTCACTTCCGCATGCTCTTGTTCGCATCACTACCGGGTTATGCACTGCTCGTCTCTGGTAGTGTCTCTACACACAGCGATCTGCCTCTGCCCCTCTCACTGACTGGAATCTCAACGCGTTTCCCAGTTTACACTGCTTCTTCAGGAGAAAGTACCTTCCCTTAGTCTGTCTGTATTAATATAGCATGATACTTAAATTAATTCATCACTTGAATATACTAATAATCAGCAGTCAATCATATAAAAAAAGGTGCATGGAGAGGAGTAATACTACATTTGTTGATACATGATTATACAATATAAAACACAAAATGTATTTAATTAAAACTATTAATATTATTAAAGTAATGGTGTAAGTGAACTTCCAATCTGATGGGATATGTTACGTCAACATCAGAATTAATGAATTGTATGCAGTTACAAAATTAATAAAACCATAACTAAAACAGCGTTGGCTCATAATTTACAAAAAAAACCAGCATGTGCTCATAATTTACAAAAATTCATAGACAAAATGAACCCCAGCAACGCAGGGAATAAAATAGAGAGACAAAGAAGGTCAATTAGTGAGATGTACAGTATAAATCAATCCAATCTTAATAGATTTGTATTTTTCAAAAATGTGAATAGGGAGGAGAGAGATGTGCCAGCCATAATATAATTAGTATCCTTCAATATCTAGAAGCCGCTCACAGAAAAGTATATCTAAGGCAGATACTGATAATGTGGTACGGATAACTGAAAGCGTTACTTAGTGACCCTTCCACCTCTAAACTTTATCAATATACCAACAAATAAGTGGAAAGATCATATACATGGGGGAAATTAAATCATCGTGCCAATAAGCATGTAGGTAAAAGCATTTAATAGTGTTATCTGTTTTATGGGTTGCTGCAGGAGCTCCAATAAACTTCCCCAAAAGTCCTTCTTGCATGCTTAATCTAAAAAAGGGGCACACCACCCAAAAGAGAAAAATATGAAATGTACTTACTGATATTTTAATTTCTTGGAGTCCTCTACGGCAGCCATAACAGCTGGGAAATATTTCCTACTACTAGCTGGGGTGGGTCAAGAGTTCTGACACAGGTATAAAAGGAGATGTGGCCCAACCCTGAATAGTTATCATTTAGCTAAGCTACTTAAAAGCACAAAAAGCATAGAAAGGGAATATATATCAAATAAAAACAAAAATAAAGGAGGGAAGTAGGCTGCCATAGAGCAGGGGTGCGCAAACTTTTCCGTCTCAGTCTGCGTTCCCCTGCCTGCTCGCCAGCCCCCTACAAGTTTGACAGCCTTTTCTGACATCATGTGACCTCGTGTTGCCGTCACGTGACCTCGTGTTGCCGTCACGTGACCTCGCTGAGTCATTTGACGCTGCGTTGCCATGGTGATGCGTCGGCAGAAGCCACCGGAGACCAGGTAAGGTAATTACAGAGGCCTCGTGCGTGCTGGGTGGTTGTCTCTTGCATTTAATCTTAATGCTTTGGGGAAAAGCGCAGGGCCTCTCTAACCGCTGCGCCCATCCAGAACATTTCAAGCCCCTCAGTTTGAGCACCCTTGCCATAGAGGACTCAAAGAAATTAAAATATCCAAGTACATTTCATATCATCATCATCATCATCTATGGCAGCCATACCAGGTGGGATGTTTTAAAGCAGTTCAGTAGCTTGGGTGGGTACGTCCATAGTAGCTGAAGGAATTACGGACTGTAAAAGCGTCCTCACAAATTTCGCATTAGCCTAGGCCTGGAGATGTAATCTATAATGATTTGAGAAGGTGTGCATTGATGACCATATTCCTGCTTTGCAAATGTCCTCTGCAGTGTCTTGAGCCTTTTCCACCCTAGAAGTTGCCATAGCTCTTGTTGAATGAGATTTAATCGTCTGAAGTGGAACGTTGCCTATAGAAAGATAAGCTTTGCTGATAGCTGCTGTGGATCCACTTTGAAATGGATGTGGCTAAGGCTGCTTGCCCTTTTTTAGCATTCTAGAAGAGGATGGTATTGAAGACCAGATTGAGATCCCATGAAAACATAGGGGTTTTTATCCGTGGTTTGATTGTCATGGTTGCCTTGATGACTCTGGCGATAATAGAATTGAGAGGAATTTGTTTATTAAGAATAGCACCCAAGGCTGACACCTGTATTTTTAAGGAAGCAGGTTTGAGCCCTGTTTGAAATCCTAGTTGTGGAAACTGCAGGATCTGAAGAATTGTTGCTCGAAGTGGAGTAATGTCCTCTTTGTGGCACCAGTTAAAGAAGATCTTCCATATTCTGTAATATATAGCGGAGGTGACAGCTTTTCTGGAGTGAAGTATGGTATCAATCACCTGGTCTGAATAGTCCAATGCGCAAATGTCTCCTCTAAACCTCCACGCCATCGGAATACAGGATGCCCTGGCATCAGCAGGGCAGGAAGTGGAGGACGCCTCCATGAAGTGTCTATGGAAAGATTCATTAGGTCTGCCGTCTAGGTCAATGAGGTGCTATCAGTATAGCATTTGCCTTGTCTCTTGATTTATTTTGATTATCACCAATTGGGAATAACGGAATGGGAGGAAACACGTATATGAGAGGGAATGTCCATATGACTAATATGGCATCCCAAATAATGGCTTTGGGATCTTACCAGCTTGAGCCAAAAGTAAGCAACCTTCTGGTTTGCTCTGAAAGCCATCAATCTATTGTTGTAAGGCCCCATCATTGTACTATGTCCATAAATGTGAGGGAAACAACTCCCATTCTCCGGCTCAAGAAGTCTGCCTTTATATTTTTGTCTGCTGAAATATGTTGCTGAAAGGCGAGAACTGTTTTTTCTGCCCATATCAGGATCCTAGAGACCTCTCTGAGAACTTTTATACTTTGTGTGCCCCCTTGTCAGTTGATATAGGTCACTGCTGAATGGACTGGACTGCTTTAGGACTGGACTCATTCTTTGAATCGCGTGTATATGGAATCATGGATCTTCCTTCCTGAAGGTTCTTTCACTTGATCCACCAACAAAGGCTTTGTCTTGTGGTTTGGATGGGCAGGATGAGGGAGCGGGATACACAGTATGCAAAAGAATAAAGAAGTATATAGTGCAATATTGTTTGATAAAAACGACTGGTGGTGCTTAAAAAGTCCAAAGGTTATACTCACATAAGTGTGAATAAATTGGGTATATCACACTCAGGTGTGCAGGAACAGGTACGGTGTATAGCAGGTGACCTCCTAGTTGAGATGCTATGTGGGTGTAAAAATGTGCAATTAAAATAAGCATAAAGCGAATATCTCAGAGCGACGACGTTCTCATCACCCCTCTCTCACGATCGAGTCCACGCCGATTAGCACAGGTGTCGGGCAGGTGCTGCTTCCTAAAGCGGCCACTGGAAACAACAACTGAACGCAACAGGGCTCTCTCTCAGTGCTGCTCCTTCTCCAACTGGATTCTACGCGTTTTGCTAGACACACGAGCTTCGTCAGGGATCCGAACAATATTGCACTATATACTTCTTTATTATTTTGCATACTGTGTATCCCGCTCCCTCATCCTGCCCGTCCACTACACTTCAAGAAGAAAAGAAGACTTTTTCTATGTGAAGGTTGAGTGGGGTCTCGTTTGCTTTCTTTTTATTATTACTATAATTTTCCCTAATGTTCTACTCTGTGTGATCTGTCCTTTGGTTGGAGTGTCATTTCTGCTTCTCACCACAGCGGCTCTCTTATTACAGATTACACAGAGTAGAACATTAGGCAAAATTATAGTATATATAATATAATTTATTTTTTTACTGTATTATTTCAGACACACTGTCAAGCGCCAGTCCTGTTATTTTGGTTTTGTATATTTGTTGTGTGGATGCCAACAGAGGAATTGTGTTGTGGTGTTGGAAACTTGATCCTCTGTGTGCTAGAAAAAGGGGGCAAAAAGCACTACAACCAGTGAACTCTGTGATGAATATCAAACGATTAATAATAATAATAATGATGTGCATATAATAAATATAAAACAGGCTAAATGTTGCTGCTCCAACCATCACTGTGTGCTCAGTCTATAAAAATAAATAAATCTGATTTTCTTATGCGCTCCATATATTCAGAAAATTGTAGCCTTCTCAGATGGAATCTGACCTATGGAACCACATCTATGACTGAGCTTAGAAGCCCTATGGAGGCGGACTAAATGTAGTCGGGATGGACGATTAATGTTTTGGAAATAGTGAATTTTTCCAATGATAGTGGTCACTTTTAATGGGGGTAAGGACACTATCCCCTGTTGCGTATTTAACAGAACCCTAAGAAACTGGATCATATTGCTCTTTTTTGTATAAATGATCCATTTGTAGTCTTCTAGTTCTTTGCGGACCAGCTGGGCATGAAGCTGTGCCAGGTGTTGTTGAAGCTATGCTGCAATTGCCACCATTACGTTGGTAAACGTTCGAGGTGCTGTCCCAGTTTTTTTAAAAGACCTAGTATGGTCTATAGACCTTGACCTCCTAAAAATTGAATCCCATACCACCGTGCAGATCAGCCCTCTACCTGACTTCTTATCCTGAAACACATACCTAGGGGCTCTGCAAACTTGGTAGAGAAAGTGGTCTTCCCTCGTGGAGCACTTCAAAGCAGCCAGTTTTCGGAGAGGAGCAGACAGCCAAACCCCTATGCCATCCAAAAGGTAATCCATGTTTCTAAAACTTAAAGAAAGGGAACTAAAGTTAAATTTTTTAGTAGAATAAGAAAAACTAAGGCCATACCTCCTTTTATATCTGCGTCAGAACTCTACCAACCCCAGATAGGAGGAGGAGCTATATCCCAGCTGTTATAACCGCCATAAAGGATGATGATGAAAAATCAAATATAGTGTAGAATTAAAAAGAAAATAAAAAATATGAAAAAACTCGAGCAACATGGGGACCTTGCCGACTGGTCCTTTGCATCTTATGTCACGTTTTCGGGAAGTGCTCGCATAGATAGTACTTAAGAAATCCCATACAACAAGTAATACTTCTACTGCAGAAGCAAAATTATTTGTGAAACGTGTTGGGCTGCCCAACAGAACCCATTTTTCTGAGACGCTAGAATCGTAAGCAAGACGAGTACTTCCAGAAAACAGGATATAGTACGCGGAAGATGAGCCAGCAAGTCCCCATGCAGACTCTCTATCCATCACATACATGATTGTATATGTAAGTTATACCTTGCGTTTTTGTGAGTGTATACATTCCCTTTGTACTTTTTAAAACATGGTTTGTGACATATTACACAAGGTTTCTTCCTGTTCTTTTATTTGTCTGGATCCTATCTGTCCAATTTAGGAACTTCACAATATATCCTGCTAAGGCATCTCAAACATCCTATAGAAGATATGTTCTACTATGCCTGAAATTCTCTGAGAATCCATAACTCTATGGATACACCAGCCTTTTTTCACAATTGTTTTTTTTATTCTACACTATATTTGATTTTTTTTTCTTTTGGCGTGAATTTTTTTTTTTTTAGGAAGAATACAAGGACGACTTGGAGAAGTTAGTTGGGCAGCAACCCAAAAACACCTACACCAACACCTACAGGTATTAATTTAAAAGTTTGTTTATGCTTTTACCTTCATACTTAATGACACTTATTTGTGGGTAGATTTATCACGTTTACACATTTAGAGCTGGGAGGATCACCAAGTAGTGCTCTCAGTTATTTCTATTGTGTAATTCGTTTAATGGGGTATTGTATCCGAATGTTGGATCTTTGCGTCTGATTGAGTGTTATTTCCAGAATATGTAGGATTTTCTTGGGATGGATGAATAGCACCATATTCCACACTCTGTATCTGGAAGTGCCTCTTTTCATTCAGAACGTTTGGCACTCCTTTTTCTGTGACATCTTCACCATCATCGCTCTCCTGAAAGAAAAGAGGTTTAAACAGATGGTTGTAATGTCTCCATATGGATGTTTTTTTTCCCCAAACATTACTCTTTACTGACAGAGTTCAAAACAATACATTCCAAGCACCTCTAGCAAATAAATAAATAAATAACCGGGTTATCCACGAACCGGTTCTTAACCTATGACAGAGACTGAAACTGGCCTCCAAATGCACCCAGTGCCAGCTCTGAAAGAACTTATCTTCTTTTACCTGTGTACTGGAAACTAAACTGTAGCTTGGTACTAACACATTGAGGCTTAAATGTCACGGGAGACCAAGACTTATGCACAAATTAATACCGGGATTCTGCACTGAGCACACAAGTTGAGTAAAATAAATTGTAATTTATTTCTTTTCAGACAGACACACAAATCTTCACAATATACACTCAATAAAACACTTACTGGGATGGGGGAATTAAATCAATTGTCCTTGGAACTAAACAAAGTCTCTGGGCACCCCTGCAAGTGGGTGCGCACATTGATCCATGTAGCAGTTCCTGGCTAGGGGCACAAGTTGCCACCCCTATATTTCCGCCAAAAGAAATAAATTTGTTCAGTCCTTACAGGGTTCGTTCGGGAACCCATAGCTCTAACGAATTCCAGAAGAGGGGGATGATCCTTGGTTACGATATTATTAACCCCTCACACTCAGAAACCGCTGACGCTGGAACTTGGTAAGTCATTGTTAAATCAGGTGAATCTGACTGGGACTGGGCTGCAGGCATTTTTGTAGGGTTATGTGTCGTATACCTAACATATGCACCCAATCCTCTCTGCAGGGTGTCTGAAGTACAGAGTTGAGAAATCCCTCAGTTCATTCATCCTTAACATACTTGCATGTTAAAGGATTTATTCCCGTGCTGACAGAAAAAACTTCCCGTCTCTCCATTTAAAACCAACAGCAAAACACAGTTTATTAATAAAGTATGTTCTGCTTATGCCACTACTATAAACTTTATATGTGTGTGTATGGGTTCTTTATTACTAGCAGCACTCCAAAAATTAAAGTGCTAGCTCACTCCTATCGCGAGTTAGCTTATTTCATTGAATGGGCTATGATGTGGTATTGCGGTTTCACATAATTCCCACGTCTTTCAAGTTAAGAAGTTAACAAGGTAAGGGATACATTTTAACAGAAACCACTTCAGCTAGACCACTTAATCAATTAACCTTGCGGTTGCGAGGTCTAGGGCTTAGAAAGCGATACCTATGTTTCAAAGCGCTCGCAACACTCCCTTGTGTCGCAAAACCAATTGGCACAGTTCATATACAATTCTATTACTGCAGCTAGGGATTGAAATGCAAAATGGGGACAATAAAGATGGTGTAGGGGAAAACAGATCAGTGTGGTGCACATACAGTTAACCTCTTCAGTCCCAATGCGATTTAGGGTTAATCAGCCGGGTATAATGCCTTTATTATTGGCCTGATTAACCCCCTATCGCCCCATTAAACCCTGTCACGGGAGACCAGGACTTTTTACAAATTGATACCGGGATCATTCAATATGCAAAACAAGACAGTGAAATAAAATGGGGTTTATTTGAATAAAACATCGGAAACACAACAGAAATACAAAAGACAGAAATATACAAACTGGGGATTGAGATCTAGCTTTTCCTAGGTGCAGGGTGCCTACGTGCAGGGCGCTTATCCTGATCTGGACCTTGTCCTGGACTGAGATTCGATAGAAAATCCTGACCGGAACCTTGTCCTGATCGTCCTGGAACTGATTTTGGCAAGAAATCCTGACCGCGACCGCTATGTTCTAAAATGAGAACTTGGTCCTTGCGTCTAACTTAGTGTCCCCAGGGCAGACTTTCCTAACTCCAAATGAAGCCGATTTCTCTGCTATTTTGAACAGAGCTTTGAAAAGCCTGCCCACGCTGCATTGACTCAAGCCACAAGATTTTCTGGTTCTCTGACTGGGGCTTCTCCTTACATACCCTCCACAGAGCTATGTTCAGCATGGAGGAAGGAAGAGCGACCAATTAGAGCATGGGAACCCAATCCCACTAGCCAACAGAAACAGGGGCTCGTCTCTTGGCTGACATCAGAGGAGGAGGCATGCCAAGCTGGCTCGAAAAGCCGGGTGAGCGAGAAATATGATTTAGCCCAGGGGAGCGCAAACTTTTAGTGCTGCGCCCCCTGTCTCTTTCCCACGACTCTCGCGACCCCCCCCGCCTACCTTCATCCGCGCCTGATGACGCTGCGGAGTCATGTGACGTCACGTCACCTGCGGCGTCATTTGACGCGTGTGATGTCACTTCACATGTTGCCATGGCGACGCAACACAGCCGGCTGAATCCCGGTAAGTAAACAGTTGCAGGGGCCTCATGCGATCCCCCGGGGCCTCTGCATCTGCCGGCGGCCCCCCAGCAAAATCTCCCGCCCCCCTTTGTTCTCCGAACTTGGCAATTCGACCTTCCTTGCCCCCCAAACGGTATTCTCACCTCTGGACATCCTCTCCTCTTTGAACTACGGACTCTATACCGACATGCTGATGCCCTGGCTGACTGTATAGAGCCTTATAACAAAATGTATAAAACATTATAAAGTACCCTTTAAGAAACTATGGACTTTGGGGAACCTTATACTCATTAGGGAAATGGATTTGGGATATTTGGGCTTGAAACTCAGGAGTCTGGGGGACACCTGGTTGCACCGGTGTAATTCACCCCGCATACCGGCAAATTATGCCTGCTCGCCTGAGAGAATTAAAGGACTACCAGTAACTTCGGCCCCTGAACTCCTGCAAACAAAATAAATGTATTTCTACCCAAATACCCCACGTAAAACTTACACATACGAAGTTTCACCGTTCTAGGGCCAAAGTAACATGAAATCTGAAAAAAGCCGGGGTCACTTTATTTTTCACATGTATAATCCCTGGCCCCTGGCTTGTGGTGCCATTTAGCTGCCAGGGACTCCACGGTTTCAGGGGTAACGAGAGGGCGTAACCTTTATTGTATAGCCAGGTTACCCCCTTCTGTTACAAACCCTTTACACAAAGTCCCTTGATCACTACAAATACTCATGACTTACTAATCTAATGGAACAGAAACCTTAACTACTTTTGATCTGATAACAAACCTGACCAGGTGACCAGATAACGAGATAACGGACAGCATGACAGTGAATGACAAATATATAATAGATACTGCTTTGTTAGAAACTGTTAGGTCTGACCACTAACTACAGACCAGAATGATACAGCAGTAATAAGTCAATCGGTAGAAGTATATCTGGCACACATCTTACTTGAGCAAAATAGAGTAATCAGCCGGTGCTCACTGGATCAAGGGAAGTCCCATACAAAGGCACTACAGAAAAGAAGATCCTGGCACTCAGTCTTAGCAACATGAAGATTTATTCACAGCCAAAAGGTCCAACGTTTCAACTGCACATGCAGCATCTTTCTCAAGGTGAGGGCTATTAATAATAGTAAAAACATACACATATATACAGTATACCCATACCTTCCCTCCAATGATGCGCTGCAGGTGTAGAGTTGGCGCGACACTGTGATGTCACGGGCGCGACGGAGGTCCGCGTATGCGCGACACAAAGTACACACCACTGCGCACCCAGCAGATGCGCGCAGCATACCGACAAAGCACCTGGCATCACTGCAGTCCTCAGAGTTCCTCCCCCCATGTTGTCATAGTGACTGGATGTAAACAACCACATCCAGTCTCATGACAGAAAGCAGCACATCATTAGGCTGCGGTCCCAGTCACCGCCACAGCGCACGGCTCGGCGTGCGCTGTGCTATCAAGCCCCGCCCCCCCAGTCCGGCCGGTCCCAGTCCCTACCTTCACCGCTGGGGAAAGGTGCGCGACAGGTTTTCAGGGAGGCAGGAGAATTTGACCTCGACATCTGCGACGGGGGCGTGGGCGGTTCAGCCAATAAGAGCGAACCAGCCGCGGGACGTCATGGCCACGCCCCTGCAAACCCACAGCCACGCCCCCTTCCGTCGCAAACCTTCCCTCGCCCCCCCGCCGGGCGCACGTGCCACAGTGAAGACTGGGGACTCAGCCTTAAAGGCACAACCCAGCAGTGTAACAGACACAGAAATACCTACTAATAGCTACCTATGTACCACCATAAATACCCAAAAATAAGGTTGTAGACCCATAAGTATATAAAAAACAAAACATATACCACGGTAATAAATATATGTAAGTGTAAAATAAACAATAAATATGTGACCATAGTGCAATAAATAGTACCCAGAACAAAAAGACTCACAGGACAACAATAACAAACAACATACAGACAAACATAAATGAAGTGTCTAAGGGATAGATCTAACCACTTATAAACAACAAGTCATCCCATAAGAATGTTGAATATACACATGAATGAAATTTCCAGTAGGACTAACAATGAAATTGAAGATAAAAGAAGATGGCAGACGCACAGATCCATTGCTGCAACAACATAGTCATCGCCTGTCGAGAAAACATTTTAAGTTAAGCTGTTCGTTAAGTCCACCTCCGTTATACATCCGCAAAAAATGTATCCAATACTCCTCACGTCTAAGTAATGTTGTGTCCCTGTCTATAGCCCCCCTCCGTGCTGGTACTATCTCAATCCCCATAACCCTCAGAGCTGAAATAGGATGTTTGTGTAGTACACAATGCTATATTCCCTACTACATATAGTAGAGCGAGCAACTTTCTTAAGGCCACACTTAAACACTGGCATATTTTACAAAAAGACCCAATTTTAGGTGATATTTGTCAGGAACCCCCCATGCTAGCATACAGGAGGGGTCAGAATGTTTCTGATAATATTTTTTATCATCAGATTTTATCAATTTATCAGAATCAACATTTTTTGAGTCAGGGTAAGCCAGGCAATTACAGGTGTTGCAGTTGTTCTATATGTAAATAGGCTCTGTTTAGGTGATACATTTTGTCATCCTCATACAGGGAGGAATATTGCTAGTAAGCAGAGGATCACGTGTAGGTCTACACATGTTGTATATTTTATTAAATGTCCGAAGGGGCTCTTATATGTCAGTAAGACGACTAGAATGCTCAAGCAACGTTTTATTGAGCATAAGAGCGTATTAAATAAAGGTACAGAGCCCACAGTACTTGTACAGAATTGTGTTAAACACATTTTTAATGTTTCTAATGTAGGAACCATTTCCAAAGTGACAGCCCCCTTCCCCTTTCTGACAGGCTCTGGCTCTTCAGACCCACCCTCTCTCTAGCAGTGAACCAATTGTATCTAGTAACTGCCCAGTCAATCATATTCCAGGAACTACATTGCCCAAAATGCTGTGCAAGAACTGAATTAAATAACCCAGAGCAAGCGATCGATTGTGCAGATTGTATTGATGCATATATTGAATGGGAAAAAAATATATATATTTGGTTTGGGCTATTATTCTATCCTCCTCCTGGCCGTAATCCCTGCATAAGGGCAGGTTTGCCAGGAATCATCGTGGGTTTTCCCTACTTCAGGCAGTACACTGAGGCAGTGAAGGCAGGTCACCAGACTCTGTGTCCAATCAAGAGACACAGGGGCGGTGCCTGTTAGAGCTACATAGGGTATTGCCATTGTCTATTTAGTGGTCTTTTGAGAGTCTGTCCTTGGAGTGGAAGGGACATGGGTGACATAGACCAAGCTACCAGGACTGGCTAGCTTGAGGCCTCCCTCCGGGAAGGGAGAGTGTGCACCCCATGCCTCCTACCCTGCTTTTGGGGGTAGGGCAGGGGTGGGGAACGTCCGGTCCGCGAGCCGTATATGGCCCGCAAAATTATTTGGTCCGGCCCCCGGGAGTCAGGGAGCCCGACCGTGCCCCTAGATAAATCCGTCGCCCACCCGGCGAGGCGCCTGCAAGCCTGCAAGAAAGGTTTAAACAAAAAAAACAAAACCTCCCCCTCTCCTGATTGGCTGCCCGTGCTGTCACTCTGCCAAGATTTTTTTTTTTGGCCCGCCTCTTCCTGCATGGAGCAAGTGTAGGGTGCAAGCCGGGTCTCCCCTTCCCTTAGCACTGCCCCCCTCCCTTCTCTCCTCCAGTAATGCCGGGTCCTCCCCTTCCTTAGGCTCCGCCCCTCCCTTTAGGCTCCACGGGCCTGCCAGTCTCTTATCTGCACTGGCTACCTATGCTGCTCCAGCAGCCCATCCCCAGGTAACCCACATGCCCCCTTATACCCCCTCCCAGGCACCTTACCCACCCCAAGGGGGGGAGAGACCTTATTTTTGTGTGTGTTTGCAGAGGTGGGCTTATTGTGTGTGTGTGTGTGTGTGTGTGTCACTGTCTGTGTGTGTCACTGTCTGTGTGTGTCACTGTCTGTGTGTGTGTCACCAGTGTGTGTGTGTCACTGTCACTGTGTGAGTGTTTCACTGTCTGTGTGTGTCTGTGTGTGTGTGTCACTGTCTGTGTGTGTGTGTGTCACTGTCTGTGTGTGTGTGTGTGTCACTGTCTCTGTGTGTGTGTGTGTGTCATTGTCTCTGTGTGTGTGTCACTGTCTCTGTGTGTGTGTGTGTGTGTGTGTGTGTGTGTGTGTGTCACTGTCTCCGTGTGTGTGTCACTGTCACTGTGTGTGGCTGTATCCTTCCCTCCAAATTCCATCAACATGGCTGCGCGACGTCACGTAATGCACATTGCCATAACAACGAGACGCTCCATGACGTCACGCGGCATCAAGTTGACATGACAACAGGACGTATTATGGTGCAGAGACATCACGAGATGCCACATTGTCATGGCAACATGTCACCGCCTGACGTCAATGTCTCGTTGTCATGGCAACAGGGTGCGTCATGTGATGTAATTTGTTTTATAAAAAATTTTTTAATGTGTCCCGGTTTTTCATTTTGAAAATCTGTTCACCCTAAGCAAGTGGTAAGTCTGCTCCATGCCTCCCCCTTGCTCCGTTCCCCTGCCCCCCCAGGCGCACGTCCAAGTCCAGAGCAGCAGCAGCAGCCGCCTGAGGTGATTAAGGACCTTAGTATCACCAGGGCGGCGTGGGTAAGCAGCGCTCTGGGGGGGGAGGGGTATAAGAGTAGTGGGGCTTGGGGGATGGGGGGGGAGGGGATATAAGAGGAGTGGGGGATGGGTGGGGGGAGGGGGTATGAGGAGTGAGGCTTGGGGGAGGGGGTATAAGAGGGATGGGGAAGGGGGTATAAGAGGCTTGGGGGATGGAAGAACGAGTCTGCGGAGGGAGAGACACCTCACTACCGTCTCTCTCCTCCCCACACCGGGTAGCAGCTGCGGAGGAGGGCACCTGCTCCGCAGTGCCGCAGTGTAAGGTGAGAGGGAGCCACGCAGGGCCCTGACAGGGGGAGGGCAGGAGGGCACTGGGACACCACCAGGCCTGTCACTCAGTCACTGAGTGACACCTAATCCCAGCATCATTGGTCTCCTTGACTTCAATACCTGTTGTATGATTAACTTTTGCAGACCCCCCCCCCCCCAATGATCTGTGCCCCATAAAATGACTCAGTGTGATCTAAGCTGTCAGACCGTCCCTCATGCATCTCAAATTGACACTTCTTGCAGCTGATTGTTATTCTTGTTTAGAGAGTGTCTGAAAGTGAGTAAGAGTGAGTGTATGAGTGAGGGTCTGAGAGAGTGTGTGATTTCCCCCCCCCTGTTCCGATTTCTCCATGTGTGTGAATACAGACACCAACCCACAGTCAGTCACCCACCACCCAAGTGTCAGTCACCCACCCAAGTGTCAGTCAGTCAGTCACCCACCCAAGTGTCAGTCAGTCAGTCAGTCACCCACCCAAGTGTCAGTCAATCAGTCACCCACCCAAGTGTCAGTCAGTCACCCACCCAAGTGTCAGTCAGTCACCCACCCAAGTGTCAGTCAGTCACCCACCCAAACCTGGAAAACCAGTAGCAACATCATCAATACCAGCTAACATCACACGCCTCACCAAAGAGAAGCAGTACAAGCCATCACATTAGTGGTGAGTTAATTAAATGTTTGACCAAATATAGCAGGCTAATTTTTAAGTTGATCATTTTGTATGGCCCGCGAATGATGTTATAAATATCCAAATGGCCTTTGGCAGAAAAAAGGTTCCCCACCCCTGGGGTAGGGGAAGAGATAGACCCACTCTGGGTGCCCTAGGCCTGGAGTGGTGTCAGGGACATCCTAATGGAGGACAGCCTGCTGTGCAACTGTCTGCTGAGGAAGAGAGAGTGAATAAAGAGCTTGCACTTTTATATAAACTCCTGCCTGAGAGTGAAGTGTATCGGGAGGAGGGGGAAGGAGAACGCTCGTGGGTACTTCACCCCATACTGCTGGGGGCTGCAGGAGATGGAAGCGCTGCACCAGTAGAGAAGACAGAGGCACAACCCCAGAAGTCTGTCCTGTTCTCCCCCATGTCATCTCGGGAGACTCAGGGCCCCCTGTTGCCAGCAGGTACGCACCACACAGAGACATGTAGCCAGAGCATTAGACTCCCTAGGAGACCCTATCTGAGATGGGGTGGGGGAAAGAGGGTTACATATTTTTTTTTAAACGGCAGCTTGAGCTACAGCTTTAACTGCCCTTACTGTAAAGAACCCTTTCCTTTGTTGCTGGTGAAAACGCATTTCCTCCAACCTTAAGGGATGGCCCAAAGTCCTTTGTACTGCCCTTAGAATGAATAGTTCATTTGAAAGCTCCTTGTACTGTCCCCGAATATATTTGTATATACTCATCATATCCCCTCTTAGACGCCTCTTTTCTAATGTAAATTAATCTAATTTAGCTAGCCTCTCCTCATAAATCAGATTATCCATCCTCTTTATTATTTTGGTGGCTCTTCTCTGCACTCTCTCTAGTTCCATAATGTATTTTCTAAGTAGTGGTGCCCAAAATTGTACTCCATATTCAAGGTGTGGTCTTACAAATGCTTTGTAAAGGGGCATAATTATGTTTACTTCCCTTCCATCATTGCCCGTTTAATGCAAGATAAGATCTGGTTTCCCTTTGCAGCTACTGCAAGATTACATTTATCTGTATTAGACCTCGTCTGCCATTTACCTGCCCAAGGTTCCAGTCTCTCCAAGTCCTTCTGAAGAGAAATTACATCCTGCTCTGATTCTATTACCATACACAATTGGGTATCATTAGCATAGATGGAGACCTTGCTTTTGATGCCAACCTCTAGGTCATTAACAAACAAGTTAAAAAGCAGGGGTCTCAGTACCTGAAAAAGTTCCATCATGACAACCCTCTGTTGTCTGTCCTTTAACCAGTTTTCAATCCAGTTTACTTAGCAAAATTGAGGTTATTAACCCATTGGCTATTAGCTATTAGAGCTCCACAAGCCTCTCCATAGTCTTAACAGGTCACTATACAAACATCTTGTTTCTTCCTGGTGTTTTACCTTGTTTGACCACTTGCACAGTTATTTGCACATTTATACACTGCCCCGATTTTTTTTTTTGCCATCTCATTTTAATATACCCCTTAAAAGTTATGTTGTAATTTCTTTAGGTGTTCATCTATAATGCAACTCTTTTGGTTGGTTTGTGATCCCTTGCACAGACCTCCCTTCCAGTATTGGAATTACAGCAGGGCCCCCGCTTCCCGGTGCCCCGCTTTTTGGCGATCAGCAGAAACGGCGGTGCCGAGAAGGGAGCCACCATGTCCGCGCATGAGCAGAACGGCCGGTTCAGGGTCGCGCATGCGCAGAACGGGCCGGTCTGGGGTCACGCATGCACAGAATGGAGGGGTTTCCTGCTGTCGCGCATGCGCAGAACGGCGCATTGCTGGTCTACACATGCGCACCTAACGAAAATCGCCGGTACCGCTTTCCGGCGATTTTCGCTTTACGGTGGGTTCTCAGAACGGAACCCGCAGTATTAGTGGGGCCTTCCTGTACTTTGTTTGCGTAGGTAGCACCCTTATAATTTCCTGTCAATCAATCACGCAATTTATATATATTGAGATACTGCTGAGCAGTGCATCCCCCTTTTTGTGTTTATATATATATTTTTTATAATTCTGGGGGGGAATGCTCAATATAAAAGTGTCTCATGTTCACCAAGGATTTTGATACAAAGGTTATACAAAAGCAATACTGCAGAGAAACAGTATCAGAGTTTCTAAAGCATGGCCTGTCATTCAAAACCTTCCATTTGTTACCTCGTCTTCTCTCCTGTAATATTCATCAATGGCATATTGGTATTTAGGAACATTCAGGCCAAACAGGTTTGCCAGCCTCCCTCCAAGGAATTCACAGGCTAGAAAAAAATAGTATATAGAATATGTTAGTCACACTGGTTATTCCTCTATTTTACGATTATGTTTCCTTAATATAAGGCATCACTCTGTTAAGATAATATATAGATTATATATATTCTCCCAGTTCTAGATGTTGATAAAATAATTACCATTAGATCTCCCCTACTTGCCTAGGAGAACTACATGGCTCTAAGTGCATAAATCTTTGCTTTTAGAATGGTTATATTAGTTAACGGAAGCCAATTAAGATAGTTCAAAAAGTTTGTTGTTTGCTATTTATGTAGCATTGCCCCTTTGAAGGTACAATCCATATCAATGTTATTCTGCATTACGTTATTGGGTCCCAGATAGCTGCTCAAACTGTTTGCAGTTGTTGGTTCGCATGAGTGACTGCCACCAAAATGCAGTGACCACTCGAGTTAGTGGTTATTAGAGAGAAGGGATGGATGGACAGCCAATAAGCAGAGTGAGAAATGCCATATTTTGTGAAAATAAATGTTAACACCTTTGCTAACGTAAACGCAAGTAACTCTTTGCTCAACAAAGTGTTGGCCCCTGTCCATTTTTTTAGTGATACTCTGCCCAATTACAAAATACAGTGTATATATATATATTTAAGCATCCGTAGTAGTGATACTCTGATACCCCCTAGTACCATCACATTTCGACCATTGGTTAAAAAACACTTTCTCTGTGTATCTCAAGATGTTCTAGAATGAATATGATGGATGTTAATGGTTTATTATCTTTAAAAACAAAATGAACAAAATAAAACAGTTTTTGCGGTGAGTAAGTGAAGAGCACATATTTTACTCCTAAGGCCCAGGCCATGGTTAGTGCTTGCTTGCTTAAGCGTGCTCTTGCTTGCTGATGCTTGCCACTGACCCCCTACAGCCGCAATTAAAGCGGCTTTAGTAGGGGCTCGCACATGCTTTCCGTTGCTTGCTGAGGCGCGCTTGAACAGAGCCGACAGTGAAATTTTAAATTCACGCGCTGACTCTGCTCACATGACGCCTCAGCAACCAATGGAAGGAGAGCAGGGAAATGTGAATGTTTTACTTATTGTCTGGCGCCAGCGGAGTGAGTGAGTGTGTGTGTGCGCATGTATGTGTGTGTATGTATGTGTGTATGTGCATGTATGTGTGTGTGTGCATGTATGTGTGTGTGTGCATGTGTGTGTATGTATGTGTGTGTGTGTGTGTGTATGTATGTGTATGTGTGTATGTGTATGTGTGTGCGTGTGTGCGAATGTGTGTATGTGTGTATGTGTGTATGTGTGTATGTGTGTATGTGTGTATGTGTGTATGTGTGTATGTGTGTATGTGTGTATGTGTGTGTGTACCAGTGTGTATGTGTCTGTGTGGTGTGTGTGTGTGTATGTGTGTGTGCATGTGTGTATGTGTGTGTGCATGTGTGTATGTGTGTATGTGTGTGTGCATGTGTGTGTGCGTGCATGTGTGTGTGTGTATGCATATGCGTGTGTGTGCATGTGCGTGTGCGTGCATGTGCGCATGTGTGTGTGCACCAGTGTGTATGTGTCTGTGTGGTGTGTGATGTGTGTGCGTGTGCGTGTGCGCGTGAATATATTTATCAAAGTTGCACAATGTTAATAAATAATTTATTCTCATGTCTTTTTTTTTATTTTTAAAATATTATATAATACACACACACACACACACACACACACACACACACACACACACACACACACACACACACACACACACACACACACACAGGTTCCCCAGTGACACACAAACACACAGACCACTTCAAAGTGACACAAACACACACTGATGGCTACCAAGTGACACACACACAGTGATACCCGCCTCCCAAGCTGTCTCCTCTGCCAGGACAGCAAAAAGCTCCTGGTAGAGCGAGCGGCAGCAAGCAAGAGCGAGCAGCAGCACCTAAGCGCTTACTATGTCCGAGGCCTAAAAGAACCCAGGAATGGGCGTGGTCAGTGTAACCAGCCTCACAAAAGGTTGAAACAGCTTTCTGTGGGAAGGGTTACTGGCTATGTATTGCTTTAACCGAGGCTGTGCTGAAAAGCTGTATAACACAGTATAAGCTTATAGGGTAGGCTTACCATACGTACCGGTTTAAAGGGAACAGTACCGTTTTTTTTTTCATATTTCCCGACCGTCCCGTCGTTTTAATATAAATGATAATTTTGTCCCGTTTTAAATAAACTATATATAGTTTTAAATTTTTTGTAAAAAACTGAACCCGGGTTGTTTATTTCTCATAAGGCTCTATGCTAATAATGCGTATAATATAGGGGTCCATGTTAAAATGGATAAGAAGCAAAAGGTGACACTGAATATCATTACCCAGAATCCCTGGCTGCAGTGAAAGCTTTGTATGCCAAGATAGAATGGCGGAAGGAAGCGGTGCAGACCTGTCAGACATGCGAATGTACCCACAAGTGGTATTTTATTAGCTGTACACGTATGGTGGAGGGTTTGTCACTTTCTTCCCCACCATAACTGATTATTTAATGTGTAGAAAAATCATAAAAGATATCATTATTTATAATATTGTTTTTCTATTTACAACATATAAAATTGAATAGTACTTGGGAATTTTGCAATAACATTTTTTTTTTTTTAAATTATGTTTTAAAAGGAAAATGTAAAGGCAATTTAAAACAAGCATATTTTGGGGGGAGAACACATGATAAGACTGCCCCTTGAAGCTTTTCTATTGGAACTAAAGAAAAGAGAGGCTACAATGGAAATCAATCAATACATAAAGCACATTGTTAACTATACGAGCTAATTAAGCTAAAAAGGTTATAGACGTACTATTAGTTTGGATAAAGGAAGTAACCTGTGTCCTACATATTTTTGAGACACAGGCTGTGCCTATCTGGGTGTCATGACTCTCCTGCATAGGATCACTGATTTACACATGATATACACATTATACTTCACAGATCAAACAACATGTGGTCCTGTTACTTACTAAAGAACGCAGATGTGGCAATTCGGAACACCCAGAATTTTAAGTAGGTCCCCCAAGCCATCTTTGCCTGTTAAATAATGGAACACAGAAACATTCTCCAAATATGTTGGTATCATTTGTTTGCTACAGAAAAGGTTAAAATGTTGGTCCAACTCGCATATTTTAGCTAGTTCATTATAAAATGTACCAATCCTTTCCTCCCCTTCCCCCTCCCCAAATGTTACAATAAAATTCTGAGCAGGACTTCCAGCAAAACTGCACACCCACTACTGGATGCAAAAAGCTTATAAATATTTGAGAACAAGTTGATTGTGTTACTATTGCGCTGGTATAATATTGTATTACCTGTCTTTAGCACGTTTCTTTCAATGCCAAAGCAGAGGAGAATTCTGCCCTCTATTTAATTTTATTTATTGGTGCATTGATGTGACCTCCACGATCCTCACACAACCACAACTGATCCACTAAGGCCGCGCGTATAGTGACAGCGACGCGACGGATGACGTCACCCACGAAAGTTATAATTTAACTTTCGGCGACCGGGTAATTGATTGGTTCAGAGACTGTCACGTGTGGCGACAGCCTCTGAAAAATCAAATTTAACCGCCTACCAAATATTTTTCCGCTCCGTCACTCCGTCGCCGTCACGCTTACTATAAGCGCTGGTGATGGAGTCAATTGTTTTGTTTTCGAGCGACGTCGCGTCTTCGTCACTATAAGCGCAGCCTAACGTTCTGGTTGGCAGCAAGTGCTTTCTAAACAGTACAAATCTGAAACATCTTTGCCCCCAAAAAAACCGATAGTGAGACACAGGGAAAGCTCAGCCCCTCGGAAAAGGCGAGGTGCAGCAGTCAGGGGTATTATTACCATCGTTTATTTGTGAAGTGCCAACATATTCCAAAGGGTACAATGGGAGCCCAGAGAGATGTAAATTTACATAACCAGAATGACATACCAAACAAGCACAAACAGATACAACAGAGGTAATGAGGTTCCTGCTCATGAGAGTTTACAATCTAGAGGGGATAAGGGACAATGTTGAAACAAACGGGAAAGTGTCTGCTCATTGTGTGGTGGAGTGTGCCTCAGGAGTATGGTCCAGCCACACAGCTGAACCCACTAAGGCTTGAGGGTGGGGATGTTAGCGGGTGTTCGATAACGTGGAAATAGATCCAGCCGCACAGCTGGTCCCAATAGGGTAGATGGGGGGAATTTGGATGTTAGAGGTGCGCCAGATAGGCTTCCTTGAAAAGGTCAATTTTAAGGGAGTTTTTAAATGTCTGAAGGCTGGGGGAAGAGAGTCTGATGGTACGTGGTGCATCTCAATTATCTTTTGGCCAAAATGTTAAACTCAAAGCCCCGCTATTTCACTGATACATAGGAAAGAACGAACAATATTAAATTGCGGTCTTAATGCAGCACATTAAATAGAATTAAAAGAGAATAAAGGGTTAATTACAAAATGGATTACAGTTTTCTTTCTGCTGCATCAAATGAAAGAAGAAGTGTTAAGTTAATGAGCGTTGGCACGGTTCACTATTGCTTTGGTATAGCACTTTATGTATGTAATGACTGTATACATTAGGTGATCTTACGAAAAGGTGGATTTCCTTATTAACACATCTAATTTCAGCATACAATGACTTCCTCCCTATCCCCGGTTAGAATGGTCTCTCCACTGATCTCTCTGGGCCTAGATTTACTCAACTTCAGTATTGATATTGCTGTGCGATAATAGTAACAAAAAAGTTATTTTTACCAGCGTATTTAGGGAAGGCTTAACGCTTAAATAACGCTGCGATAAATACACTATAATAAAATGAGTTAACGTCAGGACCGCCGATTAGAATGCAAATGAGTGTGAGTTGGTTAATTATATAGGCAACAGAGTTAAATCTAATGACAATATTGCAACTGGGAATGCAAATGTGTGTACAGGAAGAATTACTGGCTCGTTACCTACTCACATTACTCACAAAACTCTGATACCCGGTGATATCGGGTTACTCCCCAAAATATCGCCACGTTTTATCACCTACCCTAGTCTGGCGTTGGGCCTAAAATGCCTCTGTATATGATGACCACTATAGACATAGGCAAGATAAGATTAGCCAACTAGAATGGATGATAAAAATACATAATATTAACAAATGTTGAACTTATTGATATATTAACCCCTTAGAAACCCAAGTGACCAGCTGGTCATGGTCAACCCACGACTAATTGGCCACTTTGGCTGCCAAAGGCTTAAAATGGGCCCATAAAGATGTTATGCTTTTTGTTTGTAGGATATTTATGTTGTATGTTAACCCCTTTGTTTCCTAAAAACATTCAATTGCAATACATTGGTAGCATGGGCCGCTGACAGATTTCCCGGAGCGCAGGACTAGAGTTACCTCCGGGGCCCCCCCTGTGTTGGTGGTATTGCGAGTTACCCCCATTTTACACCTCACGAGCCACCTCTATTCCCCCCCCCCCTCTTCCCATGTCTTTCTCTTCCCTCTGTCTCACTCCCTGTCCCTCTCTCACCCCCTCTCATTCTCCCCACTCCCGCCTCGCATGTATTTATCTCTCCTGCGTCTCACTCTTACTTCCCTCTTTCCTCCCTCACTCCCTCCCTCCCTGGGCGGCTGCGGGGACCAGCAGCCGGCGCTGCAAGTTGGGGCCGACCTCTGGTCAGGCCAGGCCCGACTGCCAGTTGCGGCCGGGCCCCAGCTCTCCATCAGCTGCAGGTCTCTTCCTCACTCTGTGTCCCACGCCGAGCTTCCAAAGTCAGCGCGCACCGGAAGCTGAGGCCCAGCTTACTTCCGGCGCGCTGACATCAGAGGGGCCCATCTCGTGCCGCCAGAGGTTGGAAGCTCGGCGTGGGACACAGTGAGGAAGAGGTCTGCATCTGATGGAGAGTCGGGGGCCCGGCCACAACCAGCAGCCGGGCCTGGCCAGAGGTCAGGGCCAATTTGTAGCACCGGCCCCTCCGCAGTCACCGAGCCCAGGACACTTTTCCCTTCTGTCCCCCCTATTGGTAGCCTCAGGCAGCAAAGAGGGTAAATCATTTTCTGCTATAAGGTTTTGTTAAAAAGCCTGTTACATAACCATATGGTAAAACGTGATATCGCCAACCCAACCCCTTCTCCTCCACCACCACCACCACGTGCTGATTTAATCCGATTTCTATTAGTAAATGCTTATCTGTATCACTAGCGTTATTTAACACTGAGTTACTGATTTTTGGTGCATGCATAGAGATTGACTATCACGACCGATTAATTGAATAGTTAATGAATTCTTATGAATATTTAATTCTTTGTAATTAACGCGGAATTCCAAAATATCGCTGCAAACCCAGTATTTTTAAACAACCTTTAGTAAATCTAGGCCTCAGGTCCCTAATCATCATGATGAGAGGCATGGTAACATTCAGTTGCCAATGCTGCAACTTCTTGAATGGAAATGAAATGAATCATTAACGGTGCTATACTGTCGCGGCCGAGTTCATTCTTACCTTTACCCGGTCTCGGCCGCGACAGTAACCGTGAGCGCGCCGGGGTGTCCCGTGCGCGCGCCGAAGCCTTGGAGGAGCGGTCCTCCGATCGGGGCTTCCCCCTCCCCTCTCCGGAGCCGGGTCCCCCGGAACCCCCCACCGCCGTCCCCCACATCGCGGGACACCAGGGCTCCCCGACACGCGTGCATGGGGCGCAGGCACCTGATGAAGCGTGACCGCGCATCGGTGACATGCGGCACGCCGAGGGGATTTGGCTAGCAAGCCGGGAAATCTCCCGGCTTGCGGAACTAGCCAACTAAGAATTAAACGTGTCGCCAGTGTACCTGGCTTCTCACCATACTGAATATGGACCATTGTGGTAGAGGGTTTGTGTGTGTGTTGGGTGGCTTCCCATTTATAATGTATAGTTGTGTGTATAATCTGCTTCTGAATCGGCGCTCTCTCACGGAACGCCCCATTGAATACAATGGAGTTTTCCGTGTGATCAGCGCAATTGCTGTTTATAGATTAAGAGCCACCGCATTTATAGGAGGGAGCTGGAAACCATACAGAACACCTACAAGCTCATATTGAACCCCCAAAATACCCACAACATATATATAAGCATATAAATTTCACAGAGGAGTGCTACTGAGCATGGCAATATATATATTTTGGAAACCACCCTAAAACGGGAAAATGCAGTGATGTAGCAGCATTAATTCAGATTTACTGCTCTCTTGTGAATCAGGCAGTTGGGGTTATTGGAACCAGCTGACTTCTAATGCCTGCTATGCATTTGCTGCTAGAAGTTATCCTCTGATGGGGATTACAGCTATTCATTAAAACCCATCTAGGGCAAGAGTAGGATTGACGTGATATTGATATGCATCACGTACAGTTAGACTCACTGTGTCCACATTGCAGAATTCAACCTTTTCTTCCTCCTCCTCCTCTTCCTCTGTGCTGTATTCTTCCAGTGTTTCTCCACTCACAAAGTGAATTATCCTCCTGGGAACTTTTTTCTCCACATCTACAACTTCCTCCTGCCCAGAAGAGATCATTTTGCATATTAAAATCATCCAGTACACTGGGCTACTTAAGGTGGCTGGAAACGGTCTCCAGAGTTTAATAACTGGCTGGGGGTGGACAGGTGATACGCAGAAAGAGGAATGAGCAGCAAGTGACAGAGCTAGAGGCAGGTTACCTGGTTACTATGCAAAGGTGCAGGGAAAATGCTATAGCCACTTGTCATCACTGTTTCAACAAGATTCACAATGGGTACCATTAATATTTATAATTAACCCACGTGTGGAAGTTGGTAAACCTAATCACCTCACATATAAATTTGACAAACTCCATTTCATATCCCGTTACTTTATACCTAGCCTTTTCCAATGTGTAGGTGTATGATTGATAAACTGTATTTTAAATCCCTTGCACTCATAAACCTTTTGCTTTTTACATGGTCCCAAGCTGGCTGCAAAAAGTTATCCCAGCTTCCCCCTGCAATGCCTTCTCATTATAATCCCAGACTGTGAATGTCAAATAAGTGAGATTGTATCTGGGACAAACCAGTGGCAGGTCAATAAAAAATTATTTAAAAAAAGATGAGGATTCCCAAGTAATTGCTTAGTTTGTTTATGCTGTAATACCTTCACTTCTTGCAGGTGCTAGCTGCAGACATTCTGTCTCCGCTCAGCCAGTCACTTAAGCGACAGCAGGTTTGTTGCGATCTACCTTCCGCAACAAATCCATTATCACAGGCTGAGGTATATTGGTGTATATACATATATACGCTGCATGTATACTGTACACACAGCAATCTGAAAGATGGTTATGTTACAGCTTGTGGATAGACAGTGCATCAGTACATTGACACCCGGGGAGAGGGGATAGAGAAGGGGAGAAGAAGTGGGGAGAAGAGGGGAGGAGAAGAGGGGAGGAGAGAGGAAAGGGGGGACAGAGAGAGGAAAGGGGGGGAGAGAGAGAGGAAAGGGGGGAGAGAGAGAGGAAAGGGGGGGAGAGAGAAGGGGGAGAAAGAAGGGGCTGGGGGAAAAAAGGGGCTGGGGGAAAAAAGGGGCTGGGGGAAAAAAGGGGCTGGGGGAAAAAAGGGGCTGGGGGAAAAAAGGGGCTGGGGGAAAAAAGGGGCTGGGGGAAAAAAGGGGCTGGGGGAAAAAAGGGGCTGGGGGAAAAAAGGGGGTGGGTTGGGGTGGGCGGGACAATGGGGTTTATGGGGGGGGGGAGAAGGGCAGTTGGGGGGGGAGTGAAGGGGGGGTTGTGGTGGGGGAGAGAAGGGGGTTGTGGGGAGGAGAGAAGGGGGTTGTGTGTGGAGGAGAGAAGGGGGTTGTGTGTGGGGGAGAGAGGGGGGTTGTGTGTGGGAGAGAGGGGGGATGTGGGGAAGGGAGAGAGAGGAGGGATGTGGGGGAGGGAGAGAGAGGGGGGTTGTGTGTGTGAGAGAGAGGGGGGTTGTGTGTGGGAGAGAGAGGGGGGATGTGGGGGAGGGAGAGAGAGGGGGGATGTGGGGGAGGGAGAGAAGGGGTTGTGGGGCGGAGAGAAGGGGGGTTTTCATTGCACACAAAGAAACCGAATCCATGAAATTCAAACAAATCAACCGCAATAAAAACGTGTGCCTGGTGTGATTGGCCGCGTGAATGCCGCGTGGAGTACAGAAGCGGACTCGAGAACGGCTCCATGATTTGTTCGAATAACAGTCGCTGCATCTGTAGTAAAAGAGCTGGGCGTTCGCCGTAAAATATAAAGAAAGCTTATAGTCTGTTTCAGAGGACACTACACGTGTAGTTTGAAAAGAGGGGATACCTTGGTGTGGTTTGCAAGCTTAAGATGGCCAAAGAATTTAACTAAATTACGATCATTTATGAAAAGAAATATAAATAAGAATGTAATTATATATTTTGTCATATTAGATGTACAGTAGCACTGAGCCTGTCATTTGTGATACTAGATGTGTAATGCAAAGTACATAGATGGATTTCCCAGCAGGACCTCTAATAATTCAGTACAGGCATGCCCCACATTAACGTACGCAATGGGACCGGAGCATGTATGTAAAGTGAAAATGTACTTAAAGTGAAGCAATCCCTTTTCCCACTTATCGATGCATGTACTGTACTGCAATCGTCATATACGTGCATAACTGATGTAAATAAGGCATGTGTAACAGGCTCTATAGTCTCCCCGCTTGCGCACAGCTTCAGTGCAGGTAGGGAGCTGGTATTGCTGTTCAGGACGTGCTGACAGGCGCATGCGTGAGCTGCCGTTTGCCTATTGCGCGAGATGTACTTACTCGCGAGTGTACTTAAAGTGAGTGTCCTTAAACCGGGGTATGCATGTACTAATACTATCTCAACACACCTCCCAAATTCTTCGATTCAAACAGAAAGAGAACTAACTTTCTTGTCTAATACGGTACATATACATCAAACTAGAAGGGTTTCACTTTTCACTCAGAATCTACACATGGCTTGTGAAGCAATTCAAAATAGATCAATTTCTTGAGAAACATTTCATTAACCTTCCCAAGAAACGTGGAGTAAGCCATGTCTCAGGTAACTTTTCTTTACGACTTTGCTGCCGGAAGGAACTGCAACGCATTGCAGAGGGGATAGGATCTTTCGAACCGGTTGCAGACACGTGCAGCACTGAAGGGGTTAACACAGTCATTCCTCTTAAGGGAGTTGGGGTACAGCAATAAAACGGTGTTACTCACCAATACTATATCCCTGTCTGACATGGCAGGGACTTCTCTGCTTCCTGCACAACACAAAGTGAGGAAGAAAAACCCGATAATCAAGGTGCATGAACTTATTCTAATTACAAAGCCACTGTCCCTTCCCCCTGAGGGAGGGACAGCAGGAAAAATACAAGGCACAGGAGATGGAATAGCTGCAGACAATATAAGAATGGCCCTATCAGTGCTGCTAAGCAGTATTGAAAGATACAGTATGTCGTGTTAATGATGCATTTTGTTATGTGAGTAGGTTCGCACTCGGCTAATTCTGCTTTGATAGTTTTTGGAGCTTGTCATGGAACAAGAACCACATGTGTTTCACCCCCTCCTTTCCTTTGCAGTTTCAGCTTGTCAGGTTCTCATTCCAGCTGCATGTATTTTGCTCTGTGCACTCACACTGCCTGTGTGTTAGACACAGTGTTGCGATCCCTGTCTCTGCATTATGCCAGTGAGTTGCTACAGCAACCTCAGCCTTTCTGTCAGAATGGGTTAGTCTGCCCTCTCCCCCTCTGCCTTGCTGACAAATGGTCTGTCCCCAGGCTATCTTGCTACCCAGAATACACTGGCACTTCCTTTTCACCCTGGACTCTGAGTGAGTAGCTGCCTATTTGCCCCAGCAAGACCTTTTTGTTTTACACTGTCTCATCATTGATACACTGCACTTCAAACAGAGAAGCACTCTCTATCTACCTTACATCTACAAGCACCTATCTCCCTGTGATTTTCCCTCAATAAAATTAAGAAAGAGAAAAGGACTTGTTTGTGCTTTGGAAGAGGTGAGACACAAGTTAAGCTTACTGGAACTAATCATACATCATTCGTGACCCTGGTTCCAGGAAAGAGCTGCTTGGCCGCTCCTTTTACTTTCTCAGCTCCTTACCGATTCTCCAATTAGCAAATCGGTGTGAAACACTTCTGCAATGCTATAGTCTGAAATTCGCTCTCTACAGGAGAAGGGGGAGCAGTAGTCTCGCCCCCAATAAGGAACTTGTGCACTCACAATTTGACCTTCATAATACTAAGGTAATTGTATTTCTTGCCAGGTTTAATTGCATTGAAGCACAGATAGCTTCATTCATTTAAACCTTTAGGCACTTTCTCATGTCTCAGATGTCCCCTTGTTGTTCAGTCCCAGCCTGCTTCATGCTCTTGTAATAGTGAAGATGTGTCATCCACAAGACCATAGGAAATATGATGTGTAGCGCACTGTCCCCCACCCCCTGGAAGATGTGTGGCTACGATGTGTGTATACTGTATATGGTGCAATACCTGTGGCTCACAGGAGTCCTGAGCCTCCGCTGCTGGGAATCTGGGGTGTGCCTGGATCGATGCTCAGTAGCGCCTCCACCTGTACGTGATTCTAACAATGTAGAATAACCCCATTACAGGACACATAAGAAATTCACATGTTGTATAAGATAACGGTTTACTATAAACACATTGTAGATACACTGTACCAGCCCCACTAATGCGGCCACGCACGGCCGTGCCCTCCACCACTCTGCTCCCCTCCACCTGTTACACAGTCCACCCAAAGTACCTAGGGGCCCTTGGACACCCTTGTGTCCACAAAGAGCCACCCGCCCAAGTGTGTGAGACAGCGCTGCCCCACTAAGGTGTAGAGTTGGTGCACGTGATGAGCTGAGGTACTTGCAGAGTGCTCCAGCACCCGGGCGCACCGATGCAACAAGATGGGATTCACGGATCCAGAGTGGTGAACCACGATGCCTTTCGCCTCTATGGTGGGTGGGTCCCGTGTGGATGGTACCACCTTTGATAGTCTCTGTAATAGATGGGTGATCTGGTCCCAGATTACCTAATGACAGTGTAGCCGCGTCCTGGCTCAGTCCCTCACTCTAATACTACAGGGGCAGTGTCCCTATCTATGGGCCTGTCCCTGCCTCAACTACAAGCTGAGGGGAGTTGGGGCCTAATGGGGGTCTCTGGCCTAGTGCAGGTCTAAAATGGCAGCACCCTGCAAATGGAGCCGCCGGCGACGCCATCGCAACCTTCCCGGCACCTGCTCCGTGCCTCAGCTTCCACCTGCAGCCCTCCCCGCACCCACCGCTGTCGTCACAGCCGCAGCGGCAGGTAAGGGGAGGAAGGGGAACCCGGGGGAAACAACGGGTTCAAGGGGAGCCCAGAGGGAGACCCATGCTATACATGTATTTGTTGTACCTGCTTAAATGGAGTTTACCTTGACCTGGTTAGCAGGCTTAAATAATGTTTTTGATCAAAAGATGCAACCAAGTGACTCCTTTGTTAAAAGGAACAAAAGTGTAATCTTTCACTAATAAAATGCACTCACAGTGTTGATCAAAAAGAATTTGATCAGAAAGATTTCCCCCTTTATACAGCACTCAAAACATATATAATCAACTAGTGGGCAAAAACAAATGGTCCTGCAGATATGCTGCGATTAGCTGAGAAGTATCCCAGAATCACGGTAGAAATCAAAAATAATAAAATCTTATTACGTCTACATAGATCATTAAAAACACAGGTGCAGTATTAAAAATCCCTATATTTTAGTGGCGGATATGAATAATTATTGTAGCAATAAGGTAAGTATCATTAATATGTATCTTAATCAATTCATATCCACACATCCAAGATAGTAGCTATCAGAGACAGACTCGTATATAATAAATATCGCTAGCAGTGTTGAATAGTATCAGAGATGACATCTGACGTACCGGTACGTCAGATATCATCTCTGATACTATTCAACACTGCTAACGATATTCATTAATGATACTTACCTTATTGCTACAATAATTATTCATATCCGCCACCAAAATATAGGGATTTTTAATACTGCATCTGTGTTTTTAATGATCTATGTAGACGTAATAAAATGTTATTATTTTTGATTTCTACCGTGATTCTGGGATACTTCTCAGCTAATCGCAGCATATCTGCAGGACCATTTGTTTTTGTCCACTAGTTGATTATATATGTTTTGAGTGCTGTATAAAGGGGGAAAATCTTTCTGATCAAATTCTTTTTGATCAACACTGTGAGTACCTATCCTTACCCTCTAAGCACCAAACATGTCCTTTAAATAAGAGATATACTGTATATAGGTGATTGCGATCTCGTTTACATACTTACTAATAAAATGCAAGCAATTTGGGAAGTAGTGCAGGGTTTTTGTATTTAATATAAGAATGGGGTAAAGTTGATTTCATTGTTAGTGAATACAAATCAGATAGAGAATCAGGAGAAGGTGAGAATCATATAATGTTGACATCCAATTGGGAAGAACAGACAAGAAGTGCAGAGATAGAAGAGGAAGAGGTCATCTTTGTGCCACGGGGAATGGCTCAGAACAAGGAAAGATACCTGAGATGATGTGGTGGCTGCTTAGAAAAAGTGGGTAGACAACTGCTGGTTGTGAGGAACAACTTTATAAACAGAGTATGGTAAAGGAAGTCAGTTATCACAATATATAAAAGCACAATCTCCGGCATAATCCCAGGGAGAGGAATTGATAATTATCAAATGGAACGATAAGAATATGACCTGTGTAGGTGAATTATAATAATATTGGGGTCCAAATGAAGAGAAGAGTCAGGAAAAAGAGATGAGCAGGATGCAACACGTCTGATACAGACAGGACAGAAAGGATATCTGTGCCTGAGATGTGTGCAGTGTGTTTCTTTGGGGCGTGTGTGTGTTTCTTTGGTGTGTGTGTGTCCTTGTCAGTATTTTATGCTCCAGTGTACTTTGGAAGCAGATCCTGTTCTGGCTCCTGTAGGCTTTGTTTGGTTTTAGGGCTGATCTGTAATTTTTCTGTATTATGTCTCATTTCTGGCAGCAGAACAAGGGAGGGGCTGCACAAAGGAAAACACTGCCCTTGGGATCCACACACAGCATGTGGCCCCAATAAAATAGCAGTAATGTATCAAAAACCCTCATGATACCCCAAACTTTTAAAAAAAAATAATATTTTATCTATTTTAATGCGGTGATGCATTCTTCATAGAAAGGGTTTATGAGGAATTCAACTAAATCGGTCTATGTATCACCCTGGCTCCTTAATCCTTTTAAAGCATATCCAAGCTACTGTGATCCCCAGTGTCTGGGACATGAAGGGACCACCGGGGGAAACCAATTCTAGGGGCCCACTACTGGAGCATAACGGAAAACACATTTATATATTAATATATATGTAGCACTGCTCCCCCCCCCCCTCCCCTCTGGGAGATTTTGCCTAAGATACAGGTACGTGTGGTGCTGGTTACCTGTGAGGGTCCAGGAAAGATGAGCGTCCGCGATGTTGTGGTGAACAGGACAGGTTTTAGATGATCCTCAGGTTCTTTTAATTCGGTGACAGCACCGCCAGTCATAGCAGGCTATAGCAGGGCTGCGGGCAGTCCCTACCATGACAGCTCTTTTCTCCTATACTTCTGTCCAATAGACTGCGACTTAGCCAGAAGTATATACAAGGGGTCTTTATTTGATGCAGTCACTGCAGATGGTATAACAGCGTTGCATATAGTGGAGAATGGGTTTCAGGCCCTTGGATGGTGCTGGCCAGCAGATAATGTTGAGGCCTTGTGCTCTGCACAGATCTTATTTCCCTCAGCCCCAGGAGGGGCTGAGCTCCTCTCCCTTTCCCAGGTGGGAAGGCACTCTAATGACTAATAATTTGGTAGGCATCCTCCCTAATGCAAAAGGGGAGGGCACAGAGTCTGCACCATTATTGGCTGCAACACAGACCCAATGTCACCACCTCTCCAGCCACTCAGGGAGGCTGTGTGAGGAGGGGGAGGGGGGTCATGCACGACAATAGAGACAGACACGTAATAAAGACTGCTGGTCACAGAGTGGTACACAATCAGAACACTTAATGCAGACTATAATAAGCTGTTGGTGTCCTTGGAGGCTGTTCTACACTAATTCTAATCATTGCTTAGTCTCTTCCGTTCGTTGTGGAGACGTACAGTAATAGCTGAGTGTCACGGGAGACCAGGACCTTTTACATTTGTACCGGGATCATACTTTAGGCAAAACAAGTTAGTAGAAATAAAATGTAGTTTATTTCAGTAAACCCGCGTACAAAAGAAAAATTACACAATAGACAGACAAAAGCACACTTACTGGGGATCTGGGTGGAAAATCTAGTCTTTCCTAGGTGCAGGGCGCCCGCTTGGATGAGCTTTCCCTCACCGAAATATACACACGGCTTTCCTGGTCCTCTTTTCGGCTTCAATTCCCAGCCGTGACCGCTACCTTTCGATTTGTAGAACTTGGCGCAAAAGACGGGACTTAGTCTCTGCGAGGCAGACTTTCTTAGCTTCAAAATGAAGCCTGATTCTCTGCTATTTGCAACAGAGCAACTTTGAAAAGCCCGTCCTAGCTTCATCGACACAAGTCACTGGATGGTCTGGTTCTCTGACTCGGCCACTTTTTACATACACTCAGCAAAGCTATCCTTAGCATGGAGGTAGGAGGAGCGACCAATCAGAGCGTATACACCCAATCCCACTAGCCAATAGAATTAGGGACTCGTCTCTTTGCTGACGTCAGAGGATTGGCGTGCCAAGCCGGCTCAGGATGCCCCGTTGTCGGGACATAAGAATTGACCAATGGGAAACGCACCGACATTCTACCACTTCCAACAGTCAACCCATTGCCACCTACTGGGTAGGCTCCACTAAGTTTGGCAGTCCAGAGGGTCCTCCCCGTAGGGGGTCTCTGTTCTCTGGACTCGGTACTCTGCCCTGCCCCGGCCACTAAGCACCCCGACACCACTCAACATCCAGTCTCCTCTTTGAACTACGGACTCAGTGCAAACTTGCTGGCACCTTAAGCAGATGCCCATGCTAACTGTATAGAGCCTTATAATACATTTATAAAACACAGAAAACATATTTTAATACATGGGGAACTTTGGTGAGACTCATAACTGTAAGGGAAATAGGACTGAGATATCGGGTCTCGAACACCAGAAGTCTGGTGTAATTTCACCCACATACCGGGTGTAATTTCACCCGCATACCGGCAAATCATACCTGCTCGCTGGGTAGAATTAAGGTACTACCGGTAGCTTCAGACCCCGAACTCCTACCATCAAAATATTTGTATTCTTTCCCAAAAATCTCACATAAAACGTACACACAAAGTCTCATGAGTCTGGGGTAAAGGGAACATGAAAAGTGGAAAAGCAGGGGACACTTTAACTTTTCATGTAATGATACCTGGCCCCTGGCTTATAGTGCTAGGTAGCTGCCAGGGACACACGGGGCCCAAGAGTAACCAGAGTGCTTAACCGTTATTATATAGCCTGGTTACCCTTGCCCGTCACAATGAGGACTAGAGTATACAGTGACTGGGACACGTCAGCCAGGAGTCTGCACCTAAGTAGGGCAGCAACAATAGTCACACTTATTACCAAATTACTCTCCCACACCCCCTCCCTCCCATGAGCCTGTATATCAGCCATGCAAGCCTCTGGTGTTACTTTTATAAAGTATTTTTAGAGAAATTGTAGACCGTCTCTATCTTACATTTACATTTTATATATCCATATAGGCGCAGGCCAGGTGAAAATAACAATCAGAACAGTAATATCCAGATGGCAGATGCACACTGGGAAGGGATTGAGACTGTTAACTAAACAGATGCAATTTCAGTTCAATCAAATTATTTATAGGAGTTACAGTGGGGTGCAATAAAGGTTATATATATTTTTAACAATTGGTGTATTTCTTGCTTCACCCTCTCATCCTCGGCACAATGTGCTGTCTGGGCTCTCCCCTGTTGATCGTATTTGGGGTTTGTATCGCATAAGGCGATCTGGTTAGTCCATACACCTGAATACCCCAGCGCTATACCTGAAGCAGCCGCAACCCCATAGACTACACATTAATGCCATAAGTGCTGTCTGCAAATACATGGAGAGGATTATGGTTCAACATTTCCTTGTTGCAAAACTGAAGCAAGTCTGGGATGAAAACATTACCAGATTTACCAAAGAAGAGATCATTTGAAAGCAAGTGTTTTTTATTTCATACATCTGTTGCAATCTTTCGCCCCAAAATCGCATGTTACCCTGGAGCTTCATGCGTTAACTACAATATTACCGAGAAACACAAAATTAAGTGTGTAACCTCCCTCCCCCCCGTGGGTTTACTAGTGTACTACAAAAAGTTAATGGTGATGCAGCAGATGGTGACACCACCATGGGGTATAAAGGAGGAAGCAAAGTGTTCTGGGAGAGAGGTTCCAGCATGGAAGAAGAGGAGCCTCGGGGAGTAGAGGTAGGGGATATATTCCCTAAAGTATAGGTTAGGCCCCCTCAATCTAGTAATGCATTCTATTACTCGTATCCATTTTTTTAAACAATATCTATTTGATATATATTGTTTGTTATTTTCTTTTTTTAGAATAGTTAATAAAAATGTTGGCATAGGTTATATGCATTTTATTAATACTGTATACATTTGTTATACATATGTGTTTGTTCTATAAGATCAGCTGCGGAATCATTGCTGTGATTGGATCAGCAGAGGGAGGAGTACCAACCCAATCACAAGGCTCCGCGGGGGGGGGGGGGGGGGAGGTGGTGTATGTGTGTGTGTGTGTATATATATATATATATATATATATATATATATATATATATAATATTATAATATATACATATATATATATATATATATATATATATATATATATATATATATATATATATATATATATATATATAAAGAGAACAAGATACAAAAGCGCAAACACCAAACACTTAGTTAGATGTAGAGTATATAAACTATACACCTTGCCAATCAATCAACTGAGAGATGATAAACCCTTTGAACCACTAACCCTACAGAATGCTGCCAATTGGGTCCACGGCTCCACACCTGCCGCAAGAGAGTATACAGAGAAGAAGTGACCTAGGCGCAAATTGCAGGGAAAGGAAGAGAAGAGGGAGGGGAGAAAAATATCATAGGGCAGTATGTCAAAACAATCAGGACTTAGGTGGTAAGATATGCAATTACCGTTTGTCAGCAATTTAAAGCCTTTAATCCACAGTGGGACTCAGGAACTCTGCTACTGATGAACTTCAATTTCGTCTTAGATTTCTTAGACTGCACACGATTATTCAAACAATTTTCACAGCTTCATCATCATTCTGCTGCTGGAAGGTGTCTTGTCACGGAATGGATCTCGCAGGGGGGGAGGGGAGGGGGAGAGGGAGAGGGGAGGAGAGTAATATAGGAGAAAAGGAATATAGTGTAAAACCTTTAATAAAATTCCTATCTAAAAACAGTTGGTATCCCACTCACATGTGTTGAATCGGATCAGAGCAGTTGAGAGTTTAAACTGAGTCTCTCACACTCATAGCACAGAAACGCCGGTCCACTGCACGGCTGGTATGCCAGAGTCCTTCCGCATCACGTGTGTCGGCTCCAACTCTCGTGAGAGTTCGTCTTCCACAGTCCTTCTGTCACGGCTTCTTCTCCGGTGCCGGGGGTTTCTCTGCAGTGGGTCTCTGTCTGCTCCACCAATGCGCATGCCCTACGCGTTTCTCCACTTGGGCTTCGTCAGGGGATACTTATATATATATATATATATATATACTTAAATATATATTGCTTTTGAATTTAAAATGACCATTCCCTGAAGAAGTAGTGTTAACTACGAAATGCGTACGGATTGTAGCAATATAGTGCAAGCTTTGCATGTATTTGGATATACCAGGAACACACTGTTACTGCATTCAGAGTTCAGCTATACAGGACGTTTGACTATTCATATAGCGGGTCGCAATTACCAGGGACAGAACCTGTGACGTCATCGGCAGCCGCCGAAGCTCTGGCACGAGTAATCGGCATTTGCCGTCAGTGTGAAGGGACCACGCAATAGCGCTCACCGCAGGAAGCTCGGCAGACCAGGACCAATACCATTCACAGCAGGAGTCGGTGGTTCGTTGCGAGGGGATCCTGGACACTCCATACGGTACAGCCCGTGGGATCGGACGACCATCGTGGGATTTTGCTGTAGATGCCATTGGGGTAACATGTCCCTAACATGTCATGCTCTTTTATCCTTACCCTGAAGTACGTGTAATACTCACCTGCTGATTGAATATTTCAATACATTTTTATATATACTACACTGAGATTTTGCTGTTTTCTTTTTTCCTTGTGTACTAGTGCTATAGGTTGCTTAGCCACCCTATGTAACAAGCAGCAACTTCTCATGTCAGTATTACACAGGTTCAATTTACTACTTGTGATTTTACATAGTTTATATCACTAATGTTCACTATAAGATTATTTTTATATAATATTCACTTGTTATTCACTGTAAATATAAGTTGTGTATTTATATATTTTTTATATATAGAATTAATTTGCCACTATCAAGTGCGCAGTGTTTTTCTATTTTTTGTCACTAGTTAGGGATAGTGTCCCATCAGCTAGTATTCAACAGTATGGCCACAATGAGAAGAGCATGTCCCAGTACCGGGAATGCAGACATGCCTCAGTGGTCAAAGCAGAAAAGCCACCAGGATGTATGGGGATCAGCCCTGCAAGCGGATCCCTGTCCACCGGATTCACTACCCCCTGAGGAAGTGGCAGTTCCAGAAGAGGAAGTGGCAGTTCCAGAAGAGGAAGTGGCAGTTCCAGAAGAGGAAGTGGCAGTTCCAGAACAGAAACTGTAACGTTACACAGAACAGGCGAGGATTTCAGCCGGGGTCCACAATAAAAGGGACGTCCAAGATGGAATTATAAAGGGAAGCCCGGTCCACAGTATGAAGCAACTACTATATCAAGTTAATGTGCCTCCACAAGTGGGCACTTTAGGAAGACAAGTATCAAGAGTGATAGCAGTATGGATGAAAGAAACTGTCAATCTACATGTACCAGTGACTGCAATGTTTCTAAGCATGGGGACATAATGATTGTAGTAGTATTATAAAAACTCCAGGTGACCATCATTTCCACCACCCAGCCGACCACAGACATCACCCTGAGACAAGGCAAACCATTGCTGATGTCACACATGCAACTACTGTACCTCGATGTAACCTGTAAGGGAGTGTTATAAGTGCATAAGGTACAAAGGTCCTTTAGTGCACAAATATGAAGTGTTTAACATTGGATAAGAATTTCCATTTGTGTACTGTAGTATAGGGCGGTAAACATGATTGTTTTCATATCACTAAACTAATGTTTACATTATTAACAACCCAATTGAAACACAGATTTCAGAAATGAAATGGGCGATACCATAACCTTTTTTTCTCTAGTCTGGAACCAGCCATGTTGTATTTGGGATGTCACTTGTAGGACGCCCGCAGTGTACTGAAGTTCATTCATTGCTCTTGCTTCTCATTTCCTGGCAAAGCACAAACGGATCAGGACATTTTGACGCAACCGTTTTGCCGTGACCAAATGACCGCTGCTGTTCGGCTGCAGACAGACCCTCCGCCGAAGGCCGATCCGCTGCTTCTTCAGTAAGGCAAGTTTTAGGCATTTTAGTGTTTAGGGTGGGGTATTAACTTTAGGGGTTTTAGGGTAGGGGATTAATTTAAGGGGTTTTTAGGGTAGAGGGTAGCATTAGGGGTTTTTAGAGTAAAGGGTAAGGTTAGGGACTTACCTCAGCGGTGAAGCGGGCGGTGGATGAGTGTCCCGGCGGTGAGGTGACTTGTGGCCAAGCGCCAGTGGTTATTTGGCCATGACTAAATATCCTAGACCGAGACATAAACCCCTTCCACTTGATCTGTTTTTATTTCTCCAAAAAACAATAGAAATTTTACTCCCCGATAATGTATTTTCTCCTGGACCCTTCGTGTCAGTGCATGATATGAGCGATATGCTCCCACCAGCTGAAGGTAGGACACAAACGTCTGACCTTTTCTAGACCTTAAAAGCTCCTCCTATACCTGCCTCAGGTAAATTGTATATCTATCCAAGATAAACTATATACATATGAACCCCCCTCCCCCAAAAAGGAAAGACAAATAGAATATGAATTAAAATGTACCGCAATATCTGCTGAGGTGGGAACTAGGGCATGTGCTGCCAGGGAGGGAACAGGAGAAAATAAATGATCGGCAAGTAAAATCTCCATTCACAGCGCGTGACATGAGGGAATGTTCCAAAGCAGTTCCCCCTGGTAAATTTGGGTTGGGCAAATTATAGCGACACCGCAGCCTGGAGACCTTTCCTTTCTAAAGCAACCTCCGTTGATGCAGGTACATCTAGAAAAAAAACTGTAATTACGGAAACTCCATAGTTTTTCTATGATAACCTTCTTGAATCAAAACCAGTCTTTTCTTAAATATCCAATGGGGTTTATATTAACCAATTCCATGTCTTTTGAAACAAAATGATGGATGCATTAGACAAACCATGAGTAATTAAGAGTCAGGGTATGTGCAAAAATAAGTGAAACCCTGGTTTTATCTGCTAAATTAAAGGGGATTATTAGAATCAGGTGTTTAAATAATGAAGTAGATCTTTAGGGATGAGTCTGGTCTTCACTATACAGGTGTGTAGAAACATCACGATCAAAAGAAATCTTGGAGGATCTCAGAAATGCAGTTATGGATGTTCATCAGTTTAGAACGGTTAACAACAGTTTAAGGATTTGGGGCTCTACCAATCCATTGTCAGACAGTCTACAAATGGAGAAAGTTGAAGACCACACTCACTTGAAAATCATTAAGGAAGTGACCAAGAACTCTAAAGTAACATCCAAGGATCTGCAGGTCACTCAACTTAGTTGAGCCATGAACACTCACATTAACCATCAGAAAAAGGTGAACAAGAATGTTGTTCACGGAAGGATAGCCAGGAGGCAACCACTTCTCTCTAAAAATAACATTTCTGCCCGTCTGAAGTTCGCTAAAGAGCACATTGGTGACCCACAAGACTTCTGGAACAATGTTCTCTGGACAGACGAGTCAAGGTAGAACTTTTTGGCCTCAATGAGAAACGTTGTTTGCAAAAACCAAACACTGCTTTGCGAACAGAAGAACCTTTGTTTTGCGCTGTAATTTATTTAAGTAATAATCCACAAAGAACAGGGCATTACTGGGCAATAATGCCCTGGCTAGAAGAGTTGAAGGCCCGAGGCGAAGCCGAGGGATTTTAACCCAGCCAGGGCATTATTGGCCAGTAATGCCCTGTTCTGAGGGGATTCTTACTATTATAGGCTAAATGTAGGCCTTTTTATTTATTTTTTTATTAACATTTTTCATAAAAAAAGAGACACTTTTGCAGTCATATTGATTTTTAATCAGCATGATTGTCTACATTCTTATGCTTTTACTGCAAATGTATTAAAAGGAAATTGTACATATACACACACACACACCTCCCTACCCCCTCTATATACACAAACACTCTGCAGTCTCCCCTCTGCACCCACAAAACTCACTGCAGCCCTCCTCCATCCTCTACACTCACACCAGCCCCCTGTAAACCCACAAAACTGCAGACACACAGACACACAGACACGACCCCCTATACACCCAAAAGAACACTGCAGACAAACACATCCCAACAAAACACTCTGCACCCCTCTGCCACCCACAGAACACACTGCAGACACACACACAAACCAACAAAACAGACTCTGCCACCTCTACATTCACAAAACACACACCAGCAGCCCCCCATCTACATCCATTGCAGCCCCCTGTAAACACACACAAAACTCTGCACCCAACCTCCTGCAGCCCCCCTCTGCACTCACACACCAACAAAACAGACTGCTGCCCCTCAACACCCACAACACGCACCAACAGAAGACACACACACCAATAAAACACACTGCTGACACCCGTTACATCCACAAAACACACACAGACACAGACCTTTCCCCTCACTCACCTGTGCGGAGCGCTCTACAGGTAGGGTGGGGGAGGAGTTAGTGCCTGGCTGCCGGCAGGGTGGGGGAGTCCGTGCCTTGCTGCAGGCAGGGTTGGGGAGGAGTCAGGACCTTGCTGCTGCCTCCTGTCCAATAACCTCCCTTGTCTGAGAGATGATCTCACTCTTTGTGAATGAGAACTTAAAGCCGATTGGCTGAAAAACTTGGCAGGGTGCCAAAAATTCCAGGTCATTACTGATAGGATAATGCCCGGAACAGCTTTAGTCTATAATGTTTGTTATTGTAAAGTCGTGATGGGTTTCCTTTGTTTTATTTTGAAACAAGCTTTGATGATATATCGGCTGCATGCAGAGCCGATACCTTAAATCAATACTCTCTGCTAGTAGACTTTTCCTGGCAGGAGGTCAAACATACCCTTTTATCTGGACACATGTTAAATATATTTCTTATTTTATATAGTATTTTATGCAACGTTCCAGTTCAGAGTGTGGCATAATGTCTTACTTGGTGAGGAAATACCTTTTTGGCTTCCTCATACCTTATTCAGTCTGTGTTACTTCATACATTTTCGCTGCCTGCATCCTATGACACTGTAGCATCACAGCAGTAAGAGACATGCCTAACAGAGAACACACACTTTATCCTGAAAATCAGATCAAGAAAGCCATGGTGTAATAAAGGAAAGGACTTCAATATTTAACCAAACTCAGAGGCTGTGTTCAGAACATAAGCAGGACACTCGTTTTTTAAAATGATCACAATTTTATAGCATTCACTGATGAACCAAAGAACATGAAAGCAGTAACTGCATGGCCAGGAGAGCCACAGGACTCTTCGAAACTACGGAATCCATATTAAAAGAAAATACACCGCAGGAATACGCTTTAAACGATGCAGTCCTTCCTTCGGCCACAATGAACCATTGGCAGACATGTTTCAGGTGTTAAATCTAGGGGATTGACACCTTTCTTACAAAATTCAGTAAATACGTATTTCAAATAATTTAAGGTTAGTATATAAACATGGTGAGCGGAGACATGGGAGTGGTCTCATTTCCTCTCTCTAATCCCTTGTGTGTGATATTACGACTGTATGTACTGGTCCTCTAATGGGGGCAGGGCCACAGGAGGATTAAACACTTGATTAACAAGCACCCCCCTATTTTGAGGCCCAGGCGAATATAGATCAGTCAAATCCCATCATCCATATCATTTTTCATTTAGCAACTGGAAAAGAAATAGAACTTACAATAAAGACATTATCTTTTATAGTATAGGAAACCAGCTTCATTTACAATCAACGACCATCTCTTATCTTACAGGAATGTAATAAGCCATGACCGCTAAAAAAAATTCACACGGAGGTGAATAATATATATATATATTTCAAAGTACGCATTGTGCATTTAGTTTGTGCCATTAAAAAGTCAGAATATTGTTTTTGTTTTTTAAATATTTACAAATCTATTGTATATATGTAAGATTACTATGTTTTTTTAGTTAAAGGGTGACATTAGATAATCAACGGTAGGGGTTTCTGTTTAGGAAATCAGACATCCTGATTTTCTATGATTTGTAGAAAGATATACATTAGGAAGTATTGTATAATGGCTCCCTACGTAGTGCCAGTGCATTAAACAAGCATATAATACAGTACACAGACATACTGTAACCCACCCACCAATTCAGGATTTGCTACTTTAACTACTGTTCATTGAGGTTTTTTTAATCTCAACCTGCCGGCAGAAGTAAGTAGTGCGGAATAAGGTCTCTAGCCACCATTATTGATTTAGGGAGGGAGACCATCACTTGTCTTGTTTATGAGATCTGACATCCACTGTCCTTTTGTGATTTGATGTCTGGTTCCTTCACTGGTTTCACCTCTTCTTCCTTTTTGGGTTTAGCCTGAAGAGATGAAAATCACGTTAATACGGTATCTCAGCATTAGAAAGTCAGAGAAATGCCACATAGTATTGTAGAGGTTTACATGCCCCAACTGTACCAAGCACCATCCTGACTGACTAATACAGGTGCATCCTTACAGAGGTCAATACAATTCTATACTGCTATACTGCAATACTGCTCTCTGTCCCAACACACCACTTAGAAACGTGCAGGTTGATGGCGGATAAGAACCCCTTTCAGCAATGGCCTGCTCATTCTCCTACCCGCTGTAAAACATCAGACCCTATTTGAGATTCTTTGGTTTCGGTTTAGTATAGTCTTGTGCCTGTCTATCCAAGCATTTCAACTCCCTCATTGTATTTGCCTCTACCAACTCTGTGTTGAGGCTATTCAATGAATCCACCACCCTTTCGGTGAAGAAGTATTTCCCTTACATTACCCCGGTGCCTCCGTCTCTCCAGACTCAAAGTATGAGATCTTGCTCTAGCATTTCTCTCCATCAAACATGCTTCCCTTTGTACCTTGATATTGTATGGGACCTTTCACCCAACATTTACTTTTCTATTTCAGTGACTGTTTGCAAGTATTCGATCTAGAATAGTTGGTGCTATATACATAAATGTAAGCATACACACACTCTCTGCTCCTATTTGCTATAACTGAGACCTGGCTCACTCAGTCTGACTCTGCTCTGGAAGCTGCCCTCTCCTATGGTGGCCTTTCTTTCTCCCACACTCCGCGCACTGATGGCAGGGGTGGAGGCATGGGGCTCCTGCTCTCCTCTCTCTGCCGTTACAGAACCCTTCCTATTCCTCCAGAACCCTTCCTATTCCTCCATCTCTTGCTTTTCCCTCCTTTGAGGCTCACACTGTCCAGATCTTCTCTCCTCTCCCTGTCCATGTGGCGGTCATCTATCGCCCACCTACCTCGACTCATCCCCCCTCTGCCTTTCTCGCTCACTTTGAATCCTGGCTCTCTTTCTTTCTCTCCTCAAACTCCCCTGTTCTTCTCCTTGGGGACTTCAATTGCCACATTGATGACCCCTCTCTCCCTTGGGCTTCCTGCTTTTTCTCTCTAACCTCTTCTTTTGGCCTTCAACAGTGGACTGCAGCCAGCACCCACAAGGATGGCCACTACCTATATCTGGTTTTCACTAAAAACTTCTCTCTCTCCGTTTTCTCAATTTCCACTTTTCCTCTCTCTGACCATCACCTCATCTCATTCTCTCTATCTCGCTTCTCCCCTTCTCCACCTCCATCTACCCCCAGGTTCTGCAGAAACCTGCGCTCTATTCACTTACCTGGCTGAGTCCACTTTTCGCTTCTCCCTCTCCTCTCTCAGCTCTGCTACAGACCCCGACAACCTGGTCAGGAACTACAACTCTGCCTTGTCCTCCTCTCTTGATCTACATGCCCCGCTTTCTCTCTGCCGCCCTCTCCCTTCTAACCCTAGACCCTGGCTAAATTCCCACATGCGCATGCTGCGTTCCTCCACTCGTTCCTCTGAACGCCTCTGGAGGAAATCTCATACTCTCGGAGACTTCCTTCACTACAAATTTATGCTATCCTGTTTCAACTCTGCCCTCTCGCAAGCTAAACAAGCCTACTTTTCTTCACTAATCAACATGCACAAGTCTAACCCACGCCGACTGTTCTCTGTCTTTGATACTCTACTCAAACCACCCTTAGCTGCCTCTCCTTCCTCCATCTCCGCTCAGGACTTTGCTGACTATTTTAAGGAAAAGGTGGAATCCATACGTCAGAACATCCCCTCTGTTTCTTCCTCCCATCCTACACCTCTTCCTAACACTCCTCTTGCCTTCCTTGACTCTTTTTCCACTGTCTCAGAGGAGGATGTGTCGCTGTTGATCGCCTCCTCTCCCTCTACCACCTGCCCTCTAGACAATTCCCTCCCATCTCCTAAAACCTCTTGGTCCTACTATAATCCCTACGCTCACACATTTTTAACTCCTCCCTCTGCTCTGGAACCTTTCCATCCTCCTTCAAACATGCAACAGTTATACCATTGCTCAAAAACAGCAAGCTTGACCCCATCTGTCTAACTATCGACCTATCTCCCTCCTGCCTTTTGCCTCTAAACTCCTTGAACGTCTTGTATTCTCTCGCTTGCTCCATTTTTTCAACACCTATTCTCTCCTAGACCCTCTACAATCTGGCTTCCGCACTGCTCACTCCACGGAAACAGCCCTCACTAAAATAACTGATGACCTCCATGCTGCCAAAGACAGAGGTCATTACACTCTGCTCATATTACTAAACCTTAGGTGACCTAATAACATCTTTTGGGTTTAAATATCACCTCTATGCTGACGAAACACAAATATACTTTTCAACACCTGACCTTACACCTGCTGTACAAACCAAAGTTTCTGAATGTCTCTCTGCTATATCATCCTGGATGGCCCTCCGCCGCCTCAAACTCAACATGGCTAAAACAGAGCTCCTCATACTTCCTCCCAAACCTGGCCCTACTACCTCCTTCCACATCACTGTTGGAACTACGATCATTCACCCAGTAGCCCAAGCACGCTGCCTAGGTGTCACACTCTACTCCTCTCTCACATTAGCCCCTCACATTCAAAACGTATCTAAAACCTGTCGCTTTTTCCTCCGCAATATAACAAAGATACGCCCTTTCCTCTGTTGCTCGACTGCTAAAACTCTGACTCAGGCCCTCATTCTCTCCCGTCTTGATTACTGTAACCTCCTGCTGTCCGGCCTTCCTGCCTCTCACCTGCCTCCACTACAATCTATCCTAAACGCCGCTGCCAGAATCACTCTACTCTTTCCTAGATCTGTCTCAGCATCTCCCCTCATGAAATCCCTCTCCTGGCTTCCGATCAAATCCCACATCTCACACTCCATTCTTCTCCTCACTTTTAAAGCTTTACACTCTTCTGCCCCTCCATACATCTCAGTCTTAATTTCTCGTTATGCACCATCCAGACTCTTACGTTCTTCTTAAGGATGTCTTCTTTCTACCGCCTTTGTATCTAAAGCCCTCTCCCGCCTTAAACCTTTTTCACTGACTGCCCCACACCTCTGGAATGCCCTTCCCCTCAGTACCCGACTAGCACCCTCTCTATCCACCTTTAAGACCCACCTTAAGACACACTTGCTTAAAGAAGCATATAAATAACACTGTGGATATTCTGAACACATGATACATAAAGCTTGGCCCCCTGCAGACGCACTTACCAGAACTCCCTCCTACTGTCTCTGTACGTTCTCCCTACCTACCAAATAGACTGTAAGCTCCTCGGGGCAGGGACTCCTCTTCCTTAATGTTACTTTTATGTCTAAAGCACTTATTCCCATGATCTGTTGTTTATATTATCTGTTATTTATTTGATTACCACGTGTATTACTACTGTGAAGCGCTATGTACATTAATGGCACTATATAAATAAAGACATACAATACAATACAGTGATTTAGGTATGAATTGTAATGTGTAATGGTTCTCTCTCACCTCATTGCTGGCGTTTTGTATTAAGTTCATACCCGCTTATCAGATGAAATCAATTGCATAAATGGCTTGGCAACAACTATAATGTGATATTTTTCCTGGACATGTGGATCATCATCTTGTGGTATTTTATGTCTAGCAATAGGGTATTGCTGTGTCCTAAGCTGGAAGACTGGTAAACTCCCTACAGTTTAAGCATTTTGTGGCTAGCAAAAATGAATAAAACACAAAGGATTAAGAACGTGTGTCGTACACTATCCTCCTTTGGCCGTTTAGTTAGATCGAACGCTGCGTGTGTTTCTTCAGTCCACACCGGGCTTAACGCAGGAAATTCAAAAGGCACAGGCTCTACCAGCCCATAGTTGGCTTTCAGCACCAGTTCTGGGGCCTCTGGTGGGACTTTCTGGAAATAACTGGAAGACAAACGCATGTGTTTATTGAAGAACTAACAATACAGAAAGAAAGCAAAGTGCGCGGAGAAGTACACATCAGGCTTTTTCCTGCCCAGAGGTTAAGATATCAATATTACCAACGGAAGAGTAAAGCTGGAGAGGTCCGTGATGGAGCACATAAGTGAAGTTCTATACAGACATACCCCGGTTTAAGGACACCCACTTTAATTACATTCGCGAGTAAGTACATCTCGCTCAATAGACAAACGGTAGCTCACGCATGCGCCAGTCAGCACGTCCTGAACAGCAATACCAGCTCCCAACCTGTACCGAAGCTGTGCGCAAGTGGGGAGACTATAGAGCCTGTTACACATGCATTATTTACATCAGTTATGCACGTATATGATGATTGCAGTACAGTACATGCATCGATAAGTGGGAGAAAGGTAGTGCTTCACTTTAAGTACATTTTCACTTTACATACATGCTCCAGTCCCATTGCGTACGTTAATGCGGGGTATGCCTGTACTGTTTTCACAGCAACCTTAATGTGAGAGATCAAATAAGGAAGGATTGCCTGTTCTAGTCGCCAAGCTCCCACCATCCTCTAGCAATACTGTCACACTTTGACAGACTTGAAATTTATTTTGCAGGAATTGTAAAAGCTTATTGAAAAAAAACAGCCCTCAAATCAGTAACAGACAGGAAACATGGAACAAGATGATAACTTGACTACAATTTAAGGTAATATTCAATGTACCAGTATGTCACCTTTAAACCTATGAGATAGTAACCTTCTGGGGCAATCTACCTGTTCTGTATATATAGCATTCTTAGTCATATTCAGGGACGCACGACATAAAGGAAGACACACTCGGATAAAAATGAACGTATGGGGAGAAATTGCATATAAAATATCTCTGTTCCGGGGAATCTTAAAGCGTTTGCTAATTGGGAACAATAACAACAATGGATAGAGATACATAATTACCAAGTGGTGCTCAGCAGTAAGGCACCTTATGGCTTATTTACAGTTTAACACTGCTAAGTAAATATGTCTCTCAGAAGCTACAGACATAACTGTATTACTACCTCAGATTGCCCAACCCATGTCCTATACAGCTAGGGCTCAATGGTAATGCCGTCACAATATGTCAAGATACAATACATCATAATATATCAGGACCCAGCTGTGTGGGTCACCTGTTGGGGTATGTGTTGGCGTTTACTTACATAAAGCCATTCTCTCGCTCACATTTTGCCAGTGTGTTCTTAACCAGGCTTCCGAGCTTAATGAAGAACACGTGTCCTGAAGGTTTTGCCGTGGTTCCAGGACCTTTTGTTTGACCATATTCTTTACACAACGTTTCCGCCTTACCGTAAACTGTACGAAAAAATAAATAAATATATATATATATATATATATATATATATATATATATATATATATATATATATATATATATATATGCAGTGGTCGACAAATCACCAAAAAATAATCTACTCGCCACCTGGTACCACACGTGGCTGCTTGGGCCAATAGGAGCTCGCCACGATGTTAAATCCACTCGCCTGGGGCGTGCAAATGTATAGGTTTGCCAAACAGAGTGAGTGTGTGTGTGTGTGTGTGTGTGTGTGTGTGTGTGTGTGTGTGTGTGTGTGTGTGTGTGTGTGTGTGTGTATATATTTCCAATACACATTAAACAGCCTTTATTCTTTGATAACCCCATTAAGAAGTAAATGTAATTTAACCGCATGGAGGAGCCAGTACTATGTGGGAGGAGGGGTGAAACAGTGGTAGATGGATTGGTATTGAACATATAAACTTGTATACTCAATTCCGGTCACTTACATCTGTTGTGATACGGGGCAAGTTACAGCACCAGAACAGGCTGAATTGCTTAAACAAATTAATTCATTACAGGATTGAAGCAGGTGGTCTCCGGAGCGGACCCCCCGTTAATTTCAGCTCCGGGGACACCCTACTTCCAGAGATACAGACACCCGTAGCGTTTCATACAGATTCATAAAATGAAGATAAACACAGTGAGAAAATCATAGTCTCACATACAAGTGTAAACATACAATCGTGCTCAGGGTAAAAGCCAGGAAGGTAGAGCAGGCAATAGGACGTGAGGCAAAATGCCTTTAAGGCAATGATTAGAAATCCTGCTCCGGGCAGGTAAGAGCAGGATCCCCTAGTGGGTATGATTGACGCCAAGTTTTACCTAGCCCGCCGTGTGCTCCATTAGTGCCATCTTTATTGGAGGTCGCTGTGACCTCTTCCCAGACACTATTTCCCTCCCTGCCGAGATACTGGCAGCAACTACGAGGCAAGTGTCCCTGGAAGAAGGGGGTGTCCGGAGCTGAAATTGCATAGTTCAGCACCGGAGACCCTCTGATTCTATCCTGTAATACATTTTTTTTAATGTAAGACACAATTGTAGCCTGTTCTGCTGCATTAATCTCCTTGGGCATTAACAAGCCTACCAGTAATTTGGTAAATAATTAATCACACTGTTTCTTATCCCTATCACCCTGTTTGGATTCTGCAGTGAGGAAGTGCCAGAAATGTGATGCTTGTATTCCACCCCAGAGATGGCAGCATGAATAATTCTCAAGTGAAACTGTGAGGCACTTGAGAACAAGAGGGTTTATATTATGACCAGTGGTCGACAAATCACCAAAAAATCTACTCGCCACCTAGTACCACACGTGTGCTGGGTGGGCCAATAGGAGCTCGCCACGATGTTAAATCCACTCGCCCGGGGCGAGCAAATGTATAGGTTTGTCGAACACTGATTATGACCATTATTTATTGCTTGTACCTATTGACCCTGTCGGGGTACGCAGCACTGGGCGAGGCAGCCAATGTTACAAAACACAGGAAGACTGCGCTGATAATCTAATGTCATACAATCAATGAAATGCACATGCGAGCAAGAACTTTCAGGGAAACACATTAATGCTCTTTAAAAAAGGTGCAGTCCTACAAAGGACCAGACAGTGGTTTAAAATCAGGCTATTAATGTATGAAAATCAAAAAGGACAAATAAACATTTTAAAGACTGGAAATTCTCTATTGCATTTGGATTATGTCAATCTTGTTTCCTCTACCTCAATGATCAGGTAATCCCATTTACTCACACGTGGCCTGCAACAACCACACAATATGGGACTGTATTAGGGGGATTGAAGAGCAGTAAACTTCAGGTTTCAACGTTTACTAAACAATACCAGGAAAAGGGTCATCGATCGCCTATTACCCAATGCACTGCAGACCACTCTGGCAGCAAAAGGGTTCAACTTAGCACACCCAGTATACAGTACTTGGTCCTATGTAGGAGGGCACCTGTAAGGGGCAAGATTACTTTGCACGGTTGCAGCTCTGAACTGGCACAAACATTTTTCTGCGGTCACCAGAGTCTTATTTACAAGAATGTGGTGCTCTATCCACCAACCCAGGCCTGGCTTCAGGTGCGGAAACCATAAAAGCAGCAAATGGACGCTCTAACCAGCATCTGTTTTACATTTCCACGTAACTGTTGTACTTATTCTACAGCTGGTACAACAAGACCTGTACTCACATTTTTGGGCTTCTTGCAGTGACCTTATTGCTTCCCCGCATTTATCGCTGGATAGTAAAGTCTGACCATGATAGCAGAATGACTGTGGAGAGAAACAGATATCATTCAGGGGCAACGGTTAAGGCAGGGGTTCTCAACGCAAGCCCTCAAGACCCACCCCCCCCCCAATAGATCAGGTTTTAATGATATCCCTGCTTCAGCACAGATAGCGTAATCAGTACATGCAAGTGCCAATCGCGCATGCGTACGCATGCCGCCCCCAAATTCAGTCGGCTTAGACCTGGGCCTATCAGACCTAATGGGAAATCCACCAGGGGTGCCAGGAGCTGCATGAAGAGTCCCAGGAACTTGAAATCCTCTATGTCCTCCGACCCAAACCCTACCTACGAGGAACGTTCACCTCCAGAAATATTTACAGTCGTGTTCCTCGGAATCTAAGCTTGCAACACAGTGTTCTTATTTAAATCACAACCAAGTGATCCCACCACAAGCAACATGTGTCCTTTATCCAAGTCCTGTTATGCTTTCCGGTGTGGATTTTTAACCCATTTCTTGCAACTGAACTGACATCAGCAGTTGCATGAATTGACATTGACATTGAATTTTTTTTTTTTTTTTTTTAACAATTCTTATGATGTTTCAACTCATTCTTTGATACACATTTCAGAGGCCATAATATTCGAGAGCCGGAGGACAGAGACATTTAAATGCCATTTAAATGGCTCCGCTTGGCTACCAGGGTTCATGTAATGGTTGAGTTTTACATTTCTCGCACCCTGCGGGCCAATAGGAAGCCATGACGTCATCAGGTTTGGCTTCCTATTGGCCCGCGTAACGTGGGGGCGTTAAACTTTGTTGAGATATCGGCACCACCTTTGGAGGTCTGTATCTCGGAAGCAGAGGGACCCCGGAACTGAAATTAATGGGGTTCAGCTCCGGAGAAGACCTGCTTCAACCCTGTGTAATGTAATAATAAAATAAACAAAACACACACACACACAAAAAACCACACACACACACAAACAAAAACACACACACAAACAAAAACACACACACAAAAACACACAAACACACACACACACACACACACGATTTCTCCTTTAATAAATGTTGCTAACATCCAAGGCTGACTGCTATTAGTATCACTAAAATAAATTAAAATAAGTCAATATTGACTATTTTTTATCACAATAGTAGCCATATTGTTATACAGTATTACACAAATCTACTTCGGTGGGCCCGAGCCAACTCAGGTTTTTAATGCAACTATCCGACATCGTATTTACTTTTCTACTTCAACCTGATGAAAGTTCTCTAATCCAAATGTAAGTCAGTGAAAAATAAGGAGGTCTCCCAAATATCCATGCCAGAAGCGCTCACGCCAGTCAATGTGACAAAACATTGCTCAACACAGTTACTTACATAAGCCATATAAAAGCACATTTTCAGCTGGGTGTACTTTCTCAGCTTGGCTATACAAACAGGATCCAGGCTGGACAGTGTGTGGTCTATAGATCCAAATAAAATAAAAATCAACAATTGTTAAAAACAAGTTGATGTAATAATGAAGTTTGACTTTGCTGGATAAATAGAAATTCTGCCCATTCAACCTTAAAGTTAATGGCATCATTCCCAAAATGACGGACTCAAAATGGCCAACAGTAGATTTGCTCCACGGTCAATATTAAGAGAAAATGGCATTTAAATTAAGACACTGATATTCAATCATCATTAACAAACAAAAAACTTAGACTTCTTTTTAAATATAAAAAAAAAGTACCTGTCCTCTTTCCTTCATTTCTAAAATCTGAATGGTTTCATGTTTGAAAAACTATACTGTAAAATATCAAGCTAGTTTGGTAAAAACAAAAAAGCTGACCATGTAAATGTATTAAACAATAGGTTTCTAACGTCTATTATATGCATTATAGCAGTGTATCGTCATGTCTACTTTGTCAATAAGGAAGAGTCCAGTGAAGGAGCAAAAAGCGGAGCACAGCCTGTACAAAAACTGGGTCCAAGCAAACCACATGGGGTTAAAAATACATTTTATTAGGAGGGTGACAACATTGGAGGTTGGCAGGGGTACTCTGACGCGTTTCGTGCTACGATAACGCTTTGTCAAAGAGAAAGTATATACACACCCTTATATGAGCTTATGTTCATAGAACATTTTTATAAACTCACAGGTGTACAACAACATGTATGTCCTAAACAACTAACAGGATTATCTGGACTTATATCTTGTCATATCAAAAAGACACTGATGCACTGATAAATTGGGACTTTGTTCTCTTGTTTTTACTTTATCAACAATGTCAGCCTTACTAGCTACCATATTTTATCAGTAAAATTGTAAACAATACCATACATTGGTTATTGCATCTTTAAATCAACACTGCCACCTATATGTAAAGCGATGGAAGTGCATCCAAGCCAGAGCCAGTCGCACCCTCCTAAAACTTCTCAGGTTCTTTATATAGAGGAGAGGAGAAGAGGGAGGGAAAGAGGGAGAATAAAAGCCTGTAGTCATGTGGAGATATGCATAGGCAGGGAGCATAAACCCTTACTGAAACGTGCTAGGCCTTAGAGCTTATTAAGACCAAGTCAACGGGCCTTAAAGGAGCCCTGCCTTAAAAAAACAAAAAAACAATAAAGACCCCCACCCACCCCCCTCCCTATGTGGCATGAAGTCTCCGGAGCTGAATCGCATTAATTTCAGCTCCGGGGGCCCCCTGTCCCACGAGATATGTACATTTGAAGGTGATGCCGGTATCTCATTGCTGTATAAATGTCCTGTGTTATGCGGGCCAATAGGAAGCCGCAAGGGATGATGTCGCGGCTTCCTATTGGCCGCGGGACCTTTAAACAGACATTTTCTGTGCCCAACCAGAGCTGCTACTGGCAGTAACTTCAGATGTAAGTATGTCGGGAAACAGGGGCCCCGGAGCGGAAATCAATGCGGTTCAGTTCCAGAGACCCCCCTGCTTCAAACCTGGAAAAGAAACAAGGAGGTACAGCCACTTTAATATAAGCACCATTTAATACATCTCATGTTTAACTATTTCACCTTATCAACTTACCAACTGTCTGATAATAATTGGCAGTCTCATAGGCCAGGGCAGCTATTAGACTCGGATTGTGCTTCAGTTCAATTGCTCGCGCTATGGTCACTGTGAACATGAAATAGAAGGTATTTAAAGATCATCCTCCAATGAAAAAAAAATAAAATTGCAATTATTCCCTGCAGAAATAAATGAAATGTCGGGAGAAATACACCTGCAAGATGACAGCCCATCATCAAACTTCTATGTAGATGATATCCAATTTAAAAAGTCATCACTCCAATCCATTTCTATTTTAAGTTGGTTATACATTTTGATGAGACTGTTAGCAAGTCAGATCACCAATAAACATGTGCAATTATGTTCATCTAAAGCAGCAGTAAATACCATAATTATACTAGCCTGGAATCTTGTGAAAACATATGAAATACTGCTAATGTACAGTTCTTTAAAGCTTAATGGATTCAATGCATTGAAAATCCTACTGGCAGCAAAAGGGTTACATTTCAAATCACTGCTAAAATGTTGGAAGTTTCCCCCAAAAGTATGTTTATTTATGCAATATGCTGCAGTGCTCTATACGGGCGTTTTCAGCTCATGGTAGTAAATGGCAAACCCTTTATATTACAACAGAAGCCGTCTGAACACACAAAACAAGACAGAGATTCTGCATTAAGCACCTTCTTGTGCCTCTGCCTGGCACTGAATGATGTAGGCATCTATTACGCGACTTTCTAAATCTCTGCCTTTTTCTATCGCAGTTATAAGTTTTGGGATGTGATTTTCCTAAAACAAAAAGGAATACATGATTAGTAGTTGCCCCAGTTATGACATGTAAGTGATGCCTCAAAATACAGTACTTGGGTTCTTACGTCCGCTGTAGCCGTGTTCCCTGCAGATCATGTTTACCCTATTCTGCCATCTGACTGCCCGCTTACTGGCAATAGGAGAAACTCTGTCCTAAGTGGGGACTGCCACGGGGTCCTGTGAAGCATGAAACACTGTTACACCCACCCCCCAATAAAATGGTGGAGATTTGTGCAAGCTGTTTTGACATTGATCTGCAGAATTAATTCAACCAAACAGGTGTGCTGCCTCCTTATTTTATTCTATGAGGCTGCCGTGTCAAAATGCAGGTCCAAACTATCCCTATTGGTGGCGGACAGTAGTTTTGCGACAATACATTTTTATAAATAAGACTTATTTTATTATTGAGTAATTACTAACATATTAGTATATTGCCCAACTCTATCGTGATATCTCAGACAGATTAGGTAAGTGACAGTCGGGACACAGAAACCTATGCAAAAAAAGTTGTTCATATGTTTTCCCCTATGCAGGTCCTGCTTCAAGAAAAAGGGGGTACAAATCACGATTTTCTTCCTCTCTAACCACGGAGGTTACTATGATAACTTTTAGACTGCACTGGGTTTTGGGGCATTTTATATTTCAAACACTTAGATCTCTGAACAGAGCAATAGTTATTTAAAAAAAAAAAAAAAAACACAGCTTTGGAATGATACAGAAGATAAAACGCAAAAAAAGATTGAAAAACTGGCGACCAGAGCAGTCTGCCACTTTAATAAAGAAGATTCCAGTTGGATTTGTGCTGCAGCCTTTTTTACATGACAATGAGGGCGATTCACCAAGGTGCAATATGGGGTATCGTACTGTGATCGTGCATGAACTGCCTTTCAAGTCAATGGAAGTTAACGCGAGATCATACAGCCAGAACCCATATCGGAGCTTAGTGAATCCTGGCCCAAAAAAATCCATAAAAATGGGGAAAAAAGTTCAACTATGTTCCAGAGTCAATTTCATAACTATTATGCATGGATTATAATGGCTAATATGGCACTAGCTGAAACTAAAATTGGCCAAATGGAAGAACAGAAGGAATTATTTAATACTTTGTACCAAAAACCTCTCATCTGAACGTAAAACACCTTGAATGGAAATAATCTCCACATTTGATTCCCGGCTAAGATCCTGAACAGTTAAAACCTTCAGTTTGCAAAAAAGGATACATGCTCATTGTCCAAATCAACAATACGTATACTGCACAACACAGGCTGGGAAGCTAATGCATACAATGCAGAAATGGGAGAGCAGCCGTCTTCACCTTTAAGTGCTTGAAAATCCCAGCTGCTACTTTCAGACTTCTGTGAACTTCTTTTGCCTCTTCTTCTGTAATGCTGCAACAGGTCACACAATTAACTTTCAACCTTGTACAAAAAGCAGGGTGGCCCCCCACACAAACATACACACAACAAATGTTTTAATAAATAAGGACACATTGGTTTTAAGAAGGTTCATAAAGATGCCATGAAAGGTCTTCGGGGGTGTAATAGTTGAGTTTTGATCACTCAATGAAATTGATGATTTGCACCTACGGCCACATATATCACACTGCAAGGCATGGACTAGGTCCCCCGGGACGACAATCCTTCTCATAATGTTTGTCTGTTTACCTTAAAACTGTGCTACCTTTGCATCACTGTACAGCAACTATGGTTTTCCAGTAAGGCTGCTCTTATAGAGCCGGCGAGAGCGGCGCCGCATGCGCTTATAGTAAGCGCGACACGACAGAGCGACTGATTGGTCGCGATCGCTGGAAGTCATCTCTATTTGATTTTCCAGCGACCGTCGGCGGCACTATAAGCGTAGCCTAACAGGCGGTAACACAAAGCTTACTTACACTCATAGTTTAATTGCAGCAAAGTGCACAAGTGTGTGAGGTTTCTGATACATACAAAGCCCCACCAATGACGAGCAGAGCAGTAAAGGGTAAACTAGTGCAAGGAATATCCTTGCGACTCCAGCTGGCCCAGAGTAGGGATGGTACAGTATGTCTAAAATGGCTTTTCTGCTGGCGTAATACATAGTAACATTACAGACACCGCCAGCACATATTATACAATTACTAACCACTCTACAGAAGCTGGCTTAAAATTAAATTGTTGTTCCAGGGGGTCTCAATGGAAACAACAGAACAGGTCAAGGGCCACCAACAGGTCAGGTTTTAAAGCTATCCCTGCTTCAGCACAGGTGGCTCAATCAGTGGCTGTCAGAATAACAACCTGACCTGTTGGTGGCCCTTGAGGACTGGAGATGGCCTCTCCTGCCATGGAACATTGTGGAAATTCACTAACATACTTACTCTTCTTTCCCAGCCAGTCGCGATGAAAATTTCGTATACCAAAGGGCTACATTGAATCCCATTGACACAAGCTCAAAAACAGCATCTTGCTGAGCACTAAACAGAAAAGATTATTATACGATATGATGATTCACAGACTGGTATCACTTACTCTAATAAACCTTTACAATATCACCACACTGTAGACAACGTGTGTCACGGAAAAGCCAAGAAGTGAAAGTTACACTCGTGATTTTCCTCCCTAAACATACCAACGTGGTATCATTACAATCGAGAAAGTGCGAGTAACCAGAACATGGTTTGTGTTCCTGTAATGCACGGGTTTCTCCCGAGTTTATAGATCACAGGATTTTTGGCCCTGTGTCTTGTCACAGAGGATCCACCCGAATGCAGCTAGATTTATTACAAGTAACAACATGATGAGCACACGCGCATTGTGTGCAAATGAGGAAGATTATTCCCCATAGATGGATATGTTGCTGGCTAAACCAGGGGGGCTCAACTCCAATGCTCAAGCCCCCCACCCAAACAGTCAGGTTTTCAGCATATCCCTGCTTCAGCAGAGGTGGCTCAATCAGAGGCTCAGTCAAAGACGGATATCCTGAAAACCTGACTGTTTGGGGGGGCTTGAGCATTGGAGTTGAGCCCCCCTGGCTTAGCCAGCAACATATCCGTCTACGGGGAATGATCTTAATGAGACAACCGGCGCAAAATAACAGACACCTCACACTATTATTAAACCAGAGAAAGATGCGCTCGGGCACCGTGTCACAAAGGAACCACGTGAACTAACTGCAGTCATTGCGTCCACAGGATACAACTGGGGGCGTGGGAAGACAAGTGCAAGTATTTAGGAATCATTCCTCAAATCTTATAAATGCGCCTTTGTTTTCAGTAAATATCAAGTGACCATAAGTAGTCTGTATAAAACTGGCAAAAATTATTTAAAAAGCTAATGTATAAATACTTTTTTTAAGGCTTCAATCAACTAGTCTGAAGTTAGTAAACATCAGTGTTAGTGTAACTGCGCAGACGTACACTGCCAAGGGACCCCGCAACGCGTTGCTATTGGGTTAGGATTACAAAGGCGCAGTAAATATTTAGGATTAAATAGAGGAATCAATGATTACTTAGATAAGGTTTGTCAGTTATATAAATAAACATTTTTTTTTTTAAATTGGAAAAATGAAGAAATAAGTTTGTGACAAACGATTGTTACTGGTGTTAGCACAGTGTGCTGCTTATTTGTATTGTCATTTTTACATATATGGTCACGCACCTGCAAATAAATCCATTTGCAAAAGACTCAGGGATCCCCCCCCCCCGTATACTGCTTGTTTCTGTATACCAGCTAATGGAAACAGTTACATTCTCCCGTCCTCTGTTTAGCTTTTCATGAACAAAGGCTACTGATCCAAACATGAAAGATTTCATGTGATCACAGTGGGAAGCGTCTCGAGCACAAACCGGTGCCAAAATTGTGACCGCGGCTTACTAAATGCGTCTCACTTCCATCATCTGCTCACGTGATGATATTTCTCTCAAAGTACAGCAGGGGTAGCCAACCTCAGTCCTCAAGGGCCACCAACAGGTCAGGCTTTCAGGATACCCCTGCTTCAGCACAGGTTGTCAATCAGTGGCTCAGTCTTATTGACCACCTGTGCTGAAGCAGGGATATCCTGAAAGCCTGACCTGTTGGTGGCCCTTGAGGACTGAAGTTTGCCACCCCTGAACTGCAGCTAATTTCAACAAAAGTAACACAAGAATCCAATTCAGTATCTTGTACCTGGGTATATTGCCCTGCAATGTGTCCGTCCACTTGAAGTTCTGGATGTACCGCAGCTTGGTATCCTGTGTACCTCCATCCAATGAATTGATGAAGCCTTAAATATTAAAAACTCATTATAAACACACCTCTCGCACCTCTATGTTGGGTGGTGTTACTAGCAACATATCGGAGGGAGAAATGGACGAACTGGCCAAAATCCAATCAGCGAATTATCCGCACATTTGTTTAACTAAAATCCGATTCGCACGAGGAAATCCAAAGGCAGATTGGGCACTAAAAAAAAAAAAAAATTCCGGCGGATACATCTAATCCTCCGTCGGATTCAGTTCGGCAGGATTTTGTGAAACCCGCCATCGATTTTTATATTAAATCCGATTGTGGACTATTAAAAACCCCAATTCGCCCAGAACCTGAAATACGGCTTTTGCGGGAGAGGGAGTTTTAGTATAGTCACAAGCACCATACATAGCCCCTGAAACCTCTGTTTAAACAACATATAGAGACACCTGTGCTTCAAATCACAGCGGTTGTGGGTTTTGATCCTGTTGGGCCTGACAGTACACCCTTCCTTCGGACCTGGCTTGCCAGGATAGGTCTTTGCATATCCCATTAGCTAATCTCCCAGGGGTGCTCCTTGTTGAGCACGTCTCTGCATGTTCTCTCTCTCGATTTTCAGTGATTGAGGGGCGGGGGGGGGAAATGGATCTGCCTTTTTGAGAGTGATCTGCGAACATTCGCAGATCGAAGGAACTTGCAAATCCGCTGGTGGATTCAAATCTCTGCAAACATGTCACCCATCTCTAATTGTAGGACAACACAACTAAATCACAAACGTTTGCCAACTTCTTACCTAGTAACAGGGAAAAGTAGGAATCGGTGGCATTTTTCATCATCTCATGATTGCAGGTGGGATCTGTGAATAGATCCAGCAGACGTGCTCTTGTTGTTCTTAAATCACTGGGGAACATATGTGAAAAATAGTTTATTTTTGACTTAACCATTCCATACCTTTTGAGAGCAGAACAGCAGCTTAGGAACGGCTTTTTTTCCTCTCCATGCATAAGTACCAGTTTATAATGACTGCGATTTCTTTGTTATATCTTAAAGAAAATCTCAGGGCAACATGATCTGTACTTAAAGCAGACAATATACCTTTTATTAAATTTAGCTTAAAACATGCATATACTATAAGAGCCATAAAAAATGAAATCTAGAGTAATATATTGGAGACATCTGTATTTATTTTTAAAGGTCTTCAGTGGGCCATTTGTGATTGCAATTGTTATTTATAGACAATGTCCACCCTAGGGCCAAAGTAATGTCAGCGGCACATTGTATAGGACAGATGTCAGTGACTGCCACCTTAAAGAACCCATGAATCACATAGAAAAAAAAAAAACTTTAAAAAAAGTGTCATAAAATCCTGTAATCCAGATACATTTTGAATTCCTAGGAAACGGTGCAATCCCACATCACAGGCCAAAAAACAACCTTTTGTAAACAATGTAAAGCCGCAATTCCACTTGCTTTTAATTTTTTTAAATATAATATATATTTTTTTAAAGGATTCGAACTTTGGGCTCCTCCAGAGCTAAACTGCGCTATTTTTAGATACTGGTGTAGCTACCAGCTAGAGAAATACAAATGGAGAAAACCCATAGGTGCACTGCTCCTCTCTATGGAACCGGAGGGTTTGTGGAGCTAAAAGCAGCAATCACATGCCCGCCCCAACCCTCTAGCTGACCGAAGTAAAGCACTCCACTGACGTGGTTACACACCAGGTATCCCCTAGAACAGGGCGGCACAAACTGGGGGGTGCGGAGCTTACAGGGGCCCCGCGTTCTTCCCCAAAGCATTTAAATAAAATGCCGGGGGACGGCGCGAGGCCTCTAAGTTCTTACCTTGTCTCACTGCGGGTCACGTTGCGTTTGACCCCGTTGCATCATTTGACGCCGGAGACGAGATAAGATGGGGTGGGGGCGCGAGC